>NC_137012.1:9070092-9222592 GCF_032717465.1 Coenobita brevimanus
ACTGCTGCATGTCCTCTCATACTGAATCAATATATTCTACTATCTTGTCTACACTAATTATTGTTAATGAATATCACAGGTCACATACTTCTGCTGAGCTGGGTACAATTTATTGGTTATTCCAGCATTTCGATCTGGATCCACCTTAAAATCTCATTAACCCTGTCATGACTCACTGCCCATCAATCCACCAAATTTAATTGAAATCACACCATCCATCAATCAATTGACCTACATGGAGAAACTCATGCAGTAGCCCTTGTTATTTCTAAAGCTTTCGATAGAGTATGGCATTGTTCCCTGCTGTCCAAACTCCCTTGCTAAGGACTACCGTCTTGGGTTCCTTTGATTTCCTCATATCTCAGTGACAGGAAAATAAGAGTAAAAGTAGATTATATATATTCCAATTTCCAATCAATTAACGCTGGCGTGCCACAGGGATCAGTTCTGGTACCAACCTGTTCCTGGTTCATATTAACGATCTCTTATCTGTCACCCACAATCCCATCCACTCATATGCAGATGACTCAACACTACATAGTTCATTCACACTCAGACACCCATTTACAGAGTCTAATATCTCTACCTCTCAACTAAGTACAGCCATCTCCATAAATCAAGATCTATCTACAATCAGTGAATGGGGACAAAACAACCTTGTCTCACTGAATGCTAGTAAAACTAAATATATACAGTTTACTAATAGACAGATATTGCCAGATTCGTATATTACCTTCAGTACTACTAATTTTCCCGTCACCAAAAGTATTGAAATTCTCGGCATCTCACTTAGCAATGCACTAAGCTGAACCTCTCATGTTAGATCACTTGCTTAAACTACCTCAAAGAAACTTTGACTAATGTACAGAGTCCGTAACTTCTTCACTGATGAGCAGTCAGCTGTAATTTATAAGTCATGTGCGCTTTCAGCTTGAATATTGCTCACCCTTGTGGAATGGATGTGGAGAGGTTGCATTAAAACAATTAGACAAAATTCAGAACAAGGCTGTTAGAATTATTAACAACCCTGCCATTACAAATAAACTACCTCCCCTACAAGTAAGAAGGAATGTTGCCTCGCTTGCATTATTTTACAGATATTTTTGTGGCAAATGCTCAGACGAAGTTGCGTCCATGGTGCTACCTCTCCATGCCTTCCCTCGTGTTTCACGGGCATCTGGTACCTCTCATGACTGGAATGTCACTCAGGCATATTGCAAAACTTCTACCTATCAGAATTCTTTCATTCCCCGTACTGTATCTCTTTGGAACTCTCTTCCTCAGAGTTGTTTCCCTCCAAACTTCAACCTACAGCTGTTCAAGTCCAACTGTTACAGATATTTTATGAACAGAGGACACCAGTAATCTGGTGTATAGATTATTATTTTTTTATTCATTTATTTTTCCTTCCTCTGCTCTGTTATTAAAAAAAAAAAAAAAAAAAAAGTTTAGTGTTCCTTTACACTGTTAAGTTAGAGAATGGGTTTAAAAAAATACAGATTTTTCATTAGTATCAATAAATAAAACAAATTACTCAAGTACTTTTTTTAAACATACAATTTGTTTTTGCACCAAATTAATGAGTAGATTTAGGTAAAATAAAGCTAGGTAGCCTATAGTTACCAGATATGAGTGAATTGGTTAGTTAGGATGATGACTAAAATATTTACCTATTTCAATCAAACACTCAGGTTTGAGCATAGATGTTTTGCATTTAATACAAAATTTGTTAATAAAACAATGCAAAATGATATAAGAGATTTTTTTTAAAAAATCCTTTATCCCAAGAAATTTTCGTAATGTAAATACCTGCAGGCCTCAGGAAATGGCCTGTTCCATGCATATGAGTAAAAAAAAAATAAATAAATAAATAAAAGTTTTAGATGGAATTGACAGTTATTGTAATAGACTAGATGGGTGTAGAAAAGGCAGGGAATATTGATTTGGGTGAAAGGGCTATATAAAAGCATGAAGCAGCAGTTAAGCAGTGCCTGTGACAAAAAGGAAATAATAGGAAATATTTATTGAAGGAGAGCAACTTCAAGAGTGTGAATAGTTGAGAAGAAAGCTAGGAATATAGAACCGTAAGCAGTCTGAAAATGTATAAAGCACACCCGGATGAAAGTACTATCAAGGTGGGATGATTTCTGGGAAAACAGGTAAGACTTATCTAGCAGACTTGGATAGAGAAAGAAATACTGAAGTGTATCAGGTAACTTAAATCATTACACACTGTTTGAAGGGAAATGTAATAATCAAGAAAGTGAGTACTGTACAAGAGGAATATAATTACCGAGCTAAAATGGAAATTTACTAGTAATAACCAAGACAAGGGAGGTGGCAATAGTATGGCGAAAAAACTATAGCCAAATGTATAGAAACTGAATGAACAACTGTGACAGTACACATATCTGATAACCTACATTTCCCAACATGGTCTGCTGGTTATGGCTGGATGACAGGTGTGGAAAGAAATTGCTGGAAGAAAAATGGAAGAGTGTTTGTTCATCCCTCATGTGTTAGTGCTGAAATGAATATCACCATTCAACCAGCTTGTACAGAAGCAAAGCAGCCTGCATGCTAAAAGTAATTTTGTAATAACTATGTATTTACATCTTGCAGAACAATTTTAGGAACATATGACGTACTGTTAAATGAGTAGATGTGCACATATCTGGGTATACTGCAGTACTGTAGTCACGGAGCACGACTCTGAGGTTGTCATTATTGTACCTTGGCAACCTACCATTCAAAAGTGCGTCCGATATCGTATATATCATATTATACACGAATCATATTACGCATGATTATATTATACAGGAATATTATTATACATGAACATATTATACACGAATCACATGCATCTCATATTATACGCGAAATCAGATGCATTTTTGAATGATAGGCTGTCAGGACATGATAGTAACAACCTCAGAGATGCAAATCGCGACTATGGTGTAGTTCCTGACTGGTGAGCTGGCAGGAAACATACCATGGAAGTCTATAAAGTATGCAGTAATGTTCACTTTGCTCTGATAAATTCAAATCTAGATATCTTTAACCCGCCACGTGCCAGTGCCATTGTAAAACGGTCTGACATAACTCTGTGGCCAGTGCTAGTGCTGTTTTAAATTGGTTTAAAATAAAAATTTTTTACTGTGACCGCGTTTTTCAAGGTTCGCGGGTAAAAATTGGCAGGCATGTAAGGTAACTGTTCCTCTACCATCTCCCAGGCTGTCAAGGCCATATACTCACTCACTCCCCTCCTCATGCTCGCTCTGCCTCACTCTGCCCGTGTGCCTCACCCAGTGCTGTACATACAGTAGTGAGGGCATTTTGTAAATATTTTCATGTAAGTGTAAGTTGTAAATATTTTCTTGTAAGTGCAAGGACTATATAGTGAAGTTAAGTTGTAAATACCTTCTTGTAAGTGCCAGGACTGTACGTAATGAAGACAGGTTGTACCTATCTTCAAGTACGTGAAGATAATGCATTCACAGTGAGAAAGACACGCAAATTGTGATAGATGCTGAAGTAATAAGTAATCAGACAAGTGTACTGAACATTGATATACCTTCCCAGCATAAATACCCGAGTATACCTTACATAGAAAACAGCTTTCTCTCACATACGTGGTGAGCGTGAGAGCGGCTATACCTGTACACGAGTATGCAGGACTCAATAAAACTCATTTCTGAGCCTCAGTGAGCATTTTAATGGCAAAATTCGTTGTTTCCACATCAAAATCTATCATTTGAGCCAAAAAAAAAGAGGTTGAAAAATGGCCGGCACTGGGGTGACCCATAGGGCTAAGAATTGCCGGCATTCGGTGGGTTAATAATCATTTCATGCAAATAATGGCAAAGGAGGGTAAAGTATAATACATGCTCAGCCTATAGAGTATACTGTACTGTATCTTGCACATAAATGCATCCTCTTTATGCATTCTTCCTTAATTTTTTACCCTTATTAGCGCATAAATACTGGGTGTTTCAAAAGTCCCTCATTATTTTTTTAAATATATTAAAACTGCAATTACAAGAGGAACCAAGCGACAATTTGGTTGCTGAGTCTATGATTCAAAAGAATTTTGGTGGCATTAGACTTGGCTTCATAAGTCTACTGGAAAGTAACTGGTACTGTACATCTCAATGTGGGCACCGCCTTTTTCAAAACAAGCGAGCCACCATTTCACGCATTCTTGGCCAACATTGGACAACATTTCAGGAGTAACATAAGCACACACATTCCTGATCCATTCTTCTAGTGTAGGGAGGTCTCGTGGCTTCATAGTGTACACTTTGCTCTTAATATAGTCCCACAAAAAGAAGTCACATGGTGTAAGATCTGGCGAGTGAGCAGCCCATTCGATGGGACCATGGCGCTCAATCCACTGATCTGGGAACTGCTCATTCAGGAATGAGTGAACCTCACGCGATTAATAAGCAGGGGCACCTTCTTGCTGGGAAATGACTTCTTGCACGTCAGCTACAGCTGACAGCTGGGGGATGCAGAACTCCTGAAGCATATGAAGATTATTGTCTCCAGTGATGTTCACGGAATTTCCATCTTTATCCCAGAAGAAGAACAGACCAATCAGCCCAGCTGAGGAGATGGTACACTAGACGACCAATTTTGGCGTGTCTCTTTCATGTTTATGGGTTTCCACAGGACTGTGAGTTTCCCAGATGTTGGTGTTGTGCCAATTGATGCGACCAGAAAGGTGGAAGAGAGCTTCATCACTGAACCACATGTGCTCCAGGATCGATGGGTCTCTTTCGTAGTGATGCAGCAGTGTCTCACACATCTCCACCCGGCAACCGTAGTCTTGAGGTTCCAGCTTCTGAACCACCTGGATCTTGAATGGATACAGCTTGAGATCATGCCGCAAAATCCGTCAAATAGATGTCACTCTGATGTCCAGTTCCACAGCTGCTTGCTGAATGGACTTCCCTTGACTCTGAGCAAATGCTTCATGGACAATTTGGACATTCTTCTCAGTCTGCCCACTTTGGGGTCTTCCTCATCGGGGTTTGTCCTTATTGGACCTGGTCTCCATAAACTTCTGGTGGGTGGCGACAATCGTGTTCCTACCCAGTGCAAAATGCTGTCCCTAGACTGCCCAGAATTGTCGCTGCACTTCAACCACAGATTGAAAAAACTCCTGCCATGCAGCAATTTTACACCTCTGCTTTTGACTCAGCATGGTAGCAGAAGAAAACGGTGCAAAACTTCAAATGAAGACTCAAAAAAATTCTCAACTACAGAGTAAGAGATTACCACAAGAAGAACGTCGTTGGTCGATTACCTGCAGAGAAAATTGAAAATCAAATTAGTGAGAGACTTTTGAAACACCCAATACATATTTCCTACATGAAAACAACCTAGAATGGGTTTGTGAAATGTCTGGTCTATTAAGCAGAAGAAAATATTCAAAATTCGTGCGCCGTTAGTGCTCATGCAGCGCATTCTCACCCAATCCAGCGACTGTCACGCCATTCAAACTCCTGAACTGGGTTTTGCCAAGACTGGCGGTCCAGATTTTTTATAGTAAGGATGACTGACGCTCAGGAACTTCTGGCGACTCCTACTGTATAAAGAACACTTTGTGTCCGTCTGTCTGCCTGTTCACGAACTACCTCAATTTTAATTTTACCTGGCCCTAATTTAGCACGTTACCCGCGTGCTGAGCCATTGGTGTACCATTTGATGTCTTCTTTCCTAGTGTGTTAGTTCACTGATGGTACAATAATGAGTAATAATTTGTTTTCACTTTTTCATGTATTTCACCTTCACGAATATTGGCTGGGCAGATTTTTATTGCTGCTTCTGCAGCAGAAGACATGTTGAATCGGATAATGATATAAGGTTAGAGAAATGCCTATTTAGTTGGAGAATATATATCAGACTTCCAGTAGTGACTATTACATTTTATTTAGATGTCAAACATTACTATTAATTGCACAAAAACATTGAAAAACAACCCTGTGTTGCAACTAGGGCCATGAGATGCGAATACACTTTTCTTGAAAAACAAAAAGTAAATTCACTAATGATAAATATTTGTGATTTTTTTACTGGAAGGAAAAAATGGTGTAACCACTCTTGTTTTGAACAGTCCTACATTTACTTTGTTAGGAAACAAAAAAAAAAGTGCTGGATGTTTCTGGATATTATGAATTTTTTTATAATTATAAATGATTAATTATAATCAATAATTAATTATGGTACTTGTAATTATCCCAACTGGATACTGCCGATTACTATTACGGCATTCAACGTACCGAGCTGTTATTATGCATGGTTGCAAGAAACACTGTCTTTAGCAATGCAAAAAACATTTAGAAGGCCGGTGAAGAGATTAGGAGGAAAAAGTAGAAGAAACAAGATAATAATAATAAAAAGGTAGTGTTGGACCTTTGCTTGGATGTCATTCAACTACCTAAATAGCCAAGTTCCACCTGGAACTTCACAACAGAGAATGAGATGGTAACAAGCAAAAGAGAACAGAGGTGCCAGGTAATGGTGAGCGAACACTGCGCTACCTGGGCCAAAGTAGTACACTACCTCAGTGATCCACTGGTGGTGCATCATACAATACGAGAAGAAAATGTCAGGATACCACGTGTTGGTCCACCAGTGACGCACTACTTTTATGAAGGCATATCCCTCACTGGTACTCAGTAAAGTGGCATAAATTTTCTCGCTGTGATAGTTCCATGCAGACTGGTGGGAGAGAGTTCTAAAGTGAGAAGTGGTATGGGAGAGAACTCATATTGCCGAAATGCGGGGTAACGTGTTAACCCTCCAAATCCTGGCCAATTTCCATCACTGATTACCCCCTCAATCCTGGCAGAGTTTGGATTAGTTTTTTTTTTTTTTTTTTTGGGGGGGGAGGGGCTCAAGCCATCGCTTTTGGTGAGAAACGATGGCAGATCACAGAAAAAGTGCTTACCTAAGACTAGAAATGGTCAAAACAGGTGAGCCACCGGGCACATGGTACCGTATTCTGTAAAGGCGCTTGGCTGCTGTCCCGTTTTCTATGGTTGAGGTACGTATTGGAAATCACTCAGAATTGGTAGATATTTATTAATTTGAAACAAAATAACATGTAGTACAAGAATGTATTGGTTTTAACACAAAAATGTAGGCAAAATAAGCATCATTTCAATGAGTAAGCATAGTAAAATCGCCCAAATTGGTCACATACTATTATGATTTGCTATGACTGTTGTTTCAATATACATATCGTTTTCTCCACTTACATAATACTTTTCCACTAACATTATATCAGGTTCCTCTTTATAGAACTGTTATCACATATTTACAGGCCTTACGATTATATATAGCGTAATATTAGCGTTTATTTACATAGTGAGCAAACTCGCTATGACTGTTGTTTCAACTTCCCTTTTTTCAACTTATACTTTTCCACTAACATTACACTCGTTTCCACTTCATAGACCTGTTATCACATAATTACAGGTCTTATTATTATACTGAGCGTCATATTATCACATATGTACAATGAAAGACAAAACTATCTTCCCAGTTCCGTTCAAAGATACCTGGCGAAATACAATGAAAACCCAATCTCTACTACTGCGTGTTGCAAATGGTTCGATTTTTCTACTATATGTTCGTCAAACTTTGGGAAGATAGCTGTGTCTTTGTATAGTCAGCCAAAAAAGTCGTGTCTTCTTTCCGAACCCCGCAAATACTAGAACAGGTAAGTCGAAGCAGAAGGGATAGCTTCAGAAGTCTGGCAACTGTGTCAGACTAGACGGTGGTGGGGGTGAGTGGTTTGGGGGTGGAGGTAGGGTAATGAAGGATGTGTGTGCTGTAGTTGTTGTTGGCAGTGTAGTCTAGCACTACACTGCATAGTGAAGGTTCTAAATGTGATATCACACATGATTTAATACCTGTAAATAATGAAATATATCGTCAACCAGAAATAATGCCTAGATCGTGTAGCCAACCAAACGTTAAATGAAACGACGAGGTGCAACCACGCCCCCTCTCCACGTTCTTGCCACACCCCCTCCGTCAGGAATCAACAACCCACATGACATCGGAATAAAGGACAGAAAGCTGTGTTTTTACAGTATGTTTACCTTCTGAACATGGCAGGATATACTGTATATATACCATGTGCGGTGTCTCCGCAGTAATAACGAGAAAAGCATTCCACAAGTGGTTCGTGTTTTGGTAAAGCGGTGAGGGAAACCTATAGACATAAAGAAGTCTAGATGCCGCATGACACTACTTGAGATGCGTCTGCCCTGCCGCCATCTTGGAACGGTCGAGGTGGACGATGTCGTGTTCCTGACACTGGGCAAAGTTGACCACCATTTACCTAGAAATGCTGCAACACTGCTGCTTTTGGGTGTAGAAAGCGTCGGAATATATCAAGAGTGACATCGATAGCATCAGCGGCTCAACTGTCTGGTTATGCAAACGTCCCTCAGCTGCTTCCCTATCCCCCAGAAGAAGGATGGTGGTTGCAGAAGGGAAATTTAAACCATCAGTCCACCGAGTTCATGTTTCAGATGAACCAGGAACCACAACCATTACCACCACCACAACAGCCACCACCACCACAACAACCACCACCACCACCATCACCACCTCCACCACAGCACCACCACCACCACCACAACAACAACAACAACCACCACCACCACCATAACAACAACAACCACCACCACCACCATAACAACAACAACAACAACCACCACCACCACCATAACAACAACCACCACCACCACCATAACAACAACAACAACAACCACCACCACCACCATAACAACAACAACAACAACCACCACCACCACCATAACAACAACAACAACAACCACCACCACCACCATAACAACAACAACAACAACCACCACCACCACCATAACAACAACAACAACAACCACCACCACCACCATAACAACAACAACAACAACCACCACCACCACCATAACAACAACAACAACAACCACCACCACCACCATAACAACAACAACAACAACCACCACCACCACCATAACAACAACAACAACAACCACCACCACCACCATAACAACAACAACAACAACCACCACCACCACCATAACAACAACAACAACAACAACCACCATAACAACAACAACAACAACCACCACCATAACAACAACAACAACAACCACCACCACCACCATAACAACAACAACAACAACCACCACCACCACCATAACAACAACAACAACAACCACCACCACCACCATAACAACAACAACAACAACCACCACCACCACCATAACAACAACAACAACAACCACCACCACCACCATAACAACAACAACAACAACCACCACCACCACCATAACAACAACAACAACAACCACCACCACCACCATAACAACAACAACAACCACCACCACCACCATAACAACAACAACAACAACCACCACCACCACCATAACAACAACAACAACAACCACCACCACCACCATAACAACAACAACAACAACCACCACCACCACCATAACAACAACAACAACAACCACCACCACCACCATAACAACAACAACAACAACCACCACCACCACCATAACAACAACAACAACAACCACCACCACCACCATAACAACAACAACAACAACCACCACCACCACCATAACAACAACAACAACAACCACCACCACCACCATAACAACAACAACAACAACCACCACCACCACCATAACAACAACAACAACAACCACCACCACCACCATAACAACAACAACAACAACCACCACCACCACCATAACAACAACAACAACAACCACCACCACCACCATAACAACAACAACAACAACCACCACCACCACCATAACAACAACAACAACAACCACCACCACCACCATAACAACAACAACAACAACCACCACCACCACCATAACAACAACAACAACAACCACCACCACCACCATAACAACAACAACAACAACCACCACCACCACCATAACAACAACAACAACAACCACCACCACCACCATAACAACAACAACAACAACCACCACCACCACCATAACAACAACAACAACCACCACCACCACCATAACAACAACACCAACCACCACCACCACCATAACAACAACAACAACCACCACCACCACCATAACAACAACACCAACCACCACCACCACCATAACAACAACAACAGCAACCACCACCATAACAACAGCAACCACCACCATAACAACAACAACCACTACCACCACCATAACAACAACAACCACCACCACCACCATAACAACAACAACCACCACCACCACCATAACAACAACAACAACAACAACAACCACCACCATAACAATCACCACCACCACCATAACAATCACCACCACCACCACCATAACAACAACAACCACCACCACCACCATAACAAAGATCACCACCACCACCACCACCACCATAACCACCACCACCATAACCACCACCACCACCACAACAACAACAACAACAATCATCACCACCAGCACCACCACCACAACAACAACAACCATCACCACTACCAACACCACAACAACAACCACCACCACCATAACAAGCTCCACCACAACAACAGCAACAACCGCCACCACCACCATAACAACCTCCACCACAACAACAGCAACAACCGCCACCGCCATCATAACCTCCACCACAACAACAGTAACAAGCTCCACCACAACAACAGCAACAACCGCCACCACCACCATAACAACCTCCACCACAACAACAGCAACAACCGCCACCACCACCATAACAACCTCCACCACAAGTCACCACCACAACAACAACCACCACCACCACCACCACCACCAAAACAACAACAACCACCACCACAACAACAACAACAACTACCACCACCACAACAACAACCACCACAACCACCACCACCACATCCACCACCACAACCACCACATCAGCAACACCAACCACAACCATCACAACAACAATCACCACGACAACAACAACCACCACCACCACAACAACCACCACCATCACCACAACAACCACCACCATCACCACAACAACCACCACATCAACCACCACAAAAGCAACCACCACCATAACTACCATCACTACAACAACCACCACCACAACAACCATCACCACAACCACCACCACAACAACAACCACCACCACAACAACCACCACCACAACAACCACCACCACAACAACCACCACCACAACAACCACCATTATAACCACCACCACAACAACCACCTCCACAAAAACAAGCACCACCACAAAAACAAGCACCACCGCAAAAACAATCACCACCGCAAAAACAACCACCACCGCAAAAACAACCACAACAACAACCGCCACCACAACAATCACCACCAACACAACAATCGCCACCAACATAATAATTACCACCACCACCACAGCAACAACAAAAACCACCATCTTCATCACCACAACAACAAAAATCATCACCACCACCATAACGACAACAAAAACCAGCATCACCACCACCACTATAACAGCAACAACCACCACTATCAATACAATAACCACCATCACCCCTACCACAAAAAAAAAAAAAATCACCACCATTACAACATAATCCACCATCACCACCACCACAACAATAACCACCATCACCACCTCCTCCACAACAACTTTCATTCTCATAGTCTGAATTCATTCTAAAACCAGCCCCACTATTACATGCTTGACCGCACCAAGATGGCGGCCGCACAGACGCACCGCAGCTGTACTGAAGATTGGGCGATGCGGCATCTAGTCTTATTTATATCTATGGGGAAATCTAGCCACAAGTGTTAAGCAAGGTGATGAAACCAAGATATACACTCGCCAGCTTATAGTCATATCTTCACAGTCATTTAGTTATCTATACTGGACGACGGGAAATAAAGGGAAGATTCTAGTTATCACTAACAAAAGCTGTTTTATATCATAATCGTGATGTTTCATTAAATTCCAAACACTTGTTATGAAACGTATTCCACCGTTATTCCGTCCTCTGAAGCATTCCAAATATCAAAGATGAATTAGACATGACAACCCATGTATATGAAACTGCAGTATATTTTGATTACATGTAAACTCATGATCATGCACCCCCCCGTTTCCTTGCTCTTTGTTGTCGTGGGGGGGCTTCGGAGACATCGATGGGGACTTGATGTGTAGGGGAGCCATAGCAGAGTACCTTATTGTACTCCAAAAGTATAGGAGTCTGGTTGCTGGGTGGATGTCATATTTGTGCCTTCACTTTGCTCAACCCTCTCCCCTCTCCTTGGGTTCCTGTCGGTGCCTCAACTAATTTTGCAAGGCCCTTTTCTTCTACTATTGCTTCTTCTTTACTTTTCTCCTATCCTCTCTATTCTATTTTTGGCATTAAAAAGTGTGGAAATTTTCACATTCATCAAAATTCTCATCTGTGACCTCGAGTAAGTTGCAACAGGAAGGACATGGGTGTGCCCGTGGGCTATTGGCCTGGCCAATTGTGGAGGTCACGGTGGTTCGACACTACCCCAGTATGTGGACCTTTGCAGGGACAGATCTCTGCAGAGGCGGAACTGCTGCCAAGCAGCAGCTTTCGGTTCCGGGGGTGCTGTTGCTTGGCTGTGGGACTCTCGGCCAATAGCCGGTGGCCCAGCATTGTGCTGGAAGACTTGGTCCTCCCGCACAGTGTTGCTATCCCTTGTAGGGTAGGGTAGGGAGTGCATACTAGGAGCCTGACCTCTGCTTGGGTCGTTGGCTGGACCTGTGGACTCTGCGTTCCGCCCAAATAGTCCTTTCTTTTTCAACAGTCACGATGAGTTTTCCTGTTTCCTTAGAAAATTATGGATATTGTTATAGGTTCCCCCTCCCCCGGTTCTGCCGATTGTTTGACCCCAACGACGACCCCGGCCTCTCTTCCTGGACTGGATACTGTTACCTTTTCTCACCCCATTATGGTGACGACTCAGAGCTCCCTTTTGACTGTGGCCTCGACTTCTTCCCCTTCTCCTACACGTTCAAGCATACTAAACACCTCATCCTCTTCGCTTACTGTGTCTTCCACTCCTCCAGCTCCTGCTTCTTGTACGTTAGTCAGCCCTTCTACTATCGTCACACTTCACCCTTACCTTCCTTCTTTATCTCTTGCTTCTAATCCTTCAGTATCCTTTGTTTCCCTCTCCCGACCTCGTCCTTCTTCCTATGTTGCTGCTCTTTCCCTCACCTCCTCAATTTTCGGTGCACAGACGTGGTCAAAAATTTTTAACATACAGGACACAACCGACGACCTCTCACTCCACCTCAGCCTCCTTCGACAAGTAGGCAGGGATGTCACCTTCTCAGCCCGTCCAAATGGTTCCCGCCTCCTTCTTGTTAACAGTGCTGCCCAAGCCGAGAAGGTTACATCCCTAGTCGGTAATACAGGACAACCCATCTCCGTGTCCCCAGACACCCAACTCAATTCCACCACTGGTACTGTACGTCTACCATCCTTGATGTCCTTTGGCCAGAGGGCTTTCCCAGACTGCGCCAATGATATTAAACTAATTCTATCAGAACAACATCACCCAATACATTCAGTTCAATGTTATACAGTTCCTCCTCGTGGACGACACCAAGAACCTGCAAATATTGTTAAAATTATTTTTGCCTCTCGCGATCTGCCCCCCCACAGTCATCATTGGAGGCACTGTTCTCCAAGTGCGAGAATACATTCCATCTCCTCGCCAGTGCACATCTTGTTGGCGCTTTGGCCATCCAGCCAAGTACTGCAGATCATCCGCAGTCTGCGCCAACTGTGCACTGGCCAGTCATTCCACCTCAGACTGCACTTCCGCCATCCGATATTGCCCTAACTGTCAGGGTGGCCATTCTGCCACCTACCGACAATGCCCAGTTTGCCTCTTCGAGGCAGAAGTGTCCTCCGCCCGCTGGAAAACTGGCCTCTCCCTTCATGGGGCTCGTCGTAAAGTTCGCGGTCTCGGTCATCACCCGAACGTCACTTATGCACGTGTAGCCCGTCCTCCTCCCATAGTAACTTTGAATAACACAACTATTTCTTCATCCCCTTCTGTACCTGTCTGTGTATCAGCTGTCCCCTCTTCATCGCCTCTCTCCTCCTGTCTTCCCCCCACTTACTCTATCCCTACTCCTGTACCTGTTGTCTCCTCTTCCCTTTCCCCTAGTACTTCCACCCCTCCCTCTTCTCTACCTAACCCTCCCTCTACCTCAACCCCCCCGTTACAGTCTCCTCTTGTTCCTGTCTTTAATTCTTTCTCTGTTTTAGATTCCTCTACCCCCACCTTCTCATCATCCTCTTCCTTACCTATTCCCTCTCCTCGTCCTTCCCCCCATTCCCAACCTCGTCCCTCCTCTCACCCCATTTCTGTCTCTTCTACCAGCCGTTTGGCGCCTCTGGCCCAACGTACCATCTGACCCCCAGCCTCCTCTAATAGTAAACGCAGACTACCCACTGTGTCAGACTCTAAGTCCTCTCCCGCCCATCATCCTACTTCTCCAGCTCGTAAAGTTCGAGCGACGAATGCTCGTCCCTCTCAATCGATACACTCTGCCACGACAAAGTCCACATCTCAGCAGTCTTCTCAGTCACATCCCCGGACTACTCCACAGCCGGCTAATTGTAACAAAAAACCCTCCAGTGATGACGACAGTGAAACAATTCCTAAGATAATGGACTACATTTTAACTTCTTCGCCAGATCCAGTAAACAATGCTGCACCCTCTCTTTCCACCCACTCTGTTGAAGTTCACTCTGTGCCACTTGATCTCCCTCCTACTCCTCTCCCTCCTTCATCCCCCCCTCCACCTTCCATCTCCTCCTCCTCTTTACCCCCCTCCTCTTCCATCTCTTCCAGTACTCTATCCCCTCTATCTCTCCCCATGCCTCCAGGCTATGGTGACCATCCTGCTCGTCCACCAGTTCAACCTTCTACCCCTATTCCTACCATCGTAACGACTCGATAATGCATGTTATTATTTTGTAATATATTTTACTTCCTTTGTATATTTTATCATTAATTTCTTTTTATCTTTCCTAGACTCTGTTTTTCTGTTAGGTTTTATTTTTTATTTTTGGTGTTTTAAAGTTTTAATGTCTATTTTACAATGGAACATACGCAGTTTTACGGCCCATCGCAACGACCTTCGCTATCTTCTTTCAGTTTACTCTCCGTCCTTAGTTTGTCTACAAGAACCCCGTTTGCCTTCCCCTCCGGTACCTATACCTGGCTATTGTTTCTTGTTCTCCCCTGCTTCTCTTTCTGCATCAGCTATCCTAGTCCATCACACTGTTCCTTTCGAACATCTGTCCATTAATACCACCATTCCATGCCATTTTATTCGGGTTTTTCTCAAACATTGGATTACAGTGGTTTCTGTTTATTTCTCTCCATCCCAGCCTATCGATTTCTCTGCCTTATCTCTTTTACTGTCCCAATTACCCACTCCAATTTTATTGTTGGGAGATTTTAACTGTCGTCATGCCTTATGGGGCGACACCATTACTAATTCGCGTGGCCGCCAACTTGAATCTTTTATTTTTAATAATAATTTATCCTTATTAAATACAGGAATGTCAACGCACATTGACGATAAAACTCATACTTTCTCCTGTCTGGATCTCTCCCTGTGCTCCTCTTCTGTTTCTCTAGATTTCCATTGGTCTGTCCTTTCGGACGCCGTATATAGTGATCAATTTCCTATAAGGCTTACTTTCACTACATATTGTCCCATACTCAGGTCCCCTTGATGGAGTTTTCCAAAAGCTGACTGGCCAACATTTACTTCTCTAACCGTTCCTTCTATACACTCTTCTTCCTTCGCTACTGTTTTAGATATGCTTACATATTTTAATGTATTAGTTCTGAGTGCAGCTTTGACAGCGATTCCTAGGTCGTCCCGTCCTTTTACTTCAAAGTGCGGACTGTACTGTGGCACTCCGTGTTAAACGTGCACGTTGGAAGAGTTTCCTGCGCAAACGCAACACCCCGGATGAACAGAGTGCATTCCTACTGTTTAAAAAGGCTCGAGCTGTTCTTCGTAAGACTGTTAAACGGGCTAAACGCTGTAGCTGGAGATTGTACGTTTCCATCATTACTACCAATACACCCATTGCATCCGTCTGGAAACGTATACGCAAAATAGCGGGTAAACATCTTCCCATGCCCTGTCCTGTCCTACATTTAGATGGGGAATCAGTTGCAGATGCTCATCTAGTTGCTAATGGCTTAGGTCTTCATTTTAGTAATGTTAGTAGCGGCTCTCATCTCTCACCTGACTTCCATACCCTTAAAGCTGCTACTGAATGTACCCAGTTGTCTTCAAGCTGTCATCTAATCAGTCATATAACGCGCCATTCACACTCCATGAATTGTCGTCTGCCCTTTGCCTTTGTAAGAACACTTGCGAGGGCCCTGATGGCATACACTATAATATGCTCCGTCACCTTTCCCCCCAGGCCATGGCCTTATTATTAACTATTTGTAATCGTATCTGGACAGAGGGTATTTTTCCTCCCTCTTTTCGTAGTGCCGTCATTCTCCCATTTCTTAAACCAGGAAAGCAAGGCCATGCCCCTCAAGATTATCGCCCTATTGCTCTTACTAGCTGTCTTTGCAAATTGCTCGAGCGTATGATAAATCATCGTCTTATGTGGCTCCTAGAATCCAAGCAACTTTTGTCCTCTTCACAGTTTGGTTTTCGAAAAGCTCGTGGCACCTTAACTCCCCTCCTAAATCTAGAGACTTATATCCGTTCAGCCTTTGCCATTCGACAATCTGTTATCGCGGTGTTTTTTGACCTTGAGAAAGCTTATGACACAACCTGGCGCTATCATATTTTACGCACAGTTCGTTCTTGTGGTATTGATGGTAACCTTGGTGTTTTCTTAAAGAATTTTCTATCAGCTCGCTTCTTTAGAGTCTGTGTCCAGCATACTTATTCAGATCCATTTCCACAATACGAAGGTGTTCCCCAAGGCAGTGTTCTTAGCACTTTTCTGTTTTTATTGGCAATTAATGGGATTGTTTCTTGTCTCCCAGTTGGTGTCCGCTCTTCTTTATATGTAGATGATATTGCAATATATGCCTCAAATTCTGACATCTCTGCCCTTAGTGCTCTTATTCAACATACAGTTTCCGCTGCCTCAGAATGGGCCACTTCTCATGGTTTTCGGTTCTCTCCTCTTAAGTCTCATGCTATTACTTTTACTCACTCTCATCATATTTCTCAACCACCTCTTTTTCTTTATGGTACTCCTCTCCCATACAAAACCTCCGCTTCCTTTCTTGGCCTTCTTTTTGACTCTCGTCTTACTTGGAAAGATCATATTACCTCCTTGAAAACGTCAGCCTTGCAACGCCTCCGTCTCTTACAAACTTTGTCTCATGTGTCGTGGGGTGCTGATCGGATTACTCTTCTTCGCCTCCATATTGTTCTCGTTCTCTCCAAACTTGATTACGGTTGCCAAGTTTATTCTTCTGCTTCAGACACCGTCCTCCAATAACTCGATTCTGTACATCATCACCGTTTACGTCTGGCTCTTGGTGCCTTTAAGTCCTCCCCAGTTGAGAGTCTGTATGCTGAATCAGGAGTTCCATCACTCTTCCGCCGTCGCGCTCTACTTTCTCTTCGTGCCTATGCTAAGTTGCACTGTTTTCCTCATACCCCTTCTCTCCTTCCCCCCGGTCTTGACTTAGACAGGTTTTCTTCTCCTAGGACCAAGCCACCTTTTGCAGTTCGAGCTCGTACTCTCCTCTCACACTCCTCCCTTACAATTTGTAATGTTTTCTCTTTCCACACATGTCTTTTTCCTCCATGGCTACTTCCACGACCCCATGTTTGCCCTTCCATTTTCCCTTATTCCAAGTCCAATTCTCCTTCCTTCATTCTCTGTTCCCGGTTTTCTGATCATCTCTCCCACCATTCCTCTGCAATACCTATATACACTGATGGTTCAAAAACCCCTGCAGGTGTTGGATTTGCGATTCTCTTTCCTAACACTTCTTATCATTTTAGCCTTCCTGCTTATACAAGTGTTCTAACAGCAGAGTTATATGCCCTTTTGTTTTGCATTACGGTATATTTACCGTGCATCCTCTTCCTCATTTGTGATATTCTCTGATTCATATAGTGCTCTATCCCTTCTCCAGTCACCTTCTGCCTCTCATCCATTAGTACTTCGTATCTTGGAATGGTTGTTCCGTATCTCCTCTCGTCGTAAAACAGTCCAGTTCTGTTGGGTCCCAGGACATGTGGGTATCGCGGGCAATGAACATGCTGATCAGTTGGCTCGCATGGCAGTTAGCAGGGATGTCTCTCCTTCCTTCCTCATTCCAGTTTCTGATCTTCTTCCTGCTCTATTCTTCCTTCCTTCAACACAAGGTGGCAGTCTTGTTGGGACTCTATCACTAATAATAAACTGCGTGTTGTTAAACCTTCTGTCTCCCCCTGGTCGACCCCTTGCCACCGTAACAGGAGGTGGGAGACCGCTTTAGCTCGTCTCAGAATCGGCCATACTAGACTTACCCACTCTTATTTGATGTCTGGTGGTCGACCTCCCCTTTGTACTCGGTGCAGTACCATTCTCTCCATACGGCATATTTTCCTTGATTGTCCTCTTTACACTATACAGCGACGTGTTGCATTTCCTTTTTTGTCTCGCATCCAACGTACCCCTCTTCTTGCAGACTTTCTCCGAGAATCACCATATTTTTCCTTCCGTAATATCATGTCCTTCCTTACCTCTATTGGTCTTCTTTCTGACATCTAATTCTGTTCCTTACCTCAGTAGTCCCATGTGTGATATGATATACTTCTTCCATTGACCCATTTCCTACATGACGCCGTGTCTGTGTTCCTGACCCACCCAATGTACACAACTTGTAGCCGATGATCCGGCTTTGTGCTGGATTTTGGCACTAGGTTCCTATTGTTCTTCTTCTTCTTCATGATCATGCATACGTATGTAGACATTTAGTTACATAATAGTGATAAAAGCTGACTAAACCCAATTACTCAGTATGTTACTCACAATAATTTCCACCCGACAGTAATACATGGCACCCCAAACCACTCACCCCCATCACTGTCTGGTCTGACACAGTTGTCAGACTTGTGAAGCTATCCCTGCTGCTCCGACTTATCTGTTCGAATATTTACGGGGTTCGGAACGAAGACACGACTTTTTTGGCTGACTATACATAGTGAGTGAACTCGCTATAACTGTTGGTTCAACTTACACTTTATTTCTCAACGTATATAATACTTTTCCACTAACATTACACCCGTTTCCACTTTATATAATTGTTATCACATATTTACAGGCCCTACTATTATATTGAGTGTCATATTATCGCATAGGTACTATCACGAACAAAAGTCCGTTCCCCTAACCAGCCACTGTGTGAATCAGAAACACCTGAGGATTGAACAACGAAGCAGCTGAAAGAAGTGCCTTTTTCATCCAACAGATGGCGCACAGAAATGTTTATGTAGGGAGGTTGGGAGAGGGAGGTGCGACGAGAGGATGTTTGTATCTGCGTGCAGATAACGTAGCTTTATCACCGGATGTTGATATGGTTACGAGTGTGAGAGCGATGGATTACAACACGAACGATAAATAATGTTCGGTGTATGTTGTAGCAACAGTAGTAGTTATTATTATGATTACTAGCAAAATACTGAAATCACACGTGTTAAGTGTTAGAGCAGAGGCATATGATACTTCTTCTATACAGTATTTGTTATATTATTTTATGATCATCATCATCCGGACCTCCTTTCCCACCCAAGGGCAGGGTGAGGAGTAGCAGTGTCCAGACAGCACAAATTTGCCAAATCCAATAGGCCACGCTTCCATTCACTCATCATTCAAGCCCCCGGAATCCTGGCTCTACTGGATACGCCGAAAACATTCACCACATGCTGCAGCTTCACACAAACGGTCGATAAACGGCCAGCATTCAGACAACCTGTTATACCAAAATAAATTATTTTTTTCCGTTATACATTATTAGAGTTTATTCCACACAATACCAACACATGTTAAATATCTCGCAGATAAAGAAAAACATCGCACACCGTTATGTGTATATCATCAAGAAATATTGCGTCCCCTCCCCACCAAATACTAAGTTTAGTGCAGGAATTATTGACTGAAATACATCTACGGTTACACCTGGCAAGTTTCCCTTCACCTCGGGTCAATATAACGGAAGTGGTGTTCATTATTCTTTGTTTTTCACTTTACCCCACTGATGAGCTAGTTTAATGTGCAAAAATAGCACTGTAGTGTTTTTGTTTTTTTGTTTTTTTCCTCTTGGTAAACTAGTACCTTCAGTGAGGTAAACTGTAAAACAAGGCATATTGTGTAGACTATAGTTATTGTTAGGCCGAACCTTAGTTGAGGCAAACCTGTGACAGTAACCTTAGCTTTATCCTGACTCGACTGGTGCGGATGGAATAGGCAGTCCATACATTGTACAGACACTATCAGCTTCCTAGACTCGTTAACAAGGGCTAGTAACTATGCAGTTACATAGGCTGTTCACGCCGTGCAAGGAAGATGGGGAAATCTAAAACACTCCTTAGTGACAATTTCACAATAACGAGGACACTGTATTTCTGCAGACATTATGAGGAACAAATGGTTAGCAACAAGCCACAAGTTAATGACAGATATATATATATATATAAAGAAATTTAACCTAATTTCAAAATGTATTAACTACTTCTGAAAAACAAATGAGCCAGAATGAAAAGCTAATCTGAACATAAAGCAGCACGATAATTCCTGAATAAAATAAATAGCAAGAACAAAGAAAAAAACAGTCCGGATACACAGACCACAGGCCAAACATCGACTGCACTGGACTCGTTGATCACTGGTTTATTAGGACTGCTAATCCATTTAATTAGACACTGTATCATACACAGCAAATATCGTAACCAAAACCTGTGTCAGTAATATCTCGCAAAAGAAATTTCATATGTGGTGAAATACCATCTCTCTCTCTCTCTCTCTCTCTCTCTCTATATATATATATATATATATATATATATATATTGTTACGGAACAGAGAAAGATAATGTACACTTTAAGTGAGAATACTAATAATCACTACTGTCCCGTAAAGGTCCAGGTTCAAAACAAAAGAGTTAGGTAAAATTACAAGTTAAAGTTTAATGCTCAAACTAACAACAGAACATTCAGGACTCATAAGGATAATGTAATGGCAAAAACAGGTTAAATATATGGTTAACTGCAATTGCCTCTATTAACACGAAATTAGCATGAGTAAATTTATCTAAGTCAGCCCTGTTAAAATGAGATACCACGTAATACTCAGTGAATGCCAGATATATTATTACAGATGCAAAACATTATTAATGATGGCTGACAATAAGAACCTTACATAAATTACAAAAACCTTACTAGGCCTAAGAATCAACCTTATGCTACACAGTACAAGAAAAAAAATGCAAGAACAGTTATACTTAAATTACACACAGCTGCTAGATGGCTGGAGACTTCCTGAGCACTCACAATAATAACAACTGTACAGGGGAGGACAGAGATGTGAGCAAAATGAGGAGTAGATCTAAGTGGCAATGATGCAGAGACTGAGCTCATTATATAGGGGCCGGCAGAGCTTGATACAACTTGTAAGAAGGACGCGCAAATGAAGCCATGGGGACAAAGAGTTGACAATCCCGCTCTAAACAACAGAAAGAACGACTTAATCTACTATAACGGTAGAAGGGGGGACTGAGGCAGAACACGCTCGTGATCAAACATGCAGCATACTGTGCGTTAAAATTACACAAAGGATGATGAAATCATAGGCTATGTAACACCTCCCCACAAAGAAAAAGAAATTTACAAAGGAAATTTCTTATTACTCTAAAACAATCTGTCTAAAGTCTAGATAAGCAATCTGCAATAACATTTTCTTTCCCCTTGACATGTTGTATGTCTAATGAATACTCCTGAAGAAGTAGACTCCATCTTGTCAATCTCTGATTTTTATCTTTAAACTTACTAAGGAATTTCAGTGGGTTATGATCGGTATAAATGACTATGGGGTCAAAACCAGAACACAAATAAAATGAAAAATGCTGTAAACCCAAAATCAAGGCCAAAAGCTCTTTCTTAATAGTTGAGTAGTTCTTTTGAGGTGGAGTGAACTTCTTACTGTAATAAGATACAGGGTGTTCAATACCCTGATCATCCTCTTACAGCAAAACAGCCCCAGCTCCTGTATCACTTGCATCAACAGCCATCTTAAAAGGCTTAGCAAAATTTGGAGTAGCGAGCACTGGCTGACTTAGTAGGATAGCTTTAAGTTTGTTGAAAGAGGATTCACATTTATCGGTCCAGACAAATTTAACTCCCTTTTTCAGTAGGTCTGTAAGTGGTGATACAAGAATTGAAAAGTTAAGAACAAATCTCCTGTAATAACCTACCATTCCCAGAAATCTTTGTAGCTCTTTCCTACTTTTAGGTCTGGAAAGATCACTTATAACCAGAACCTTAGCTGCTGGTGGTGCAACGTGTCCATCACCAATTATGTATCCAAGGTACTGAACTTTAGCTTGACCAGACTCACACTTTGATAAATTAGCTACAAGATTAGCCTGAACCAAACGCTCAAGAAATTTACTGACATGGCATAGGTGATCTCTCCAGTTGTCACTGAAGATTAATACATCATCAATATAAACAACACACCCTGCCAAACCCTCTGTTACAACATTCATGAGCTTCTGAAATGTGGCTGGTGCATTCTTCATTCTATATGGCATTACAGAACATGCAAAAGTCTTTCCTAGTGTTACAAAACATGAGATCTCCCTAGCACGTTCAGCCATAGGTACTTGCCAGTATCCCTTTAACAAATCAAACTTACTTATGTACCTAGCCTTTCCGATCTTGTCTATGAAATCTTCCACGCGAGGGAGAGGGTAAGTGTCTGTTTTGGTTATCTGATTAACACGTCTGTAGTCGATGCAAAGCCGCTGTGACCCACCTGGCTTAGGGACTAGAGTGACAGGAGAACTCCACTCGCTCTGACAGGGCTCAATCATCTTGTGGTCCAACAGGTAGCCAAGCTCCTTCTGGATGAGAGGAACTTTCACTGGGTTCACACGGTAAGGAGGCAGTTTAATTGGCTTTGCGTCTCCAACATCGACATCATGCATCAACACAGTAGTTCTTCCTGGAGTGGCATGGAACACTTGCAGGTACTCCTGCAGTAATGCCGAAAACTCCTGCCTTTCCTCGGGAGGTAGATAAGAAAGCTTAGTCTGGAGATCATTCATGATATCAGGATTCTTCCCCAAACTATCACTCAGGCTCATACTGCATGGGAGAGCTTCACTTGCAGACTCGGGTGGAACAGCTATAGTGCAGACTGGATTATTTTCGTCCCGCCTGTGATATAACTTTAGCATGTTGATGTGACAAAGTTGCTTGTTCTTTCTACGATCTGGTGTGGCGATGACATAGTTGACATCACTGAGTTTCTTCTCCACGAAATAAGGACCACTAAACTTGGCTTGAAGAGGTTGCCCATGAACTGGTAGCAGAATCAAAACCTGATCTCCTGGCTGAAAGTGGCGTAACCTGGACTTCTTATCATACCAAGTCTTCATCTTCTCCTGAGCAGCTCCTAAATTCTCTCTCGCCAGCTGTAAAGCAGTGGACAGCCGTTCTTTGAACTTCATCACATACTCCAGCAGGTTGACGTCATCTTCCTCCGACAGCCAGCATTCCTTGAGTAGCTTAAGGGGTCCTCTTACTTCATGGCCAAACAGTAGTTCAAAAGGTGAGAAGCCCAGTGATTCATTTGGAGATTCTCTTGCGGCAAATACAACGAATGGAAGACCTTTATCCCAGTCTTTCTGATGTTCCAAACAGTATTTCTTGAGCATCGATTTGAATGTTTGATGATATCTCTCCAACGCTCCTTGGGTCTGGGGATGGTAAGCTGAAGACGTGATCTGGGAGATGCCCAACTCTTTCAGAGACTGCTTGAAAACATTTGACATGAAATTACTTCCCCGGTCTGACTGTACCTCCTTGGGCAGACCAAACTTTGTGAAGAACCCTAGCATTTCCTTAACCACGTTCTTTGCTGAGATATTTCTAAGTGGAATGGCTTCAGGATAATGAGTAGCCATATCAATCAGGGTCAACACATAAGAAAATCCTGAAGAAGTCTTAGGAAGAGGGCCCACAATATCCACCAACACACGGGTGAATGGCTTCTCAAAAGGAGGAATGGGAACTAGAGGTGCAACCTTTTCAGTCTGATTACACTTCCCCACAACTTGACAGGTGTGACAAGACTTACAATACCAGGAAACATCCCTGAAGATACCTGGCCAGTAGAAGTGTTTCAAAATGCGTGCCACAGTCTTCCTCACTCCAAGGTGTCCTGCCAAACTGGAATCATGAGCCACTCTAATGATATCCTGCCTACAAACACGAGGGATGACAACTTGATGTACAACCTCCCATTCACAGTCGGCTGATACTGCTGGGGGTCTCCACTTCCTCATAAGTACTCTTGACTTTACATAATAACAAGTAGAAGCACCAGCTGACTCTTCCTCACTGCAAGCAGAGTTAGCTAGACCTTTCAACTCAGGGTCAGCAACCTGCAACTCAATCAACTCTTGACGAGACAAATTATCAAACTACGGGGTACTGCCTCATCTGGTGAGTGGTCCAACTTAGCAAGAAAAGTGTCAGCTAGGATAACATCATCATCATCATTATCCTCTAAATCACCAGTAACTTTAGACTTAGCCCTAGTGACAGCACATGCAGGGAACACATCAGGGACATCACAATCCTGGGACGCAGCCACTGGCTCACTAGACAACTGAGGAGCTGGACACACTTGACTTCCACCAATATCATTTCCAAGTAAGAAAGTTACACCTGACATTGGGAGTGTCTCAACCAACCCAACCATAACCGAACCATTAACAAAACCAGACTCTAAATTCACTCTGCACAGAGGGACAGAGAAGTAATTATTCCCTACACCTTGTAAGATTACAGTTTCATCAGAGGAATTAACATTAGAGCCTAGAACACTGGTCAGCATAAGGGATTGGCAAGTACCTGTATCACGATATATTTTGACTGATTTCCTGTCATTATTGTCCAGAGGACTGACAAAACCATCAGACAGGAAATTAGCACATGAACTCTTGAGAGTGTCACCCACGTTACTGCTCAAAAGAGGATCTCCATCATGAGAATTTAAGTTACCCCTCAAAGCAGGTTCAGTTAACTCAGTTAAAGAATTCTGGGAACTCTCAAGGGTGGACACTAGACCAATTGACTGAATATTTAAAGACTCCTTTTTGTTCACATCACGCTGTCTCCTGAAACACTTCTCCGTAGTATGACCAAGCTTACTACAATAAGTACATTTACTTTTCTGAAATCTAGAGGTGAAGCTGGTATTTACTTCCTGAGAAACATCATCTTTATTCTCTTTCCTGTTACCTGTACTCTGAGTAGAGGCAACGTACTTACTCTCAGCTTTCCCTTTTTCTTTATAATATCTCTTGTGAGTGAGAACATATTCATCAGCTAAAACTGCAGCATCAGACAAATTATCTATTCTTCTCTCATCAAGATATAGGCTTACATCTTTACTAATACACCTTTTGAAGTCCTCCAGCAAAATCATCTGCTTAAATTTACCAAAATCAGAATCCACATTCTTAGAATTTAACCACTGCTCTAACAGATCTTCTTTGATTTTTGCATACTCAACATGGGATTGCTTATCTTGCTTGTAAGTTGTCCTAAATTTTACTCTATAGGCTTCAGGAACAAGCTCATAGGCCTTAAGAATCAAGCTCTTAACTACATCATAATTATCACATTGATCCTGAGGCAAAGATGCATAATTTACTTGAGCTTTACCTGTGAGAACAGTTTGAAGTACTGGCCAATACTTTTTTGGCCAATTAAAACCTGTAGCTACCCTCTCAAACAACTGAAAATACTTTGTTAAATCAGATTCATTAAAAGGAGGGACAAGTCTAACATTTTTAGCCACATCAAAATCATCAGAGCTAGATGATCTAGTTCCACCTTGTTTCATGCGATACTCATGGTCTGCCTGAATCCTAGCAAGTTCAATTTGTGCCTGAGCCTGTACCTGTGCCTCTTGAATAAGAGCATTTGCCTGAAATTCAGCCTCCTGAATACCAGCCTGAGACTCCACCTCCTTAGCCTGAGACTCCGCCTCCTTAGCCTGAGACTCAGCCTCCTTAGCACGTGCTTGAAATTCAGCCTCCTTAACACGAGCCTCCTGCAGGGCTAGCTGTAACTTAGCTAATTCGATCTGTGTTTGCTCATTTGGAGGAGTTACATTAAACAAGCTTTTATTAATCATGCCAACAATTTGATCTTTAGAATGATGAGAATGAACTGCAATTCCCAATTGTTGAGCAACAAGCTTAAGTTCATTCTTTGTTCTGTTCTCTACATCACACACTGTTTGCACATTTCACAAAAAATCTTTGGCTTCATCAAGTGTAGTAATAGTAGACATCATGAATAAATCACAGTCACAAAATATCAAGCAATATCCTTATGATAATATCCTGAATATCCTGGCAGGGTCGCCAAATTTATGTTACAGAACAGAGAAAGATAATGTACACTTTAAGTGAGAATACTAAAAATCACTACTGTCCCGTAAAGGTCCAGGTTCAAAACAAAAGAGTTAGGTAAAATTACATGTTAAAGTTTAATGCTCAAACTAACAACAAAACATTCAGGACTCATAAGGATAATGTAATGGCAAAAACAGGTTAAATATATGGTTAACTGCAATAGCCTCTATTAACACGAAATTAGCATGAGTAAATTTATCTAAGTCAGCCCTGTTTAAATGAGATACCAGATAATACTCAGTGAATGCCAGATATATCATTACAGATACAAAATATTATTAATGATGGCTGACAATAAGAACCTCACATAAATTACAAAAACCTTACTAGGCCTAAGAATCAACCTTATGCTACACAGTACAAGAAAAAAATGCAACAGCAGTTATACTCAAATTACACATAGCTGCTAGATGGCTGGAGACTTCCTGAGCACTCACAATAATAACAACTGTACAGGGGAGGACAGAGATGTGAACAAAATGAGGAGTAGATCTAAGTGGCAATGATGCGGAGACTGAGCTCATTATATAGGGGCCGGCAGAGCTTGATACAACTTGTAAGAAGGACGCGCAAATGAAGCCATGGGGACAAAGAGTTGACAATCCCGCTCTGAACAACAGAAAGAACGACTTACTCTACTATAACGGTAGAAGGGGGGACTGAGGCAGAACACGCTCGTGATGAAACATGCAGCATACTGTGCATTAAAATTACACAAAGGATGATGAAATCATAGGCTATGTAACTATATATATATATATATATATATATATATATATATATGTATATAAAATATGGAACAGACATGATACGTTTTTATTCGTGTTTCTGGGGTATCTAAAATATATAGGAAATCTCCAAGAGGTATTGTTCATTACCGTCCAGGCCAAGAACTGGAATTACTTGCCTCACACGATGCCTGGGATAGGCCCATGCAGCAATACAGTGGACAAAATGAGTTTTGTTTGGTATAACAGGTTGTCTGAATGCTGGCCGTTTATCGACCTTTAAAATAATATAACAAATGCTGTATATGAGTAAGAAGTATCATATGCCTCTGCTGTAACACTTAACACGTGTGATTTCAGTATTTTGCTAGGAATCATAATAAATACTGTTGTTGATACAACATACACCCCGCATACATATATTGTCACCGAACATTATTTATCATTCGTGTTGTAAACCATCGCTCTCATACTCGTAACCATATCAACATCCGGTGATAAAACTACGTTATCTGCACGTAGATACAAACATCCTCTCGTCGCACCTCCCTCTCCCAACCTCCCAACATAAACATTTCTGTGCGCCATCTGTTGGGTGAAAATGGCACTTCTTTCAGCTGCTTCGTTGTTCAATCCTCAGGTGTTTCTGATTCACACAGTGGCTGGCTATGGGAACAGACTTTTGTTCGTGATAGTACATAGTGAGTGAACTCGCTATGACTTGTTTTTAACTTACACTATTTTTCAACTTATATAATACTTTTCCATTAACATTACACCCGAGAGTTCTCTCTGGAGTCAGGCTTCAGCAATGAGAGGTGAAGGGTCTGCGATTTTGGTAAGACACGAACCACGGTGTGAAGGCAGCAGCTGAAGGGAAACATGGCTGCTAAAGTTGTGGGCCAGGTGCGGTGTTTCCACGTACGGAAGGGGTTTGGCTTCTTGACTCGCCGGGACACGGGGGCTGACATTTTTATACATCGCTCGTCCATAGTGGATCCCAACCCTTCCCACCCTGTGCCTTCGGTTGAGACTGGTGAGGTTGTGGAGTTCGTCGTGGTGGCGGGAGATAAGGGTCCTGCGGCTGCCTCCATCACTGGCCCTGCTGGCCAGGCGGTGCGGGGATCACACCATGCCCTCCCCCGTCGTTGGCGCCATCATCAGCCTCAGTCTCCCTCTTCTGCTTCTGCCTCTGCCTCTTCTGCTTCCACCCTAGTCACCATGTGCGTGGAGGTTGTTAAGGCTTTCTCGGAGGGTGATATGGCAGTTCTCGCCAGCACCTGCCTGCCATCTTCCAGGCAAATGGGCTTCCTGCCATACTCATCCCAGAGTCTTTCTCCTCCCAGCCTGTGGTGTGGAAGAGGCCTTGGAGGAGGGCCCCTCGTCGTCCTTCGGGGCAGCCTGTGACCTCCACCAGCTTGGTCCCGAGGGTGCTGCAGCTGCAGCCCTCAACCCCACCTACAAGGCTTCAGCTGGCAGGACGTTCAGTCTCCCGCCGGTCTGCCCCGCCGCCACTACCCATGGTACCTATGGAGGTTGGGGATGCGGCGCTGCCTTCCCCACCTAAGGCTGCTGTTCCTGATGCCCTTGTCTCCCCTGCTTCTACCATGGTGCCCGACGAGGTGGAGTCTGCTCCACCTACAGGGCTGGCTCCGGCAGATCGGGAGCCTTCTGGTCCAGTTCATCACCTCACCTGGGCAGACTTTGCCGCCCTTGATGAGTCAGAAATGGACTCCGTGTCTCACCATCTTCATGAGTACGAGGACGCTGCCCCTGTGACTCCAGATGAGGAAGACTTTTCCAAGGGTGATTTCTGGTGGGCCATGCTCTCATTCACCGAGCTGTACCGGGGTCCCTCCAGACCATCAAGGACCCTGAAGAGGTGAAAATCCTCAATCATATCCTTCAGGGGGTGCAGTCTATCTCTACGTCTGACTCCGCCTCGGCCACCAGCTCGGTTTAACCTACGTCCTGTGCCCTTCTTCCTGCCATGTTTACATCCTGTGCCCTTCTTCCTGTCTTGCTCACCTTTGTGTCCTAGAATGACTGTTTTCAATGATTTTGGACTTTGTTTTAAAATTTTGTTGTGTATATTATATTGTTTGGCCTAATACCCAAAATAGTGGGTGATGGCCATTAAACCCCACCCCCCCCAAAAAAAAATTACACGCATTACTACTTTATATAATTGTTATCACATACAGGCCTTACTATTATATTGGGCATCATATTATCGCATACTTTTACGGTGAGCGTCATATTATCGGAAGCACACACAGCATCAGTAATGTAACAAGGTGTGATATTCCTTGTCAGGGTAGGGAGGGAGGGTGGTGGGGGAGGTTGGGGAGGTGGAGAGCAGCGCCCTTTCCCACTCACTCTCCTCTTCCCTCTCCCTTTTCCTTTCCCCTTTCCTTTTCCTTTCCTTCCTTTCCAAACATCACAGGGCTGTGTGGGAATACAGTGGGGTGAAAGGCGAAAGACGTGCTAGGGAGTGGCCTCTTCTCATCTGCCTGCTGCCCACGTACACCATGTGCTTGCACTGCCTCCCTCCCACCAACACTTTCCCTTTCACCCCTCACTCCCGTCACACCATTTTCCCTTTCACCCCTCACTCCCGCCACACCACTCGTGCCTTCCCCAGACAACACAGAAGGACCATACCTTATTTTCCTTCTTGCTGCACCTTGCCTGCATATACATATCAAAACTTATGCGCAAAATTTGACAGATGTGCAAATGACGGATCTCGCAATTGCAAAACGTATGGATACATCGTTGGGTGTCAACGTGACAAAATGTGGGAACGTATCTATACGTCATCGGGACGCCTCGGGCTAACCTACATATTTGGAATTCTTATGACCCAAGGAAGGTTTTACGGGGTCTAAATCCAGATCTGGGTCATTTGAGGTCACCGGCTGAGTGTTCACCTTTTTGACATGGGCAAAGCCGGGTACTCATGCACCCCAATTTTTGACATGGAGAGTCTCCATGCCAAAAATTGGGGTGCATGAGTACCCGGCTTTGGAGACTCACATGACCTCCAGTTCGGACATAGGGTATGTGAGATTGACTCTGAGGTCATTATTTTGAGGTCACCATTATGAGGTCATTTTGGGTCACCAGTGACATTATGTACGCACAAATACTGTGCATTAGTCTGTGAAAGATGATATAGAAAGTTCCAGAACCTCAAATAATCCCTCTTCAGAAGCATGAGAGGTACATGGTCTTTCTGGAGTAGAAAGAAAGCTTAAACCAGAACAAATAGGACTGAAGTGTTCGTCTTTTTGGTCTTATGACCCAAGGAAAGTTTTAAGACCAAAGAGACCGATGGTTTGAGGGAGGGGGGGGCAGAGTAATAAGCGTCAAATAAATGACGAGAGAGAGAGAGAGAGAGAGAGAGAGAGAGAGAGAGAGAGAATGAGAGAGAGAGAGAGATGAGGGAAGGAACAGGAGGAGGAAGAAAAATATGAAGGGGGAGGGGGAACGCCTGGTACCTCTGCTGATCTAAAATAATCTAAAACATCCAGTAGGGTCATCTTGTTTTTTTGTTTGTTCATATTAATACTTTTTTTTTCCTCTTGTGACCAGGATTCATCATTATACTTCAACATCCAGGCAGGTCTATTAATGTGATTATTTCTTCAGCAATTCTTATATATATATATATATATATATATATATATATATATATATACCTAGGCTGCTTACCCCAAGGAAAGGGAGGTAGCCGAGACAGGACGACACACTCCCCATTCACTCATCCATTCAAACACATTCATTCGCATCTTTGCCCCAAAGGGGAGAACGGACAGATCCTCACCGCACCACATCGCACAAGGGTAAACTGCGCAATGCAATCAGTGACATCTGCAGCAGGGCCTGACAGCAGAACTGGTTTACCCCTGCCACATCATAACAGACCCATTCCCTTACCCGCACCTGACCTGACTAGCTGATCAGACCAAATGCGGGAGAATATCCCCTCAGGGCTGCGTCATCAATTATTCATTCACAATTTCTCTCCATTTATTTCTGTCATGCACAGCCACTATTCCTTGCTCAACAGACATCCCTCTCACATCCAATGCTCTCTTCACATTGTCCATCCATCCTATTCGTGGTCTTCCTCTCAGCCTTACACCTCTCACATCAGATCTAGTTATCTTTTTCACCAATCACTCATTTTCCATTCTCTCCATATGCCCAAACCATCGCAACACCCTCTGCTCAACTCTACCAGCCATCTCCCGAACAACTCCAGTTCTCCTTCGCACTTCATCATTTCGCACCCGATCCATACGTGTCACTTCACAAATACTCCTCAGACACCTCATCTCCATTACATTCAAACTTTTCCTCTCTGCTACACCCATATTCCATGTTTCAGCCCCATATAACGCAGTCGGTACCACAACACCCTCATACAGCCTTCTCTTTACATCCATTCTAAGCGAACGACATTTAAACACTTTTTTCATTCCTCCCAGCACCTTTCCGACTTCATTTATTCTAAACTTCACTTCTGCATCTATTCTTCCATCCACAGCAACATGTGACCCTAGATATTTAAAACAATCTACCTCCTCAAGCAACTCACCATTCAAAACTATATTCATCCCCCTACCATCTATCAACCTCGTACACTTCATCACTTTACTCTTATTCTCATTTACTTTCAATTTCTTCCTTTCACACACCCTTCCAAACTCCTCTACCAACTGTCTCAATCTCTCCTCTGAATCAGTCACCAGTGCAGTATCATCTGGAAACAGCAGCTGCTTCAGATTCCACTTTCCACCATCAACATTCACCAGACTCAGACCTCCACCTAAATCTCTTGCATTCACCTCCCTTACAACACCATCCATGTAAATATTAAACAACCATGGCGACATCACACATCCCTGTCGCAGCCCCACTCTTACGGGAAACCAATCACTCACAGCATTTCCCACTCTTACACACGCTCTACTATTTGCATAAAAACTTTTCACCCTTTTTAGTAACCTACCATCAAGTCCATACAATCTTAAAACAGTCCACAAAGCCTCCCTATCAATTCTATCATACGCTTTCTCTAAATCCATAAATGCCCAAAACACATCCTTGCCTTTCGCTAAATACTTTTCACACACTTGTCTCACAGCAAACACCTGATCAACGCATCCCCTCCCTCTCCTAAAGCCACACTGCTCATCACCAATCACTCCCACTGTACCCTCTCTAACTCTCATAATTAACACTCTACCATATACCTTACCTACAACACTCAACAGACTTATACCCCTAAAGCTAGTACCTTCATACTTATCACCCTTGCCTTTATACAACGAAACCACACAAGCACTTGCCCAGTCAATTGGCACCATACCTTTCTCAAAGCACACATTCAATAATCTTACTAACCAGTCAACAATAGTCACTCCACCACCCTTCAGGCATTCCACAGCACACCCATCCATACCTGCAGCTTTCCCTGTTTTCATCTCATTTACTGCCTTCTCCACTTCCTCCTTTGTGATCAAAGAATCATTTAACTCTCCCAACACATTTATTCCTTGCACCCTTCCATCCGCCATAATCTCAGCCACCCTTTCCTCCTCTACATTTAACAATCTTTCAAAATACTCTGCCCATCTCTTCCTTACTGCATCCATTTCAATTAACATCCTTCCATCCTCTGATTTTACTCGTTCTTCCTTTCCAGACTCTCCCTTTTGCACCGTTTTCACCTCCTTCCAAAACATTTTCTTATTCTGTTGAAAATTCTCTGTCAGCCGCCTACCCCACCTCTCATCTGCTGCCACTTTAGCATCACGCACAGCCCTTCTCGCTCTATTCCTCTTTTCCTTATACCTTTCATATGACATCTCATCCTTCCTCTGCAGCCACACTTCATATGCACGTCTCTTCTCAGCCACAGCCATACTTACTTCCTTGCACCACCATTCACTTCCTTTTCTTACACCACCACCCACACGTCTCACACCACACACCTCTTCTGCATGCCCCACCACATGTTGCTGTGGATTGAAGAATAGATGCAGAAGTGAAGTTAAGAATGAATGAAGTAGGAAAAGTGCTGGGAGGAATGAAAAAAGTGATTAAATGTCGTTCACTTAGAATGGATGTAAAGAGAAGGCTGTATGAGGGTGTTGTGGTACCGACTGCGTTATATGGGGCTGAAACATGGAATATAGGTGTAGCAGAGAGGAAAAGTTTGAATGTAATGGAGATGAGGTGTCTGAGGAGTATTTGTGGAGTGAAGCGTATGGATCGAGTACGAAATGATGAAGTGCGAAGGAGAACTGGAGTTATTCAGGAGATGGCTAATAGAGTTGAGCAGAGGGTGTTGCAATGGTTTGGGCATATGGAGAGAATGGATAATGAGTGATTGGTGAAAAAGATAACTAGATCTGATGTGAATGGTGTAAAGCTGAGAGGGAGACCATGAATAGGATGGACGTACAGTGTGAAGAGAGCACTGGATGTGAGATGGATGTCTGTTGAGCAAGGAAGAGTGGCTGTGCGTGACAGAAATAAATGGAGAGAAATTGTGAATGAATAAATTATGACTCAGCCCTAAGGGGATATTCTCCCTCATTTGGTCTGATCAGCTAGTCAGGTCAGGTGCGGGTAAGGGAGTGGGTCTATTATGAAGTGGCAGGGGTAAACCAGCTTTGCTGTCGGGCCCTGCTGCGGATGTCACTGATTGCACTGCGCAGTTGACCCTTGTGCAGTGTGGTGCGGTGAGGATCTGTCCCTTCTCCCTTTTGGGGCTAAGATGCGAATGAATGTGTTTGAATGGATAAGTAAATGGGGAGTGTGTCGTCCTGTCTCGGCTACCTTCCTTTCCTTGGGGGAAGCAGCCTAGGTATATAGATAGATAGATAGATATCATCATCATCATCATCAGCCACTGAGGTCCACTGCAGGACCGGCCTATCCCTACCGAAGCAGGGACGATACAGCCAATATATCTCTGCCTAGTGGCTTAGGCTGTCTGGTAGAGACTGCATGTAGGGTGAGAAGTGCTTGTGAGTGTGATTGTAGTGTTGTAGTGGCTTTGTATGGTGTAGTCTGTGAACCAAGTGTAATCGGCCCGCTTAAGCCGACTGGGTGCAAGCATACTAGTATGTGACACTGGTTCAACCACAGCACCCCTTGTGTCCGCCAAAGTAGCAAGTGGCTTGGTGAACGCTTCCCAAAGTTTATACAGCTCTGGCGGGAGGCGAATCCGCGCTCACCAGCGTGCGAAACGCACACTCTACCACTGTACAACCATAATTAACCCATCCCAATGCAAACTCATTTCACGAATATCCTTGGGATTTCATGAAATGACTGGTTGCACAAATTCCCTGTAACATATATGTTATTTCTCTCCCTTCGGTGTTGTGCAGTTGGGATCTTCTGAAATATTTTATAGTTTATATCGATATTTCTCCAATACGGTGCTTGTCACTAGGGTTTAACCATGATATGGTTTTATAATTATGTAGTGACTTCTGGTATTTACATTGAAATAAAAATAAATTTGACACTTTTTGAAGCAATACTTCTTGTAGTCAGCTTCATAATATTCATAATATGGCAGGATCTAGTGATGCTGTGAGACACTAAAATTAGCCCTGTTTACTCATTTACATGCACATTCGATATGGCAACACTCCTACGAGCCACTGATGTGACTTTCCCAGCCTCCCCCAAAATTCCATGACTGTGTACCAGCACTTGAGGTGAAGTCAGAGCTACCTAACTCTCCTGATGGTTTGATCTCGCCACTTTTACCCTACCACTATTGGCCTTATGGAATGGATTGTAAACAGCTACGCCATGAACTGTCCTTCTTTACACCTCTCTGCTACTACCTAAAACATGCGTAACACTGCCATATAGATCCCTGCCTAAGCTATATTTCATATCCCATTGAGATGAAGGCGTTTTTACCACAGAGACTCCTGTAATGACTAAAATTGTTCCAAACATCAATCAATACCAAACCTCCTTTCTACACAGACACTCTATCCAACTATTGACTCCTGTCATTCTGCTGATAATTACAAAACCAACGTCAAGTCTTGGTAACAGACCACTGACAGCTATCTTCCTACGACGTTCCTTGAACTCCCTGATGAAGTCCTCATACTTTCTAAGTATCTCCAGTAACTTGCATGAAGCTACATTATTAGTCCCTACCACAGTAACAAAGACCGAGTCCTCTGAGGTGTTGATGGTTATGTCATGAACTCTCAGTCACATCCTGTATCCTACACACAGGAAACGAAAAATGTGTGCTTCTAGAACGCTCTGTACAAAACTCCTTCTCCTGATGCCTGGTCAATGAATCCCCGACAAGCATGAGACTAAGTTCATAATGAACTTATCTTCCCAAACCTGCAAAAATGTTCCAAATAGATAATTTCCTATTATTGTTACTGACCTCAACCTTGCAACCTCCCTTGACTAGCTGGAGGCCATCATTGTCAACTGGCTTTGTTTTAGCCTTAGCTAGCCTAGTTTTTCAGTTGTCATCCTAGCCTAGCACTTCTGTTTCTACTTCCTCTACATGCACTGCCTTAGCAAGCACCACATCAGCCTCATACTCCCAGCCTTTCAACTTATCACTTAAAACATGAATTACCTCACTATTTTTTCCCATTTTCTAAACTATGTCTACGCGTTAACTAGCAAAATAAAGAACACATATATTCACCTCCCTCTTTCACCATTAAGTCACAAACTTAGAACGCACCCACCAGAAGCGTTGGGCTGGTACCATCTTAATCGGAGACTTACAAACAGCCCAGAGAGAGAGAGAGAGAGAGAGAGAGAGAGAGAGAGAGAGAGAGAGAGAGAGAGAGAGAGAAAGGGGGGGAGGTTATAATATGTAAGTTATCAGCATCATAGAGCCATCATAATTTACCTCGCGTATGCTCTCTCTCTCTCTCTCCCTCTCTCTCTCTCTCTCTCTCTCTCTCTCTCTCTCTCCCTCTCTCTCACCAGTATCACTGACCAGCGTTGTAAGTTATCAGATAAGCTGATAAGAAAAAATGAGGTAACTCATCTGGAAAAACACAATATGATAACAGAAAGACAGTTCGGTTTTAGAAAGGGAAAATCATGTGTTATTAATCTATTAAGCTACGTACTATGATAAAGTTGCAGAAACACTACAGAAAAGAGAAGGATGGGTAGACATCATCTATTTAGATGTTAAGAAAGCATTTGACAGAGTACGCACCAAAGACTTTTATGGAAACTGTACGATCAGTGAGGAATCCAAAGTAATCTGTATAGTTGGATGCAAGATTTTCTCAGAAAAAGGGAAACGAGAAGAGTACAATGCGGAAAAGTTACTCACCATGGAAAGATGTGACTAGTGGGGTCCCATATGGCTCAGCGCTGGTACCAAAAATGTTTTTAGTACACATAAAGGACATAGGCAACAACACTGGAAAGGAAAGCAATCTAAACATGTTTGCTGATGTTGCGAAAATCCAAAGCAGAATTACAAACAGACTTTGGCAGAGACCTACAAGAAGAATTAAAGAAGCTTCATGACTGGAGCAATAGATTGCAAATGGAATTCAGTGTGGACAAATGCCACGTTATCACGTTTGATAAAAGTGATAAGATACCAAACTGGGATTGCAAGATAGGATTTCAACCATACACATACCTAAAAAGGAGAAGGAGGTATGAGTGATTATCAAGAACAGACCATCTCCGGATGACCACATCTGTGAGAAAGTAAGGAATATGTGTACACACTGCTTGCTAATATGAGAGTAGCATTCACATATAGACATGAAGACATGCCGAGAAAGATAATCACATCATTCATTAGACCAAGCATGGAGTATGCATCAGTATTATAGAATCCACATCCGAAAAACCACATATATAAGACACCACGTTTAAGGGATCTTAAGAGGAGTGAATGATGAGGTGAAAGAGAGAGATTGTCCAGGTGCTTGAGGGTGCGAAAGTGGTTGTATGTGGAATAACTGAAACAAAATGGGGAGGAGAAAGTGTGAGAGAATGGGAGTATGGATGGGGTATATGTGCAGGAGTAGGTGAGAATGAGAGGGCAAAGGAAGGAGTATGTATAGTTGTGAGTAAAAGATGGAAGAAGAGCATAAGACAGCATGGATCAGTTGGGTCAAGGATTGTGTGGGTAAAGTTGAAAGTTGGAATACAAATGTGGGCGATTGTGTGTGTGTATGTGCCAACGCAAGATCGTCCTAGAAGAGTGAAAGAAGAGTTCTGGACAAATGTGGAAGTGTGCATGGAAAAGTTTGGAAGGAATGAGAGAGTGTTTTTGATCGGTGATGTGAATGGTAAAGTTGGGAATGTGAAGGTGGATGGAATAGTTGGTGAGTGGGGTGTGCCAGCTGAGATAGATGAGAATGGGAGTGCGTTAGTGGACATTTGTGCTGGGAGGGGATTGGTGATAGCCAATACCCTCTTCAGGCATAAAATGATCCACAGGTATACATGGCGAGTGATGAGAAGGGTGGGTGGTGAACTGAATGAAAGGAAGGCAATGATTGATTATGTGTGTGTGGATGAAAGGATGCGAAGATGTGTAATGGATGCAAGAGCTTACAGAGGTTGGGGGAGTGGACTTTCTGACCACTACTTGGTGGTGGCCAGAATTAGGATTCAAGTAAGATAGAGGAATAGAAGAAGGGAAAGACGAGAGGAAGAATTGGTTGCAGGGAGAGTGGAAAGGTTACAAGAGGATGAGAAAAAGGCAGAGTATAAGAGAGAAGTGGAGGAACGATTGGGCAAATATGAATTGGAGCAGATGGGAGACGTGGAAGGTGTGTCTAGGATATTTACAGAAGAAATATGTGCAGCATGTGATGTGGTGTGTGGAAGGAAGAGAAGACGGAGAAGGGTGCAAGGAACAGCGTGGTGGACTGAAGAGGTGAGACAGGCTGTGGCACAAAAGAAGAAAGCATACAATGAATGGATGAGAAATAGGGGCATGGAAGAAGTTGAGAGGCGGAAGAGAGAGTTATATGTAGAAAGAAAGAGAGAGGTGAAAAGATTAATAAGAGAGAGTAAGAAGAGAGTGGATGAGGAATTTAGAAGGAATTTGAATGTAAAGTGGAGGGACTGTAAGAAAATGTTCTGGAAAGAGGTGAAAAGAGGAAGACAGGGTGGAAGTGAAGTTAGCAGGGGAGTCAAAGATAAAAATGGTAGATTACTAGTGGAGAAGGGAGAAAAAATGAGCAGATGGAGAGAACACTTTAAGAAATTGTTGACCATAGAGGATGGAAGTAATGCGAGTATAAGTGGCTGGGAGAAGGAGGGAGGTGAGAAAACAGGAAGAAATCAGTAGGATAGAAGTTGTGGAAGCAATGACGAAAGTTAAATTGGGGAAAGCCCCAGGAATTGATGGAGTGTGTGGTGAAATGCTGAAGCATGGGGGAGAGATAGTAGTAGAATGGATGTGGAATATGTGCAGATTGGCACGGGAGGAAGGTAGAGTCCCTGAGGATTGGAAGTCAGGTATAATTATTCCCTTGTACAAATGAAAAGGGGAAAAAGAAGTGTGTGGTAATCATAGGGGCATTTGTCTTCTTAGTATAATAGGAAAAGTGTATGGTAGGATACTTATTGACAGAGTTAGGGAAAGAACAGAGAAATTAGTGGGAGAAGAACAGGGAGGCTTTAGGAAGGGAAGAGGTTGTGTAGATCAGATATTCATTCTTAGATCTTTAGTTTCTAGAGAAGGGAAAGAAGTTGTTTGTGGCTTTCATGGATTTAGAGAAAGTATATGACAGGGTGGATAGACAAGGATTGTGGAAAGTATTAAGAATATATGGAGTAGATGGGAAGTTGTTGAATGCTGTGAAGCGTATGTATGATGGTACGAAGGTTGCAGTGCGTGTAGATGGTGAACTAAGTGAATTTTTCTCTTTGAAAGTTGGGTTGAAATAGGGATGTGTCATGTCTCCATGGTTGTTGAATCTGTACATGGATGGGGTAATAAAAGAGGTAGGCTACAAGGTAGGGTAGTGGATGTTGGAGTGGCCCTGGTGAGAGAGGACAGTGTTTGGAAACTCCCTGTACTGTTGTTTGCAGGTTTTTTTTTTTTTTTTTTTTTTTTTTTATGCGAGGAAGAAGGAACCAAAGGCCATGAGCCCGCAGTAACAGTTCCCTCCAAGAGAAAAACAAAATACAATATAGAGCCAAATTCAAGATCCGATCATTTTGAGATGCCTGGACACACTGCGTTTGAAAGACTGGAGATCATAGGCAGCAGGAAATACAGACAGAGGGAGACAGTTCCAGAGTTGACCTGTTGCATAAATGAAAGACTGGGAGTAACGGTTAATTCTTGCATTAGAGAGTTGGACAGAAAAAGGATGAGAGTCTGCTGCCAGACGGGTGCTACGCGCCCGTCGTAGAGGTGGAGGAATGCAAGCAGGCAGTTCAGAGGAGCAGTGACCATTAAAGTAGCGATAGAAAAGAGATAAAGATGCAACAGTGCGGCGAAGAGACAGAGGTTGAAGGGAGTCAGTAAGAGGAGGAGAGTTAATGAGACGAAAAGCCTTTGACTCCACCCTATTGAGAAGAGCTGTATGAGGGGAGCCTCCCACACATGAGAGTTGTACTCCACACAGGGGCGGATAAAACCCCTGTATAGAGTCAACAATTGCGCAGGGGTAAAGAAAGAGCGGAGTCGGCTTAGCACACCCAATCTCTTGGAAGCAGATTTTACAAGGGATGTAATATGATCTTTCCAAGATAAGTCCCGAGTAAATGAAACCCCAAGCATGTTCAAGGATGATGTAGGATTAAGCTGAATATTATTAAACATTAGTGGGTATACCTGTGGAAGATTTTGTCGGGTTGAAAGGTGTAAGAACTGAGTCTTAGATGCATTAAAGACAACCATATTATTTTTACCCCAGTCAGAGATACGAGCCAAGTCAGACATTAGGTGTGCCATAGCCTCATCCCTTGTTTGTTGAAGTAACTGTTGAGATGGGCGTTGCGGGAACCGAATGGAAAGGTGAAGGGTGGAGTCATCAGCATATGAGTGGATAGGGTTAGATGTACAGCTTAGAAGATCATTGATGAATAAAAGGAAGAGAGTTGGTGATAGGACAGAGCCCTGAGGAACACCACTGTTGATAGATCTAGGAGAAGAACGATGGCCGTCTATAACAGCGGCTATAGAACGACCAGAAAGGAAGCTAGCGATGAAGGCACAGATAGGAGGATAGAAACCGTAGGAGGGCAGTTTGGAAATTAAAGATTTATGCCAGACTCGATCGAAAGCCTTTGAGATGTCAAGTGCAATGGCAAAGCTTTCGCCAAAGTCCCGAAAGGAGGATGACCAGGAGTCTGAAAGGTAGTGAGAAGATCGCCAGTGGAGCGTCTCCTGACGGAACCCATACTGACGATCGGAAAGAAGGTTGTGATAGGAAAGATGCCTTAAAATTTTTCTATTAAGAATTGACTCGAAAACTTTTGAAATACAGGACGTTAAAGCAATTGGACGATAGTTGGAGGGTTGGGAGTGGTCACCCTTCTTTGGGACTGGCTGAATGAGAGCAAACTTCCAGCAAGAAGGAAAGGTACAAGTTGACAGACAAAGACGAAAGAGTTTGCCTAGGCAGGGTGTAAGCACAGAAGCACAGTTCTTGAGAACAACAGGAGGGACCCCATCAGGCCCATATGCCTTGTTAGTACTGAGGCCAGTGATGGCAGAAAATACATCAACTGAAGAAATTTTAATGTCAGCCATGAGGATGTCAGAGGGGGGAAGTGATGGAGGAACAGCACCGGAATCGTCTAAGGTAGAATTGGAGGAGAAAGTCTGTGCGAAGAGATCTGCTTTATCAGTAGAAGAAATAGCTACAGAACCATCAGAGTAGAAAAGAGGAGGGAAGGATGATGAGGTAAAGTTGTTAGAAAGATTTTTGGCAAGATGCCAGAAGGAGCGGGAAGAATTCGAGTTGGAGAGTTGAGAGCATTTAGTATGGATGAAATTATTTTTAGTAGAGCGAAGAACAGACTTAGCACGATTCCGGGCAGAAACGTAAAAATGATGTGATTCAGGGGTGGGTTGGCTCCGGTACCTTTTGTAGGCCCTCTCCTTGTTGCGGACAGCATTAGAACAAGCGTGATTAAACCAAGGCTTTCTTGCATTAGTCAAAGGATATGAGAAAGGAATGTATGCTTCCATGCCCGAGAGAATAACCTCCGTAATGCGCAAGGCACACTCAGATGGCTCACGGCCATGGAAGCAATAATCATTCCAGGGAAAATCAAAGAAGTACTGCCTGAGGGCCTCCTAGTCTGCGGCTCCAAAATGCCACAGACGACGTTTCTCTGGAGGGTCCACAGGCCGTACCGGAGTGATAGGACAGGTTAAGGTAATAAGGTTGTGATCGGAGGAGCCCAACGGAGAGAAAAGATTAACAGAGTAAGCAGAAGGATTAGTTGTGAGGAAGAGGTCAAGTATGTTGGAGCTCTCTCCAAGGCGGTCAGGGATACGGGTAGGGTGCTGTACAAGCTGCTCTAGGTCATTAAGGATAGAAAAGATGTAGGCTTGTTCACCAGGTGGATCCGTGAAAGGAGAGGAGAGCCAAAGGTGGTGGTGAACATTGAAATCTCCAAGAATGGAGATTTCAGAGAAAGGAGAAATGGATAGAATGTGTTCCATCGTAGAAGTAAGATAGTCGAAGAATTTTTGATAGTCAGTAGAATTAGGGGATAAGTAAACAGCACAGATATATTTAGTCAGAGAATGACAGGAAAGCTGAAGCCAGAGTGTGGAGAATTCAGAAGAATCAAGTTCAGGAACACGAGAGCAAGATAAGTCGTTGCGTATATATACACAACAGCCACCTTTGGCTTTGAAATGAGTATAGAGAAAGTAGGAGGATACAGAAAAGGGTTTGCTGTCAGTTGCCTCAGACAGCTGAGTCTCCGTTAGAAAAAGAAGGTGAGGTTTAGAGGAGGAGAGGTGGTGCTCAACAGAGCGAAAGTTAGAGGAAAGGCTGCGAATGTTGCAGAAATGAAGAAGAAGAGAGTCAGGTGATACTGTGTTGTTGAGTGAAGACGAAGGGGAGCTGCAAGGCTTGGTGGATGAGTTTGGGAGAGTATGTAAGAAACGGAATCTAAAGGTGAATGTGGGAAGAATAAAGTGATGGTCTTTGAGAGAGGTGAAGTCAATGAATGTACAGCGAGGTTGGATGATGAGGAATTGGAAAATGTGAGTACGTTTAAGTACTTGGGTAGTGTGATGAGTAAGGATGGAGGTTTGAAGGGTGAAGTGCTTGAAAGGGTACAGCAGGGAAGAAACGTTGCTGGTTCTTTGAAAGCAGTGATAAGAAACAGGGAAGTGAGCATGGAAGTGAAAAAGTTACTACATGACAGTACTGTGATACCAACTCTAACGTATGGAAGTGAAGCTTGGACGTTGTTGGAAGGACACAAGTCAAGAGTGAGAGCAGTGGAAATGAGTTATTTAAGAGGAGCCTGTGGAGTCACATGGAGAGAAAGGCTGACGAATGAGGATATAAAGGAGCATTGTGGTGTGGATGTGGATGTGATAGGAAGCGTTATGAGGAACACACTGAGGTGGTTTTGCCATGTAGAGAGGATGGAGGGTGAAAGACTGACTAAGAGAGTGTATGTGAGTGAGGTGGAGTGGGGAAGAGGGAGGGGGAGGCCGAGGATGAGATGGAGGGATGGGGTGGAGAGGTATATGAGAGACGGGGGTGTGAGTTGGGAGCAGGGCAGTGAAATGGCGGGGGACAGGGCGACTTGGAGGCGATTTGCTTGTGGCCACCCCAAATGGGATTAAGGCGTCTGACAATAGATAGATAGATAGTTTAAGAGATCTAAGCTATGAAAAAAGACTAGAAAATGAATCCTACCAACATTACAAGAGAGGATTAAAGAGGACACATGATCATGCTATATAAATGCATCACAGGAAAAGAGAAAATAGTCATAAATGAGTATGTAACCTATGGGGAAGCAACAGCAAGAGGACACTGAAAAAAAAAAAAAAACTGCATAAAAAAAGAGGTGATAAAGACGTAAAGAAATTATGTTTCCCAAACAGAGCAAGTCATCAGTGGAAAGCACTACCGAATGAAATAGTGTGTTCCACAAATATTCGTAACTTTAAAGATATGTATGATAGAAACGGTTCAAAACACTGGACAGTACGAGCTTGACTCATTCCTTTAAAGATACAATTGGTAAACACACACACACACACACACACACACACACACACACACACACACACACACACACACACACACACATCTCATAACCACATTAACCCGATGACTTGTTGCATATGTTTGGCTATTTCCACATCATTTTATTTACCTTGCAGCGAAGGGGTTTATTAAGGCTGTATTTTTTTTACTAGGAACTGAAAAATCTCCCCTGAACTGAATAAAATCGTCCGAAAATAACAAGATCAAGAAAATACGTAATGGGATTCAAAGATTTAATAGATCATGGCATCGGTTATCGACCATTTGTGGTGCTGGAGAGGGACGCCTTAATGTGGTAGCACTGATATAACCATGCGGCTCCACTGCCTGATTATACAAACATTCAACTTCCCTTCTCATTCCCCCGAAATGATGAGAATGTCTCCAGGAGGATGGAAACTACAGCCTTCATGCCACAGGGTTCAGGTTTCAGATGAACCTATAACTGCAATTATTGTTATTACTACAACCTTTTTGACAGAACCAGAGGCCTCAAGGTTTGGTAGGGTCCCGAGGTTGGGCTGTAGTCGTCCAGATCATTTTATTTCCATTTTATTTGACGTCCTTGTGAGCGTTCCACAGATGGAGAATCTTATAGCCACCTCTTGGATTCTACTTATTGCACGCTACTGTATGACCTCTTACAAGTACAAGTATATTGATACTAGTAAATAGAAGCAGCTGTGAAAAGTTTCCACCGTACAACAAAGCATATGCTTTAGTGATCAGTATCATTGACTGGGTCCATCGTTTATCATTTATGAAAGATAAAAAGTTCTCTGTCATTGCATTTAGATACAAAAAAGCTTTTCTCAGTGAAGCCCCAGCAAATGCAGTGGCTTTTCATCTGCGTTTTGACTGCAACAGCAGTCGAAGTATGAAGGAGGCGACAAGACAGATGGGGACTGGTAAGCCAAAAAGAGTAAAAATATTTTGTCAAACCAATACAGAGCACCAGATCCTTCAGAGTTCCTTGCTTGCTCTATAAAGCACAGTTACTAGCCTATTTCTGTGATAATTGATGTCATGATGAACTACAGTCTTCAAGTCCTGGTAGTACAAAAATATATCTGGATGGTGGTTTCAGTGAAGACACAAAGTCAGTTATGTTGCAAAGTGAACGTGTAACTGCAGTGCCTGCCCTCGAATCCACACATGAAGAGGCAGACATATTATTTTACATGTCCCGTACAGTTTTCAAGTACTCAAAGTTGATCAGGTTATTGTTCATTCAAGTGACAGATGTTATTGTCGTCTGTGTATATTATGCATCCACATTGTTGAAAGATCATACTGATCCTTGGGTCAAAATAGCAACAGACAATTACCTTCCCATACATGACATTGCCAACACACTGCAATCACACAGATGTCTCTCACTTCTATGCGTCCACAGCCTAAGTGGCAGGGATACCTCCAGCAGTCCCTTTTTTACCAGCAAAAAGGGATGGTTAACAGCAAGTAAGAAAGTTTGGCTGGATGCTGTGGAAGACTGGCGGTGACGGCAATGCTGTCATAAGTGAAGATGTTATCAGTGAGTCTAGGAAGTTACTTGTCACCGTCTACGCAAAGAATACCGAGATGTCAGATGTCTCTGAGCGAGATTCGCACTCAAAAATTTTTAACCAACAAGACCACTCTTCTCAATCTCCTTCCACCTACTGAGGATGTTTTTATGCATCATCTGAAACCTTGGCAACAGTCACTGACGAGACAGCTCACATTGCAAAAGCGTTGCATTCCTTCTCTGGATGAATATGGATGGACAATAAATCAAGCAGTTCCATTTCCTGTGATTGGAACTGTGGCCACCAGAGATGTTTACATCCTTTCTTGTGGTTGCAGAACAGGTTGTTTAAGGAACTGTTCATGTGCCAAACTGAATGTTCCATGCTATCTTGCCTGCAGGGGAAGGCAGTGGCTCAATGGGTAGAGAGGTGGCCTGCAGTCCTAACGGACCCAGGTTCAAATCCAGCTGGGGCAGGGAACAGTTTAAGGACTTGAATTTCAAAAAAATCAGACTATACTGATCTACCAGAAGACCCACCGAGATGTCGTAAAAATAACCCTGCTAATACCAATACACCAGTCCTTTATGAGGCAGCCCTAGCATGTATTCAATATGGACGGTGGGTGACATGCAGAGGTGTGCGGTACGAAGAAGGACTACTGGGCCTTCAAAGCAGGCCGTGTAGCCTATGCCCAGAGTCGGACACATAAAGAGAGAAAAGAAAAGAAAGAAAAGATGCCGTTGATTTCCCGAGAGCTGTTCCAGAGCTCAGTGCTTCCAAAAAACTGAGGATGACTGACTGATTAGATTTTCTATGAATAATGCGTTTCCTTTTTCCCAGTTTGAACAGGATTATCTCTGTATTGGACTAAATATCAGTGTTACTTATTTTAGTAGTTGTAATGGTTGCGTTATATCTAGTTCACAAAAAACTGTGTTATGGTTTAAGGAAGAATTATTTAATTACCTGAATATTACAAAGGATAAATGAGCTTACAATCATGACATGTTCAGTTAGTGACATTGATCTTTGCCTTTTATAAGCAGTAGTTATATTTTTCAAAATTTCTTAGACAATCGAAGTATATAAACTTAAAAATAAATAAATGTTTTGTTCATTTAAATAAATTATTAAATATATAAAATACTGTGTTGTTTTGAACATTAATAATCTGTTCTTTTCTGGAGACAGTATAATACAAATGGCCTTAAAACATGAATAAATGTGGTTAAATACGATTTATTTGACAAATCATCACTATATAGTACAATAGATAGCATCGGCAGCCATCTTTGACGCCATCCAGGACTCCCAGCTTACAGTAGTTGCTTTCCAAGGTTGTGCATCTAGGTATTGTTTCTGATGGTCCAAGGATTAAAATGGTATACCACAACCTTATATAATAACCCATGTCTGGTTGACTAGAAGTGGTTTTTGTCCCCTGGGTAAGTAGTTGGTTTCACTTCACAAAGATTGCTAATTCTTGTCAGGTAAGCTGATGGGAAAGTATTTAGACTAAAGATTATTTCATTAATAACCAAGGAGACTGTTTTCTTCATAACTAACGCTCAAAGAATTTCATGCAACCACGACTCAGTATTCAAGCTGTGAGTAGCCCAGTTCCGTAAATTATAAGCCAACAGTTGTAGCTGACATATTTCTTTGGCTTACTTATGTGAAAAATTTAACATTCGTTAAAATTCTCTCCATTCCTTGTTGTACAGTCTTGTATACCAGTGTCTTGGAGCCACTACGTGGTGAATAAATATTCTCGCTAAGGATGCAGGTAAAACAGATATTACACAGAAAATTAGTGTGAAGGAGTACCTGCATGGCAGGCAAGAATTGTTAAATTTTTAGTTGACTGCATATTGTTGACAATATATTTGTGCTTGGAGGAGGTCATCCAGTAAAAAGCAATGGTCAGATTCACTAGTACTTGTAAGAGGTCATACAGTAGCTCGTGATAGGCAGAATCCAAGAGGTGGCCATAAGTTTCTCCATCTGTGGAACGCTGGCAGGGACGTCGGATTAAATGGAGCTAAAATAATCTGGACAACTGCAGCCTAGCCTCGGGACCCTACCAAGCCTTGGGGCCTCTGGTTCTGTCAAAAGGGTTGCAGTAGTAGCAATAATTGTAGTCTAGGTTCATCTGAAACCTGAACCCTGTGGAATGCAGGCTGTGGTTTCCATCCTCCTGGAGACATTCTCCTCTTTTCGAAGGGATGCGAAGGGAATTTGATGAATGTTTGTATATTCGGGCAGTGGAGTCGCATGGTTATATTAGTGCAACCGCATGAAGGCGTCCCTCTCCAGCACCACAAATTGTCGAAAACCGATGTCATGATCTGTTAAACCTTTGAATCCCATGACGTATTTTCTTGATCTTGTTATCTTCGGACGATTCTATTCAGCTCAGGGGAAATGTTTCAGATCCTAGTGAAAAAAAAAAAAAAAAACGTCTTTAACTAGAATGACACTCTGTACAGCGCATACCTCCGCCGGAACCCAACATGCAGTTCCTTTTACTTCAATCAAATCCTGTTTGTTACTGTACGGCAGCTGGAAAAAGACTACCCCCTTATTTTAAATCCGCTAGATCTGGAATTTCATATGGATCCTCGCCAAACTGTACATATTCGTTGATACCAACATTCAAAATATGCTTGATTTTTTTCATCAAGATGCATGCAATATTCACCGAAAAATTTACGAAAATGTTGAAAACGCCTTATCTTGCAATGTTAAAGAAAGTGAATAAAAATTCCTAGATCTGCACCCTTATCCGGATCCGCACCAAAATTTAATGAAGTCTGTTCTGGGCCAAGGCCCATTCTTCTACCAAGTTTCGTGGAAATCCGTCCAGTATTTTTTTTTTTTTTGAAATCTTGTTCACAAACCAACAAACAAGCAAACAAATAAACGGACAGGGGTGAAAACATTACCTCCTTTGTAGAGGTAATAAACCTCTTCACTGCAAGGTTAATAGATTGATGTGGAAATAGCCATTATGCAACAGGTCATCGAGTTAAAGGAGTTATGGGATGTGTGTGTGTTTGTGTGTGTGTGTGTGTGTGTGTGTGTGTGTGTGTGTGTGTGTTCTTACTAATTGTATCTTTAACCCCTTAACCGTGGGGCGTCACTTTCGTGATGCTTGGGAGCAAGGGATCATACCGCGGGGCGTCCCTTTTGTGATTCTGTGTTATTTTGAATTCACCTGGGCTTCCAAGTGGGGGCTTGTATCGTCTATCAGTACTGCCAATGTCCAACACTAGTCAGCACTCCTAATCTCATCTGTACTCCCATCCATTGTTGACAATTTAGCCATTTCTCCCCGTTCTTGACTCCCCTCCCTACCCCCCCTCCATTACCCTATCCTCTCGCCTGCCCGGCCGTGCTACACTAAGTAAATCTTCCTTGGAAATTTTCACTGATTTCATCCATTGAAATAAGGCCTATGTCCTATTCTTATACCAAATAATATATACAAGAAAGAAATAAGGTAAGTGCGAGTGCCATACACCTGGAATTGGCTAATTATCACCTGACAACACCTCACATGCACTCGTTCGCTAATTTTTGCTGTTTTTTTTCCCCTTGAAATATGCCTTATAATCTATTTTCGTAATAAATATACATGTAAGGAGGGAAGGGAGAAGCCTAAGTGATATTTACATTCACCTGGAACTACCTAATTTATAATGTATTGTCTAGATTTCCTGCCAATCATTTCAGTGCTATACATAGCTGTTTCAAGAGCGAACATTGGTAGCACTGAATATCCCCTAAGTAGGCCTCTACCCCGGCCCTCCGTTATCAGTTTACTCTCATCTTCCGAAGTAGAGGTACGTCTGTTTCTTCTTGCTGACTTCAGGGACTTTTTCACCTCCATGCAAAGGGCCCTGTGACCTTTACCCCCTACTAAACCTCGTGTGGAAAGAGGTAAAGGGCTGACAATTGATAAAAGAGTGACTACGATCTTTCTATTGAGTAAAACAGTGCAAGTGGAATTGTAAATAATGTGTAAATAATGTGTAAACAGCAAGTGAAAGTAATGAATGTAAATATACGTGAACAATGGAAAATAGTTTTATAAGTTACTTCAAGTGACAGTGCATAACACAGTGTAAATAAAATAGAAATGTAAATAACGTAAATAAAATAGAGAACGTAAATAGAAATGTTAATGAGTATTATTATAAGAATACGAGTATATACCCCAGGAGTAATGAAAGTGAAAGTTTCACTCTAGCATGTCTGAATACTATGAGTTATGAGAGTGAAGATGAAAGTGACATTCACTCTCAATGCTAGTATACAGGACGAGAAAGTGAATGCTACGCATTTTACTGAAAGAAATTGAATCCCTACAGTGACAATAAACTAATACTACTGAAGGAAACTTATGGATAAAGACTGTAGATATATATAAGTGTTATATAGTAATAGAAATATAAAGTGTGAGGGGTTTTATGAATAATAAATGACAGAGTACCAAGAGCAAACTAGCGTAAGTGCGACGGTCAGACGCGCTCGTAATTTTCATTGCTTTCACAGTGGGTTTTTTTTTGGAGTATGGATCCCAAACTACTTGAAAATCATAGAGTAGTGTTTATAGTGTTAATATCTGGCTGTGGTAATCATATTACGGGTTGTCGGGAAGTGTAAAGTAGGAGACTTCGTTACCCAACTTCAGAGGTCTCCACAAGTCCTACGGTAACTGACGAAGGCTCAACAAACATTCCAGGAGAAAGCTGAAGGTATGTGCCATAAGCATATATAATTTTAATATTCTAGGACTAATAACTGATTTTTGGTAAATATTTTTTGAGAGTCTGTCGGAGCCTGAATAACCCTGCGGCACACGCAAAACATCGGTAAACATGCCCGCGGTGTAGGGGTTAAAGGAATGAGTCAAACTCGTACTGTCCCGTGATTTGAACCATTTCTATCATACATATCCTTAAATATACTGTACATGGAACACACTACTTCATTCGGTAGTACTTTCCACTGATTATTGCTCTATTTGGGAAACTTAATTTTTTTATATCTTTATCACCTCTCGTTTTATGCAGTTTTTTGCAGTGTCCTCTTGCTGTTGCTTCCCCATAGGTTATAAACTCATTAATAAATATTTCTCTTTCCCTGTGATGACTTTATACAGCATAATTATGTGTCCTCTTTCCTCCTTTCTTGTAGCCTAATATTGGTAGGATTAATTTTCTAGTCTTTCTTCATAGCTTAGATCCCTTAAACGTGGTGCCTATCTAGTACCTTTGTACCTTTTCAGTCTTATATGTGTTTTTTCGGACGTGGATTCTAGACTACTGATGCATTCTCCAGGATTGGTCTAATGAATGATGTGGTTATCTTTCTCAGCATGTCTTCATGTCTATATGTGAATGCTACTCTCATATTAGCAAGCAGTGTGTACATGTTCCTTCCTTTCTCACAGATGTGGTCATCCGGAGATAGTCTGTTTTTGATGATCACTCTTAGGTCCTTCTTTTCTGATATGTGCACGGGTGAACTTCCTATCTTATAATCCCGGTTTGGAATTTGATCACTTTTACAAACGTGATAACGTGGCATTTTTCCACGCTGAATTCCATTTGCCATCTATTGCTCCAGTCATGAAGCTTATTTAATTCTCCTTGTAGCTCTCTGCCAAAGTCTGTGTTTGTAATTCTGCTTTAGATTTTCGCAGCATCAGCAAACATATTAAGATAACTTGCATTCCCAATGTTGCTGCTTATGTCATATATATGTACTAAAAACATTTTTGGTGCCAGCACTGATCCATATGGGATCCTACTAGTCACTTCTCTCCATGGTAATTCCGCTTTGTACTGTTCTCATTTTAGTTTTTCTGAGACAATATTGCATCCAACAATACCGATTACCTTGGATTTCTCCTTGATAGTACAGTTTCCATAAAGGAATGCTTTCTTAAAATATAAATAGATAATGTCTAACATTCTTCTCTTCTCTGTAGTATTTCTGCCCATACAAGATAACAGCCTAACTTAGTCCAGGCGAACATATTCGTCGGTTCCTTACACACACCATCCCATAACCCTTTCGACCCGATGACATGTTCCTGATTATACTATTTCTGTCTCCACACAATTTAATTCAACTTGGGAAGCATATGTAGCAAAGATTAGATTTATTAGGGCTGTATCTCCACTCGAAATTAAAAAGTCTCCCCTGGGCTGTATAAAGTCGTCTGACGATAGCAAGAAGACTAAGATATTACGTCATGAAGTTCAAGTTGTTAACAAGGGATGGCATCGGTTATTGGCGAGTGGTACAGGAGAGGGACGCCTTCATGTGGTAGCACTGATATAACTATGCGGCTCCACTGCCTGATTATACAAAGAGTCCTTATCTACCAAACCATTCCTCTGAAAAGAAGAGAATGCTCAACAGCAGGAGGGAAATATCACCCTGCATTCCACTGGGTTCAGGATTTGGATAACCCTGGGACTATAATTACTACTACTAACCTTGTGGCAGCCCCAGAGGCCCCAGAGGATAGGCTACGGTAGTCCATATGACTTAATTCCCAGAACATCTGACGTTCCTGTCAGCGTTCCACAAACAGGAATACCCAATACCTATGGCCACCTCTTGGTTTCGAACCATGGTGCGATAGTGTATGACCTTCAATCAGAACTGAAGCACTATAAAGTTGCGCCGTATATGTAACCACTAAAAATTAATGCAGAATCGCAGCGAGATTATCGATGTTCTCTAATTTACATTCTTATTTTTTTACCCTTCACACTTGATGAGAGTTCTTTAACTTGGTGAAATTAATACAGAAAGTGGTATTAATATAAAAAAAAATAACAGGTATCATGGTATTCACTTAATAAAACCGGAGAAATACTGTGTCGTCCTACTATTGTTGGTTTGTTTTCATCTGACGGAACTGGGCTACTTTCAAACCTTGAATACTGAGGCGTGTTTGCATTAAATACGATGTACGATTAAGTTATGAGGTAGGAATGATCCTCCTTGGTTACTTGTCAGATCAACTCTCCAGCCTAACTACATTTTGCCAACAGCTAAGTTGAAGAGGGTTAGCGGTCTTCATCAGAAAAAAAAAAAAAACATCTTAGGTAGCTAGAAAGCATTCAGAGAATCGATTTTTCCGCTATTGCGTTTGAAATTTAAAATATACTGTTGTATTTTCTTTCCTTCTCGATCAATATTTTCCTTCCTCTCATACTGAAACAGTAGGCTATATTTTGCAGTCTTAGCCTGCCGTGTTACTGAATCTCAGGTATTGCATACCTCCGCCTATCCCAGTGAAATTTATTTCATATTCATGCATTCTGATCAGGATTAACCTCAGAATCTTATCCACCCTTTACTGACGCTCTGCCAACCTATCCTTCAGAATTCACTGAAATCCGATAACTTTCTGAGATATCTGGTACACAAATAGACTGATACATTTTTAAGCATATTTTGTCGGTACTCGGTACCGGTATATTTTATTTATCTATACTCACGCATCGTGAGATAGAGAAAAGGTGAGGACAAGGCCTACTGTGTAGGGAAGTGCTGTTGCCGACCCTGGCCATGTGCCTCAAGAAATTATAAGTGGTGAATGAAAACGCCGATCCGACGGTGTGCTACCCTCTAGTGAAGGCAGTGATTGGGGGTGTGGAAGGCAGGTTCGGTCATCGTTTCGAGGACATTGACTGCCTGCTTGCTGCTTCCTTTCATCCCCAATTCAAGCTATCGTGGTTGGCGTGGTTACCTGAGTCTGCCTCCTACGAGACAGAGAAAATGAGGAGGAGGATGGAGAAGATGGTGTCACTATTGGAGAGCTAGCTAGAGGACGCGGAGAGCAGCACCACTGATGATGATGACGAGCAGGATGTCAAGGAAGAGTTTTCCGAACCCCTCTGTGTAAAAGGCTGGAAGAAAAGGGAGACTGGGATAAAGCTAGTAAAGAAATTTTTGGAGAATCCTCAGAAACTTACAATCATCAAGGACTGCCTTCCTTGCAAGGTTTTCAGAGACTTATTTGTAACTTATAACACGCCATTACCTTCCAGTGCTGCTGCGGAACGTCTGTTTTCGCTGGGGAAAGACGTGCTCAAACCAAAACAGGCGGGACTCAGTGACTGTCATTTTGAAGTGCTCATTTTCCTCAAGGGCAACACTGGAAATGAAAACTGAAGTGCACTGTGTAATTATTAATCAGATTATTGTGATGTAATGACACGGTGTAGTCATAAAATTGTGTTTATTTTGATAAACACTCAACTATGTGTATAAGAATGTGAATTACAGTGGCCCCTTAAAGTTTAGCGATCTGTGTATTGAAAGTAAAGGACCGAACGGTCGCAAAACCTTATGCTTTAGTCACCCCATAGTTAATGTGACTGTGACAGTTGTCTGACAACATCCTTCATCTCTCCTCAGTCCGGCTCTGCTGACAAGACTGGTCTCTGGGTCCTCAGTGTGGTAACCAAAAAAAAAAAAAAAAAATCAATACTGAGCAAGTTCATATTCATGTACCTAGTACCGAGTACCGAGTCGGTACTCGATACGTCTTTTGTGTGTGTGTGTGTGTGTGTGTGTGTGTGTGTGTGTGTGTACCGGTACCGGTAGTGACACTACATTTTTAGGCAAGTACCGGTACCGTTACTAACGGTATATTTTGTGTACCGGGTGCCCACCTCTGGAATCTGATACACACACAAAGACAGCTAGGACAATACTACAACTTTTATATGAATCACTGTTCCTCCAGACACTCCCTCCCTATTCGTACTTTGCCAGTCTGGAGAAGAGTTGATTCCGGCTATCAATCTCCTACCGAGGAGAAAGTCCTGTCCTGCAGAGGACCTAATGTATGCTGATGAAGATGCAGATACAGACAATTGTAAAATTATAAGCACCATATGAAAACACTGTTCAGTAAAATGAGGCACACGTCAGTTATTATACGTAATGAAACGTCTTAATTGAATATTTATGACAATCTGTAGAAGTTTTCCACATTAATTTTCGTAATAACATTAACTTACCTCGGATTATTTATCTGATACCAGTAACAGAAATTAAGATTAAGATGTTGATGGAAATAACTTACTGTTCAATGAATTTGTCATAACGTATTGCCAGTAGCGTTATATAACTTATGGAAGAGACATTATAGAGTAAGAAACAGAAAATAGTGTAGGCTAACATACGGGAAGTGAATGGTAATGAAAATCCAACTCCTATAGTAACAATAACTTACTTTAAATATTTTCTGAGTGGTAGTTGATGTTCGAGTCTCAGGATCGTCTGAATCATAGTTTCAGTGGACTGCAGGCCAGAGCTGATCTAAGGCAGACCACCATCCTCCGTCCGTGGGACAGGGAGGAGATTGAGAGAAATTTACAAACTGGCACCTCCACCGCCCATACCTACCCGTACCATCACGTGAAGGTGCCCCGCTTCCGCACTATTTGCTTTTCCTTCCTACAATCCAAATTTTATTTCGAAATAACTTTTCGAACTGGAGGGAGTTAGACATAGCCAATGTTCGTGCCTTCACTATGGGACCCTTTCCTAAAATGACAACAATTACCTGAATGTAGCAGGAACACAATAAAAACTGACATCCTTGGCCTGTATGACTTACGTATTACAGGCTGAGTAAACGACCTTCATACTAGGCGCAGGCGAAAGCTGTGCAAATATGATTTTGGAAGGCATAATACAAAATCCTACCCAGCATACAATATTACGTTGCAGCAACGTTACCACAGCGTTGTGTTTTTGTTGCCACAACGTTATGGCACTACATTGTGACAACGTAAACTTGTATGGTTTTCTTAAAGTTGCCACAACGTTGCAGTATAACATTGTTAGCAACTTTCAGGCAACATTGCCACAAGTTTATGTAACCTAGTAGCAACCTTTATACAACATACCAAAACCATCACATATCTGTGTACCCGTGAAAAGGAATATGCAAAGACATATTTTTCTACATTATATTTTTATTTTACATAAATTTCTAAAAAGTACTTTTGGTAATGAGTCCATTCAATGCTCATACAGTCTTGTCACATGTCTTAATAACAACAACAACAACAACAACAATAATAATAATAATAATAATAATAATAATAATAATCTATCTATTGCCAGACACCTTAATCCCCTACGGGGTGGCCACAAACAAATCGCCTCCATGTCGCCCTGTCCCCCACCATTTCATTGCCCAGCTCCCAGCTCACACACCCGTCTCTCATATACCTTTCCATTCCATCCCTCCATCTTATCTTCCTTCGCATCCTCATTTGTCAGTCTCTTTCCATGTGACTCCACATGCTCCTCTCAAATAACTCACTTCCACTGCTCTCACTCTTGACTTCTGTCCCTCCAGCAAGGTCCAAGCTTCACTTCCATACCTTACAGTTGGTATCACAATACTGTCATGTAGTAGCTTTTTCACTTTCATGCTCACTTCCCTGTTTTTTATCACTGTTTTCAAGGAATCAGCAACCTTTCTACCTTGTTGTATCCTTTCAAGCACTTCACCCTCTAAACTTCCATCCTCACTCATCACACTACCCAAGTACTTAAAGACACTCACATTTTCCATTTCCTCCCCATCCAACCTCACTGTACATTCACTGACTTCACTTCTCTCGACGACCATCACTTTACTCTTCCCTATAATCACCCTTAGATTCCGTGTCTTACACACTCTCCCAGTCTCATCCACCAAGCCTTGCAGCTCCCCTTCGTCTTCACTTAACAACACAGTATCATCTGCAAACAACAGTACAGGGAGTTTCCAAACACTGCCCCCACTCACTAGAGCCGCTCCAACATCCACTGCCCGACCTTGTAGCCTATCTCTTTTATAACCCCATCCATATACAGACTGAACAACCATAGGGACATGACGCATCCTTGTTTCAATCCAACCATCAAGTAGAAAAATTCACTCAGTTCACTATCCACACACACCCTCATAAATACTCTTCACGGCCTTCAACAACTTCCCATCTACTCCATACATTCTTAATACCTTCCATAATCCTTGTCCATCCACCCTGTCATATGCTTTCTCCAAATCCTTGAAGGCTGCATACAACTTCTTTCCCTTCTCTAGAAACTTTTCCACTAAAGATCTAAGAATGAATATCTGATCTACACAACCTCTTCCCTTCCTAAAACCTTGTTCATTTCCAATTAATTCCTCTGTTATTTCCCAAACACTGTCAATATGCATCCTACCATATACTTTTCCCGTTACACTAAGAAGTCAAATGCCCCTGTGATTACCACACACTTCTTTTTCCCCTTTTCCTCTGTCCAGGGGAATAATTATACCTGACTTTCAATCCTCCAGGACTCTAGCCTTCCTCCCAGGCCATCTGCACATCTTCCACATCCATTTTATGACTATCTCTCCCCCATATATGAGAGAACGGGGTGTGAGTTGGGAGCAGGGCAGTGAAATGGCTGGGGACAGGGCAACGTGGAGGCGATTTGTTTTCGGCTACCCCGTACGGGATTAAGGCGTCTGGCAATAGATAGACAGATAGATAGACTCTCCCCCATGCGTCAGCATTTCACCACACACTCCCTCAGTAATAATGATAATATTCCATTCATCTGTCATCTAAACCTGTGTTGCCTCATGAGGAGCGTAGAAGCCCGGGGCTAGGCAAGTTGGTCCTGACATTTAAGATGAGAGTGACCAGCCTCACTCATCCCTGAGTGGCATTACTTGAGCAATAAACCCAACCACCCCTTGGATATAAATCTTCACCGGCTGAAACCGATTGGAGCGCCTTAATTACCCACTAAACCACCAAGCGCCACAATTTGGTAATATGGTTACCATTCAGCGTAGTAAATGGTTTCCTGGTGGACAGGAAATCATTTGGCTTGTAGCTCAGTGTAGAGACACCTACAGGCACAAAGAAGAGGAAAGAATGAAGGAAAGAGAGCCAAAAGAGAGAGTGTTAAGTCAACTGTAGGCAGAAGGATAATCATCATTATCATCATCATCAATATCATCATCCGGACCTCCTTTCCCTACCAAGGGCAGGGTGAGGAGTAGCGTTGTTCAGACAGCACAAACTTGCCTAATCCAAATAAGTCACACTTCCATTCACTCATCATTCAAGCCCCCAGAATCCTGGCTCTACCAGATACGCCAAAAACATTCACCACATTCTGCAGCTTCACACAAACGTATCCGATTGAGTCAATAATAATATTAATAATAATAATAATAATAATAATAAACTCTCATCTTAAATGTCTGGACCAACTTGCCTAACCCCAGGCTTCTCCACTCCTCATGGGGCAACATAGGATTGGATGATGGATGGATAATCGGTTTGGGATTTACACACACATGGCACAATAAACATCGAACAAGTGTTTATAAGCACCAGCCATGCTCGAAACCAACCAAGGATAACCTAATACGGCCTCTGCAGCATACTTCCATTGGGGTCCTCTTGGGATCAGGATTAGCTGGGGGCAAGGGGAAGTAGTTAATGTTATTCTTGAGATAATCTTAGCTAAAATTAAAATAGTCTGCAAGCACATTTTTTTTTCTCCACTGCCCCCTTTTGTCGATAAGGGCTATGGTGTTGCCCCTGGCCAGAGGACTTACGGTAACTTTGGAGTGTGTAGCACTTTATGAGTGGTTGACCTTCGTGATGTTTACCAATAACTCTTGGGTAAACTCGAACATCCGACCCTTCAGCCAGAACGAAGCGCTTTAACCCACTGAGCCACGGTTGCTACAATATACAATAGAGAATATTAGTTTGTTGGTAACATACTTAAAACTAACACTGACTTTGAAGTGTCTAGTATAATAATAATACATACATACATGGACGGCAGAAAAATTGCATGATGGAAAAAAAAAAAGGAAGAGTATAGGAGAGAAGTGGCAAGCGATTGGGTAAATATGATTTGGAGCAGATGGGAGAAGTGGAAAGTGTATGCAAGATATTCAAAGGCTGTTGCATAGAACTGTGTGGCTCTCATGTCAAGAGAATCTCTAACTGGTAGGACTTTAGTTTCAGAGTGTAGGTGAGCTATGGGGGTGGTTTTGGTGCGCCAGTGGCAATTTGAAAGGTAGTGTTTTGTATGGTTTATAAGGTGTTGTAGTGAGTGTTGGAGAGGATATGAGTCCATGCCGGTGATGCACGAGATATTATAGTACTGATCTGGACGCATCCCGCAGGATGGACCTGTCCACAGTGTGTTTAAGAGACAAACAAAACAATAACATGGCCTACATTAATACATATAACACATTCTGAACTGGAAATTTCCAGAATGATTTTCTAAGACAATAATAGGGACCTTTTGCATACGTAACAAAATGCGCAATGATATGAAACAAAGCCTTTACTTAATACAGTACACTTTGTTGCCATATATGACATAGGAGTACTTCCGTATTCCACGTACCTTTCTACATTGTTGCATATGATATAGCATTTACCAGTTCCAAACCTCGTATAGCACTAAGAATTGGTCTTCTCATTACAGCATGTCAACATGTAACGTCTTACAGTCCAAAGACAACAGATAATAGGAAACAACATGTAACATTCTGTGTCTGTATGTGTGCCAAATTAAGTAGTGGTGATAAAATTTTTAAAAATTATGGAAAAGTGTCCACTGCAGGATTTGAAGAGTTGGGCACTGTACTGGCTGACAGGAAACTGATGCAAGGAGTGGTTCTTTCTCTGATCAAACATGTGACTTTGTTATTGTCAGGTCTAGGGTCAGGATTCAGGTTTTGACTATGTACAAGGTCCTCCCAACACCCAAGATTATCTTTTTGTTGCAAAAATCAGTCAGAAATACTAGTAACAAGAACAATATTGCATAAATAGTTACAACTGTCCTCACTCCCTGATGTTTGTTTGGACAGGTACCGTATCACCATACAAGTTTAGAACATCCACAAGTTGTCCAAAAATAGAGCCATTGTGAACAAAAGACTACTACTAAATGAACATGATCACAGTGATGCCAAAATCAAAAGGTACATTTCCTAAAATAGTAAACAAATAAATATCACAAGCATGCATGACAGAACATACAACCAGTCTGTACTGACTTACTTTCATCCACGTAAGCTCTGTTTACAGACTCCCTCAGTAAACTTCCTCTCCGCTGAGGTAACTGACTGGTTCCTACTGCCTGAGATCAGTGTAACCACACTTTTAGATGAGAATTATCATACCGGCTCTTCAAAATTTTTTCTTTTCTTTTTTTTTGAATTATCATACACTAAATTTTTTAAGTGTTTAATAATCTCACGTAATTTTAAATTGTCGCCGATACCTTGGTGTATTTATCGAAAACTTACCAGTACAATTATCATCAGAACTAATTTTCTTAGGTACTGACGTATACTCAGGTGTATAGTATATTCATCACATTTTTAAATCAGAAATAGGGTATATACCATGCAGATCTCATACCAATAATAATATTATAATAATATAATCATATCCTTTTATTAAAAATAATATTACAATGAAAAGAAATATCCTTTGTGCCACCCTACAAAATCAGTCTGAATAACAGCAGAATGCAGTCCACAGAACTTAGATGATTCATAGAAATGTGCTTACTCTTCCACATAATATCTCAGTAAGAGCATTAAAAAAAAAAAAAAAAAAAGGTCAGTGATCAACTTATTAGCCCTTAATATCCTCAACTGTCAAACTGTGAAACCACTGTGCATGATTAGCTATGTGTGCCACAAAATTTACTTCCATCCTAGCTTTCAACCCAAAATTATCGTACAAACCGTACGATAAACGAAAAATGGTATCGTACATCTACCAAAGGCAATATTATCGTACGTATACGATAATTATCGTACTTTTTTTTTATGCGAGGAAGAAGGAACCAAAGGCCATGGCCCGCAGTAACAGTTCCCTCCAAGAGAAAAACAAAATACAATAGAGAGCCAAATTCAAGATCCGATCATTTTGAGATGCCTGGACACACTGCGTTTGAAAGACTGGAGATCATAGGCAGCAGGAAATACAGACAGAGGGAGACAGTTCCAGAGCTGACCTGTTGCATAAATGAAAGACTGGGAGTAACGGTTAACTCTTGCATTAGAGAGTTGGACAGAAAAGGGATGAGAGTTTGCTGCCAGACGGGTGCTACGCGCCCGTCGTAGAGGTGGAGGAATGCAAGCAGACAGTTCAGAGGAGTAGTGACCATTAAAGTAGCGATAGAAAAGAGATAAAGATGCAACAGTGCGGCGAAGAGACAGAGGTTGAAGGGAGTCAGTAAGAGGAGGAGAGTTAATGAGACGAAAAGCCTTTGACTCCACCCTATTGAGAAGAGCTGTATGTGGGGAGCCTCCCCACACATGAGAGTTGTACTCCACACAGGGGCGGATAAAACCTCTGTATAGAGTCAACAATTGTGCAGGGGTAAAGAAAGAGCGGAGTCGGCTTAGGACACCCAATCTCTTAGAAGCAGATTTTACAAGAGATGTAATATGATCTTTCCAAGATAAGTCTTGAGTAAATGAAACCCCAAGCATGTTCAAGGATGATGCAGGATTAAGCTGAATATTATTAAACATTAATGGGTATACCTGTGGAAGATTTTGTCGGGTTGATAGGTGTAAGAACTGAGTCTTAGATGCATTAAAGACAACCATATTATTTTTACCCCAGTCAGCGATACGAGCCAAGTCAGACATTAGGTGTGCCATAGCCTCATCCCTTGTTTCTTGAAGTAACTGTTGAGATGGGCGTTGCGGGAACCGAATGGAAAGGTGAAGGGTGGAGTCATCAGCGTATGAGTGGATAGGGTTAGATGTACATCTTAGAAGATCATTGATGAATAAAAGGAAGAGAGTTGGTGATAGGACAGAGCCCTGAGGAACACCACTGTTGATAGATCTAGGAGAAGAACGATGGCCGTCTACAACAGCGGCTATAGAACGACCAGAAAGGAAGCTAGCGATGAAGGCACAGATAGAAGGATCGGAACCGTAGGAGGGCAGTTTGGAAATTAAAGATTTATGCCAGACTCGATCGAAAGCCTTTGAGATGTCAAGTGCAATGGCAAAGCTTTCGCCAAAGTCCCGAAAGGAGGATGACCAGGAGTCTGAAAGGTAGGTGAGAAGATCGCCAGTGGAGCGTCCCTGACGGAACCCATACTGACGATCGGAAAGAAGGTTGTGATAGGAAAGATGCCTTAAAATTTTTTTTATTAAGAATTGACTCGAAAACTTTTGAAATACAGGACGTTAAAGCAATTGGACGATAGTTGGAGGGTTGGGAGTTGTCACCCTTCTTTGGGACTGGCTGAATGGAAGCAAACTTCCAGCAAGAAGGAAAGGTACAAGTTGACAGACAAAGGTGAAAGAGTTTGCCTAGGCAGGGTGTAAGCACAGAAGCACAGTTCTTGAGAACAACAGGAGGGACCCCATCAGGCCCATATGCCTTGTTAGTACTGAGGCCAGTGATGGCAGAAAATACATCAATCGAAGAAATTTTAATGTCAGCCATGAGGAAGTCAAAGGGGAGAAGTGATGGAGGAACAGCACCGGAATCGTCTAAGGTGGAATTGGAGGAGAAAGTCTGTGCGAAGAGATCTGCTTTATCAGTAGAAGAAATAGCTACAGAACCATCAGAGTAGAAAAGAGGAGGGAAGGATGATGAGGTAAAGTTGTTAGAAAGATTTTTGGCAAGGTGCCAGAAGGAGCGGGAAGAATTCGAGTTGGAGAGTTGAGAACATTTAGTATGGATGAAATTATTTTTAGTAGAGCGAAGAACAGACTTAGCACGATTCCGGGCAGAAACGTAAAGATGATGTGATTCAGGGGTGGGTTGGCTCCGGTACCTTTTGTAGGCCCTCTCCTTGTTGCGGACAGCATTAGAACAAGCGTGATTAAACCAAGGCTTTCTTGCGTTAGTCAAAGGATATGAGAAAGGAATGTATGCTTCCATGCCCGAGAGAATAACCTCCGTAATGCGCGAGGCACACTCAGATGGCTCCCGGCCATGGAAGCAATAATCATTCCAGGGAAAATCAAAGAAGTACTGCCTGAGGGCCTCCCAGTTCGCGGCTCCAAAATGCCACAGACGACGTTTCCCTGGAGGGTTCACAGGCCGTACCGGAGTGATAGGACAGGTTAAGGTAATAAGGTTGTGATCGGAGGAGCCCAACGGAGAGAAAAGATTAACAGAGTAAGCAGAAGGATTAGTTGTGAGGAAGAGGTCAAGTATGTTGGAGCTCTCTCCAAGGCGGTCAGGGATACGGGTAGGGTGCTGTACAAGCTGCTCTAGGTCATTAAGGATAGAAAAGATGTAGGCTTGTTCATCAGGTGGATCCGTGAAAGGAGAGGAGAGCCAAAGGTGGTGGTGAACATTGAAATCTCCAAGAATGGAGATTTCAGAGAAAGGAGAAATGGACAGAATGTGTTCCATCGTAGAAGTAAGATAGTCGAAGAATTTTTGATAGTCAGTAGAATTAGGGGATAAGTAAACAGCACAGATATATTTAGTCAGAGAATGACAGGAAAGCCGAAGCCAGAGTGTGGAGAATTCAGAAGAATCAAGTTCAGGAACACGAGAGCAAGATAAGTCGTTGCGTATGTATACACAACAGCCACCTTTGGCTTTGAAATGAGTATAGAGAAAGTAGGAGGATACAGAAAAGGGTTTGCTGTCGGTTGCCTCAGACAGCTGAGTCTCCGTCAGAAAAAGAAGGTGAGGTTTAGAGGAGGAGAGGTGGTGCTCAACAGAGCGAAAGTTAGAGGAAAGGCTGCGAATGTTGCAGAAATGAAGAAGAAGAGAGTCAGACAGTGGTTCCAGGTACCTCGAGTCGTCACCGGGAGAGGGGCAGATGGCGGGGGCATTTATGGTCCCCCCCCCCTGGGGACTCCGAGGCTTGATTAATAGACGCCATTTTTGTTGATTTTTGAAAAGGAAGTGTAGTGTGTACTGTGCATGTAGTTTGGTGAAGATAGAGAAATTTGTACTGGAGAGCATGCTGGCCTACTCTCTGTGTAACTGAGACACTGAAAAAGTTCAGCAAAGGGGGATGGTCAGGAACTAGTCCTGAGGGCTGATGAAACGGGAGCTCCAGCACTCCCTGTCATCAGCTTTCCATCCACCTCGGGAGTACTGCCCTGCTCGACTGGTGCTACAGTCTACTCCTTGTGGCAACACTGCCTGAGATGAGGCCTTCCTGTCTCTGGGTCTGACCTATAAGCATCAGTCCTTGTGCTTAAAAACATTTGTGGTTTTCCAAGCAAGCTTCTGTCTTCTAAAATTAAATACATAAAAAATAAATAAAAATGTGTCAAAATTGCAATGCATAACAAATTAGATATAAAATATGCAGAGTTTCTCTTAGTTCCTGCTTTCATCTCATTGGAAACACCTGTATACTTTAAGAAGAATGGGGTTACTTTAATTTTTTATTTGTAAAACTTGGCTGAAAAGAAAGCTGGCAATGATAATTGCATGTGACACATTTCACAACAGAAGACTTCATTGTTCAAAAGTAAAGTTCTCCTCCTCCAATATAACCCTTCAATAAATATATATACATCCCCAATTACTGGTTGGACCTTTGTGACTTACCATCATAGGTTCTGCCTGCCCATTCCCTCAGGAAAATTGGCAGTACAGGAGACATCTGGCTTAGGCCAACAACTGGGGATGGCTGTGAGCTCCACACTCCACGGAACTGCCTAGGCACGTATGAACTGGTGTGGATGAAAGGGGTCTGTCAGTGAAGTCTCACTCTTCTGTAAGAAAAGCAAATGATAAAAAAATAAGTGGATTGTTGGAAAAAGAAAGAACCAAACTCTGTTTTGACTTGCCAACACAAAGGGCATGCAAGCAGTTTTCCTCTGCTGCAAGAGCTTGGTAATCTGGTCAGGCTAATATAACACTCAACTGAAACATTTCACAATTCAGAACTTTCCAGTAACATTATGGCTTCTTAATCGTGCAATTATTTAATAAGTAGGGACATCATAAGGCACTTCTGCCACACACAGTGATATAAGAAATGTCCTCAGTGTGGACTTATTAGATTCCTGTAATGACTTGGGAAAAATACCCTAAACAGGGATACACTTTCAAGGAAATCCTTGACTTTTCCCAGGAGTAACATCAGGTAATTATGGTAATTGCTGTTATGACATACCCTTACTTGAAGGCATAAACTTGACAGTTGAGGCCAAGACCTGGATGGTGTCGCTGATGAAAAGTTGGGCCTGTATTCACCACGTTCATCTTCATCTCAAGAAGAGAAAATATATAAACAAGATGCTGAAAATGTTTGCATCTTATTAGTAATGCAGCAGTCATGTTCCTCAGCAAGTTCAGTGTCACACTCGAAACACTTTTGAAGTGACAATATTATTTATTCCGTTTAAGTTGGTGGACCAATAGTTAACCCGAGACATCCCGTCGACGTATGGGTACGTTGCAACATTTTGCATTTGCCAGTCCCGGTGACATACCAGTACGTCGTGCAATTGCAAGGTGCATAATTTGCACAATTTTCAAATTTCGCGCTTGATTTTCGGTACATAGGGTCGCTTGACCTTCCCCTACCTGCCATCAGGCAGGGACACTCAGCGACCCCGCACGACCCGCGGCTCGGTCACTCACCTGTTAGCAACGGTCCTGCTTAGACATGGAGAAGAGAGGTCTCTCAGAGGACGAAAGTCAAGACGCCCTGGACGCCTTTACAGGTGCCTCCACTTTTATGATGCTGATGATCCTGCAAATGCGAATGACACAGATAAGATGACGTGAATTAGGTTGGTCTTTGATCACCTGAGGCAAACTTCGTTCGTCATTTTATCCCTATAGAGACCTTGTCACAGATGAGAGTCTTGTGTTGTGGAAAGGCAATATTTCATTTAGGCAGTATATACCCAGCAAAAGGCACCGTTTTGGGTTCAAGATTGTTGTTATGTGTGACTGTAGGACTGGTTATGTGCAAGACAAAGTCTTGTACACCGGTGCACAGACAGACATAATAGAAGATCGGAGTATTGGACTGTCGGGAGCAGTGGTAAAGACAATGATAGAAGACTACCTTCATCGTGGTCATGTCCTCTACCTGGACAATTGGTACAATTCTCGCTTGTTATCTACACAGGCATGAAACGGGAATCTGTGGTACCGTCAAGGTGAACTGGCGTCACATGGTCAAGGTAGGGCAGAAACTTGACAGAAATGAGGTTGTCTTCTTCAAGGCCAACAACATACTTGCAACTGTGTGGAACCATAATAGAGAAGTAAGCCTCTTGTCCATGGTTCACCGTCCCTTGATGCACCGTACAGATTCTGTGGATTACCGGAGCGAGAACAGGCAGCACATATGGAAACCTGAGTGTGTCCTAGATTATAACATAAATATGTGCCTAGTGGACCTGTCAGACTCCATGATATCGACGGTCGAGTGTGCCAGGACCACAATGAAGTGGTATAAGAAACTTCTTTCACTTGCTAGATATCACTGCTCTGAATTGCCACCACCTGCACGCCATGACAACAGGAGTTCAGGAAACCTTTGAAGGGTTTGTGAGGGAGCTCACAAGAGAGATGTTTGCACGGTATGCTGTTGAAATGCCGCAACATCGCACCCGCACTGCCCCTATTGCCCAAACTCCCCTGAGAATGTCCGGCCGCCATTTCCCCACTCCTATCCCTCTCCAGCCAAATAGACCTAGGCCCCAACGCAGGTGTCACGTGTGTAGCAATTCCCGGGTGAGACTCACCACTCAGAGGAAAGACACCCACTATGAGTGCATCGAGTGTGACGTGGGTCTCTGTATACACCCATGTTTCAGCGAGTATCACACCTTGATGTAATTCTAATATGGTGTGAATGCGATAGGGCACTGTTACTCAGAAATAAATGCGACAAACAGACGCTCAGTGTAATTATAAGGCCTGTTGATCTGTAAATAGTTGTATAAAGTGGATACGGGTCTAACATAAGTGCAAAAATAGTATGTAAGTGTATAAATATTATCTAAGTAGAAACATACCTAGCGAGGGTATTTTGATGCGATATTCTGACGCTCAGTGGAATAAATAAGGCCAGTAAAAATGTAAATATTACTATGGAAAATCCAAACGGGTGTAATATAAGTTCAAAGTTTTGTAAGTGTTGAAATATATTCTAAGTCAAAATATTCCTAGCAATTGTATATAGATGTGATTTCCTGACGCACAGTGGAATGAATAAGGCCCGTAAATATGTAAATAGGAGTCTACAAGTGGAAACGGGTGTAATATAAGTGAAAAATTAGTATGTAAGTGTTCGAGTATTATCTTTGTCGAAACATTCATTGCGAGGGTATTTGGTGCGATATTCTGATGCTTACTTGAATAAATAATGCCAGTAATAGTATAGTGCATTATAGGGTGTAAACGTGTGTAATGTAATTGGGAAAGTATATTTGGAGTGAAAAAATAAAGTAGATGAAACACGAGTGTTTGAGATTGTGCTTGCTACGTGAATATGCGCTAGCATTTCGCTAAATGCCCTCGTAATGAATGTAAATAATTGAAAACATTTACAGTGGTGGAGGAAAGGTTCTATGTAAAGAAAACAATAATATGAAAGTGATAAAACAATTGGGTATGTTGAAATACGAGTCATAGCGAGTGCACTTAGTAAGCAGATGTGCGTTATACTTATGCTACATGTCATCGTAATGAATGAAAACAGCTGAAAACATTTACACACAGTAAAAAATGGTAAAATGTCACTGAAACAGAAGTATACAATTAGAAAAAATGATATGTTGACTGAAACAAGAAATTAGCACATAGCATGTTACCACTCGGACCCAACTCGCTATGCTCGTGCGAAGTACAATGCTTATTTTTCATACCGTATATATGTCATTGAAAATCATTTTATTGTTATTCTTATTGTTTATTAGTTCAAATTCAATAAATGTAGAGGTGTTGTTTGTTGTTTCTCCCAAAATTTCCTACCATAGAAAATGTCAGTGACTCACGTCAATGATAGAATACGATACCTGGCGTGGGGGACCTCACCTGTTCCGACCACTTATGGACCACGGTAAGCCCTATCCTGGTGATTTTCCTTTGTTTCTCAACAAAAGTGGAAGTTTTAGCCAAAAAAAAAGTTTTCCAAAATAGCTCGGGATTGGGGGGTGTCGGAGGTGCGAAAAACCTCGGGACGTGACGAGTTAAATCATGAAATATTTACATTGTTTTCTTTGTCAGAGAGAGAAATAAGAATTTATGATTTATGAATCACCTACCATTGGTGTGGTTTGCAGGGTTGAAATTTACTGGATTTGGAAGGTTAATAGATGCAGGCTTCTTATAACCAGAAAAACGATCTGGAGGTTCTTCTCTTTTGCATTTTTTGTCTTCATCTGAAGCAAGTATCAAAGATGAGTAACTGAACAGTATATACAATCATGCATTCAAAATGTTTCACAGTTCATACATCAAACTAAAGACAGGTGATTAAAATATGAGAAGCCCTTCGACAACCGGGCAATAAATACGGATATAACAGCAATCAGTATAATTTATACTAGGCCATGGTTAGGATTACGGCAGCCGTAAGCATACACTCACAGACTACGATTATGGCAGTCGAAATCTAAACTCAGGAACTACGATTACGGCAGCCATAATCTAACCAAACGTAACCTAATCTATTTTTAACCTGACCATACCACCAAACATAACCGCTAAATTCTAATGGTTTAAACTGAATTGTTGCAGTATTCACCTAATTTAACAACTCTATCATTCTTTATATGTTTACAAGCTCTGTAAGTACCGTAATCATAGTACGTGAGCGTACGTGTATAATTACGGCTACTGTAATACTAACCACTTTGTTTATACTAACCATCACCACTGTAGAAGTCCTCCTGCTCATACTTCTGGGGTTTCTTCCTCTCTCTTTGTGGAATGTTGTCATCCATCTCAATGTTGGAAATGTCCTATGCATGTTTGGCATGGCAAAGAGCCAGTTCATAGGTGTCTGGAACCAAAGTGTAAGGTTCATTTAGGTTGTACTGTCCATGAATGTAGAGGTGTATGGTATGTAGGAGGACTGCTAGGCCTTGATAGCAGGCTGTGAAGCCTATGCCCAGAGTCGGACACATAAAAAAAAAAAAAAATGAACTCTGGAGTAATTCAAATCTACATGGCTGATGTGTAAATGATGTTTTACTAATTCTGTAAAATGTACAACCAACATCTAAATAATAATGTACCTTACATTTGCTAAAACATCTGGTTAACATCACTAACTTTACGGTGTTTGGGCCATAGAATATAACAAAAAATTTCTTGCTCATAGCACTCTTCCTTTTCCAGTGCATCATTGAGCAGCACAAGGAGCCTTGTCATGCATTTCAACACTATCTGCTTGTAAAATAGTTCCAGATAGCTCTGAGCCCCCCCAAAAAAAAAACAAAAATAATAAATAAATAAATAAAAAAAACATCAAACAAGTTTTCAGATGGCATCTTGTAATTTTCAACACCCAGTACTCACAAACCTTGCTGGAATATTCAGTGCACATAGTCTAAGAAATTAGAAAGTTACCTGGATAGGATAATATCCTGATTTCATATTTGGTCCACCATTTCTTGTCTGTCAACTCTCCCTTCGCTCTGATTCTGGCCAGTAGCAATAGTGCCTGAAGTAGGCAGAAAATATGAGCTTTATCTTACATAAAAGTACTGTTCACAGCAACTGATAACATTAATGTATGTTTATAACATACCACAACTAGCCAAGTAGATGAGTGAATATTTACCGCCTTTCAAACCCCTGGTTTCCTTACCTACGGGTGATAAATTATTTCTCCCAATTTTACCCAAAACTTTGCTTAGTTTTCATCTCAAATATACTAGGTCACAAACAGCATAAGAGAACAATGTAGTTTACTTCAAGTAAATTACTTGCCTTTCAGTGAAAAAAGATGAGATTTGGAGGGCTTTACACACAACAAACTGTTGCATGAAGAGAAGTTCAAATCTGTAAACAAATGGTTGCCATATCTCGCTTGGCACTGAATACGTGATATTATTATAATTATACCCTAGTAGATATTATTATAATTTTACCCTAGTATACAACCACGATGCAAGAAAAATATTCATGAAAACATCAAACAGATATTTTATTACATTACGAGTTCATGCAACAAAAAGCAAAAAATTATTAATCACGGTATAACAAATGGCACCTTCGTGTACTCATTTCGTTACCAAACTATTCGGCGTTAATTCGATGTTACAATGAAAACTGCTATTGCAGCATCGATACTGGAATATACTCTCCAATATTTCGCTTATTATGGTATATTTAGGCTCATAATTCACAAATGTAAAAAAATTCTCAGAGACGAAAACTCCAAGCAAATTTAGACTTGAACACACGTCGCCACGGAGCACGAGCAACAGAGTCCCCAGCGGATAGTTGCAGGCTCGTGGGAGGGTTTTCTCCCTGCTATATGACAGCTCGATCCTCCCCTCTATTGCCTACGACGAGCCGCCTTTCCTGGTTTGCTGGATATTTCTGGCACACCTTAATATTCATATATAAATCAATGTAATATGAACGTTAGAACAACATTACTTAGAAAACGTGGCGCAACATTTAGACAACGTTTCAGGATAAAGTTGCTACATGGTTGTGAGATAACGTTGCAAGTAAACGTTTTTATAACGTTATAGCTTTATAACTAATATAACTTACAGACAACTTTTCCACAACGTTGTACATACGTTGAGTGTTTGCTGGGTAAGAAGTTAACCAGAGAACTATTCAAAAAATCACGACCTGGGCAAGGAAAATGTTTGCCCCCACCAGCGAAGTTGCAGGAGGTTATGTATTCATCTGTATCAATCCATCTGTGTACAATGTATCTCAGAAAGATATCGGATTTCAGAGAACTCTGAAGGATAGGTTGGCAGAGCGTCAGGGAAGGGTGGAAAAGAAAATGAGGTTAATCCAGATTACAATGCAGGAATAAGTAATAAATTTCACAGGGGTAGGCGGAGGTATGCAATATCTGAGATTCAGTAACAGAGTAGACTAAGACTGCAGAATATTATGATTATGTGAGGCAAGAAAATATTGATCGAGAATGAAAGAGGAAATACAGCAGTATATTTTAATCGTAAACGTTATACTGGAAGAATGGATTCTTTGAATGTTTTCTAGTTATCTGTGTTGTCGTATATATATTTTTTTTCTGACAAAGATCGCCAGCTCTCTTCAACTTAGATGATGGCAAAGTATAGTCAAGCCAGAGGACTGATCTGACAAGTAACCAAGGAGTCTCATTGCTACATCATAACTCACTCGTGCAGCACATTGTATTTAATGCAAACACAACACAGTATTGAATTTTTGAATGTAGCCCAGTTCCGTCAGATGAAATCAAACCAACAAAACTAAACTGCCCCACAGTATTTCCTCGGTTTTATTGGGGAATACCTTGATACTTTTTTTTTTTTTTTTAAATATTAATATCACCTTTTATAACAGTTTCACCAAGTTAAAGAACTCTCATTCATTGTGCAGATGAAAGAAAGAAAAGTGTAAAACTGGAATATTCTAATAACTCTATCTGCAAATCTTTATTAATTTTTAGTGGTTGCATAAATTGCTCAGTATTAAAGTGCTTCAATTGTGATTGTAGGTCATACACTGACGAGCCATGGTTCGAAACCAAAAGGTGGCCAGAGGTATTTTCATCTGTGAAACGCTGACAGGGACGTCAGGAACTAAGTCATCTGAACTACCGTAGCCTAGCCTTTGGGGCCTCTGGGGCTAACAGAAGGGTAGTAATAGTAATAATTATAATTCAAATTTCATCCGAGTCCTGAACCCTGCGTAATGCAGGGAGATATTTTCTTCATGCTGCAGATCATTCTTCTCTTTTCGGGGAATGATTGGGTAGATAAGGAGTGTTTGTATACTCAGGCAGTGGAGCCGCATGGTTATATCAGTGCTACCACATGAAGGCGTCTCTCTCCGGCACCACAAATGGTCGATAACCGATGCCATCTCGGGTTAACCTCTTGAATCCCTTGGCGTATTTTCTTAGTCTTCTTGCTATCTTCAGACGATTTTATTTAGCGCAGGGGAGACTTTTAAATTCGAGTGGACAGATGAAACACTAATAAATCTCGTCTTTGCTACACATCCTTTCCAAGTTGAATCAAATTGTGTGGAGACAGCAATAATATAATCTGGAATAAGTCGCCAGGTTGAAAGGATTATGCGATTTTGTGTGTGTAAAGAACCAAGGAATATGTTAGGCTGGATTAAGTTAGGCTGTTATCTTGTATAGACCTTTAGCAGTGAAGGAGTGAGAGAAAACCATACCGTTTTACACTAACTTGGTCCAAAATTATCATTTCTCCCGAGCTGTTATTATAGATTAAGATATTGCTAGAAGCGAAAGTGCTATGAAAAGAATGAAGATCTATGATATTGTTTTTTTACTCTGAACTATGTGAAATAAACTCCAAAAGTGTGGTCATTTTGGCCAAGTGAAATGAATACAAGTCTAACCCCCCTCCCCCTGTGATTCGAAGTTGGTCCTGAAACGTATGAAGTCGTTCGGAGTCAACAAGAATGAAATGAATAACACATCCACTGATTTAAGATATTAAATATAAAGCATTGTTAACCCCTTCACTCCAGTGACGTGTTTATATTTCTTCTTCTTAAATACCTGATAGTTTTATTCAGCTTAAGGGAGATATTTGGAATTAAGGGGTTAATGGACCTGTCCTGTTGCACCGGTACGGCCTATGGACCCTCGAAAGAAACGTGAACTGTGGCACTTTGCAGCTGCGGATTGGGAGGCCCTCAGGCAGTACTTTCTTTATTTGCCTTGGAATGATTGTTGCTTCCATGGCCGGGAGCCATCTGAGTGTACATTGCGCATTACGGAGGTTATTCTCTCGGGCATGGAAGCATACATTCCGTTCTCATATCCTTTGACTAATGCATGAAAGCCACCCCTGAATCACATCTTGCTTATGTTTCTGCCCGAAATCGTGCTAAGTCTGTTCTTTGCTCTGCTAAAAATAATTTAATCCGTACTAAATGCTCTCAACTCTCCAACTTGAATTCTTCTCGTTTCTTCTAGCACCTTGCCAGAAACCTTTCTAACAGCTTTACCTCATCATCCTTCCCTCCTCTTTTCTACTCTGCTGGCTCTGTAGCTATTTCTTCTACTGATAAAGTAGATCTCTTCACTCAGACCTTCTCCTCCAATTCCACCTTAGACGATTCCGGTGCTGTTCCTCCATCACTTCCCCCCTCTGACTTCTTCATGGCTGATATTAAAATTTCTTCAGATGATGTATTTTCCGCTATCACTGGCCTTAATACTAACAAGGCATATAGGCCTGATGGAGTCCCTCCTGTTGTCCTCAAGAACTGTGCTTCTCTGCTTACACCCTCCCTAGGTAAACTTTTTCGCCTGTCTGTCAACTTGTACCTTTCCGTTTTGGTGGAAGTTTGCTGTCATTCAGCCAGTCCCAAAGAAGGGTGACCATTCCCAACCCTCTAATTATCGTTCTACAGCATTAACATCCTGTGTCTCAAAAGTTTTCAAGTCAATTCTTAACAGAAAAATTTTAAAGCATCTTTCCTATCACAACCTTCTTTCTGGTCGTCAGTATGTGTTCTGTCAGGGATGCTCCACTGGTGATCTTCTCACCTACCTTTCAGACTCATGGTCATCCTCCTTTCGAGACTTTGGCGAAAGCTTTGCCATCGCACTTGACATCTCAAGGCTTTCGATCGAGTCTGGAATAAATCTTTAATTTCCAAACTGCCATCATACAGTTTCTATCCTTTTATCTGTGCCTTTATCTATAGCTTCCTTTCTGGCCGTTCTATAGCGGCTGTTGTAGACGGCCATCGTTCTTCTTCTAGATATATCAACAGTGGTGTTCCTTAGGGCTCTGTCCTATCACTGACTCTCTTCCTTTTATTCATCAATGACCTTCTAAGCTGTACATCTAACCCTATCCACTCATACGCTGATGACACCACCCTTCACCTTTCCATTCGGTTCCTGCAACGTCCATCTCAGCAGTTACTTCAACAAACAAGGGATGAGGCTATGGCAAACCTAATATCTGACTTGGCTCGTATCTCTGACTGGGGTAAAGATAGTCTTGTTGTTTTTAATGCATCAAAGACTCAGTTTTTACACCTATCAACCCGACACAATGTTCCACAGGAGTATCCCCTAATGTTTAATAATATCCAGCTCAATCCTGCATCATCCTTGAACATGCTTGGGGTTTCATTCACTAGGGACTTATCTTGGTAAGATCATATTGCATCTCTGGTAAAATCTGCTTCCATGAGATTAGGTGTGCTAAGCCGACTCCGTACCTTCTTTACCTCTGCACAGTTGTTTACTTTATACACGAGTTTTATTCGCCCCTGTTTAGAGTACAACTCTTATGTGTGGGGAGGCTCTCCACATACAGCTCTTCTCAATAGGGTGGAGTCAATGGCCTTTTGTCTCTCCTTCTCTTACTGCCTCCCTTCAACCTCTGTCTCTTCGCCGCACTGTTTCATCTATATCTATATCGCTACTTCAATGGTCGCTGCTCCTCTGAACTGTCTGCTTGCATCCCTCCACCTTTATGACTGGCGCGCAGCGCCCGTCTAGCAACAAACTCTCATTCATTTTCTGTCCAACTCTCTAATGCAGGAGTTAACCGTTACTCCCAGACCTTCGTTTATGCAACAGGTCAACTCTGGAACTGTCTCCCTCCGTCTGTATTTCCTACTTCGTATGCTTTCCAGTCTTTCAAACGCAGTGTGTCCGGGCATCTCGAAATGAACGTATCTTGAATTTGGCTCTGTTTTGTTTTGTTTTTGTTTTTTCTTGGAAGGAACGGTTTGCCGGCCTCTGGCCTTCGGTTCTTTCTTTTTTGCATTAAAAAAAAATGTTTGACGTACATTTCCAGACTTTAAGTCTTTCTTAAAGTCTGGAAATTTATCTGCGTCGTGCCATCCTTTTTGGCCCATTAGGAGCGTAGGGGCCCAGGACTAAGCTGCTCAGTCCTGTCATTTAAGGCAGGGGTGACCAGTGTCTCGTCCCTGAGTGTCATTATGAGCGATGAGCCCTAGCTAGCCCTTGGATGTAAACTCTTATTGCCGCATCCGTCCCGTTAGAGCGCCTTAACCCACAGCACCACCCAGCGTAATAAACTGTTTCGTGGGTTACAGGAATCCATCTGACTTATCACTCAGTGAGGAGTCGCCTGAAGGTACCATTACTGTACAGTAGGCTACACTGAGTGAGTGAATGGCTGGCATAAAGAATCATAATGAAAATGGATTTTTCGATCTGAGAATGTTTTATTATTTTTATTATTATTATTATTCTGTTATCCTTGAAGTATGGGTGGCATAGGAAACCCCGTTTGACCTCTTTCTCAGTAACTTATTTTGCACATCACACTTCGTTATTTTCTGGTAGATCACTGGAGGCAACTGTGTCCATACTATAAATATAATGAAACCTATTGCCAAGGCGTAATTCTGTTAATAAATGGAAAAAGAAAAATTATCACCAAGCTTTAGAAGTATCTTAGAATACAGGCCCAAGATTCCTGGCCAAGATTCCTGCTAAGTACGCAGGCGAATTTTAAAAACCGATTAGTTTCCAATAACATCACAAGACTTTCAATGGGATTATGTGTAATTTATTGTTGCATTAATCATTATACTTGTTTCCCACCAGCATAGAAAAGAAAGAGTGATATTGAATAATGAACATTACTGGTGAGATGTAGCGGCAGCCAGAGCATCGATATTTAAAAGTGACCAGGTTGAAGAGGTAGGCTGTGTGGTTGATCAGAGCTGCTAAGAACACTAAGGATCCTACACACATTCAGTCCGTATTTTACAGGTTCTGATGGGCAGCGCATCTGTAGGGTTAAGATACACCAAATTCTGTTGAAGAAGTGACCCTCCCCAAATCAATTCTTCATGTATGGTTACAAATGTGAAACTGTAGAGTGAAAAGTGACGAGAGGAACACGATCTACTATGTCAGCCCTGAAAAATACTGCATCCTGGGTGAATCCTAATGTATTATTATATAAACAGGGTACACTAAGCAGCCGGTCGCGTAGCAGAGGCATGAAATCTCTCTCTCTCTCTCCCCCCCCCTCTCTCTCTCTCTCTCTCTCTCTCTCTCTCTTCGTGGCGCCTTCACCACCTGAGCTCTCCACCCTCCAGTTGAAGGCTTCTGTTTCGCTGAATTTCAGTATCAACAACTATAATAAATCTACCTGAATGGTCGTACTGGAGTCTGCGCCCATACCGCCAGTGGTAGAGGAAGGAAGAGTTGCCAGGGAGATAAGGATGCTTTTTATGTATTATGTGTTAAGTAATCATATATATATATATATATATATATATATATATATATATATATATATATATATATATATATATATATATATATATATATATACGTGGAGAGAGAGAGAGATAAACATATACATGTACTGTATGTTTATCCATATAGATACATACACATTTTAGAGAGAGTGAGAGAGAGAGAGAATGTATATATATCCATATAGATACACACAATTATATATATATATATATATATATATATATATATATATATATATATATATATATATATATGAAGCTTCTGTGGTACAGTGGTAGAGTGTGCGTTTCGTACACGGGTGAGCCAGGGTTCGCGCCCCGCCAGGGTAATAAACTTTGGGAGTGTTCACCCGTCCACGTACTGCACTGGCGGACACCAGGGGTGCTGTGGTTGAACCAGTGTTTCTTTCTGTAAAGTATGCTTCCACCCAGTCGGCTTGCGCGGGCCGATTACACTTGGTTCACAGACTACACACACATCCAAAGCCACTCCAACACTACATTTACACTAACAAGCACTTCTCACCCTACATACAATCTCTACTAGACAGCCTAAGCCCTAAGCCACTTGGTAGAGATTCATTGGCTGTATCGTCCCGACTTCGGTCCAGATAGGCCGGTCCTGCAGTGGATACTCAAACGGCTGATGATGATATATATATATATATATATTTTATGCGAGGAAGAAGGAACCAAAGGCCATGAGCCTGCAGTAACAGTTCCCTCCAAGAGAAAAACAAAATACAATAGAGAGAGAAATTCAAGATCCGATCATTTTGAGATGCCTGGACACACTGCGTTTGAAAGACTAGAGATCATAGGCAGCAGGAAATACAGACAGAGGGAGACAGTTCCAGAGCTGACCTGTTGCATAAATGAAAGACTGGGAGTAACGGTTAACTCTTGCATTAGAGAGTTGGACAGAAAAGGGATGAGCGTTTGCTGCCAGACGGGTGCTACGCGCCCGTCGTAGAGGTGGAGGAATGCAAGCAGACAGTTCAGAGGAGCAGTGACCATTAAAGTAGCGATAGAAAAGAGATAAAGGTGCAACAGTGCGGCGAAGAGACAGAGGTTGAAGGGAGTCAGTAAGAGGAGGAGAGTTAATGAGACGAAAAGCCTTTGACTCCACCCTATTGAGAAGAGCTGTATTTGGGGAGCCTCCCCACACATGAGAGTTGTACTCCACACAGGGGCGGATAAAACCCCTGTATAGAGTCAACAATTGTGCGGGGGTAAAGAAACAGCGGAGTCAGCTTAGCACACTCAATCTCTTGGAAGCAGATTTTACAAGAGATGTAATATGATCTTTCCAAGATAAGTCCCGAGTAAATGAAACCCCAAGCATGTTCAAGGATGATGCAGGATCAAGCTGAATATTATTAAACATTAGTGGGTATACCTGTGGAAGATTTTGTCAGGTTGATAGGTGTAAGAACCGAGTCTTAGATGCATTAAAAACAACCATATTATTTTTACCCCAGTCAGAGATACGAGCCAAGTCAGACATTAGGTGTGCCATAGCCTCATCCCTTGTTTGTTGAAGTAACTGTTGAGATGGGCGTTGCGGGAACCGAATGGAAAGGTGAAGGGTGGAGTCATCAGCGTATGTGTGGATAGGGTTAGATGTACATCTTAGAAGATCATTGATGAATAAAAGGAAGAGAGTTGGTGATAGGACAGAGCCCTGAGGAACACCACTGTTGATAGATCTAGGAGAAGAACGATGGCCGTCTACAACAGCGGCTATAGAACGACCAGAAAGGAAGCTAGCGATGAAGGCACAGATAGAAGGATAGGAACCGTAGGAGGGCAGTTTGGAAATTAAAGATTTATGCCAGACTCGATGGAAAGCCTATGAGATGTCAAGTGCAATGGCAAAGCTTTCGCCAAAGTCCCGAAAGGAGGATGACCAGGAGTCTGAAAGGTAGGTGAGAAGATCGCCAGTGGAGCGTCCCTGACGGAACCCATACTGACGATCGGAATGAAGGTTGTGATAGGAAAGATGCCTTAAAATTTTTCTATTGAGAATGGACTCGAAAACTTTTGAAATACAGGACGTTAAAGCAATTGGACGATAGTTGGAGGGTTGGGAGTTGTCACCCTTCTTTGGGACTGGCTGAATGAGAGCAAACTTCCAGCAAGAAGGAAAGGTACAAGTTGACAGACAAAGGCGAAAGAGTTTGCCTAGGCAGGGTGTAAGCACAGAACCACAGTTCTTGAGAACAACAGGAGGGACCCCATCAGGCCCATATGCCTTGTTAGTACTGAGGCCAGTGATGGCAGAAAATACATCAACTGAAGAAATTTTAATGTCAGCCATGAGGAAGTCAGAGGGGGGAAGTGATGGAGGAACAGCACCGGAATCGTCTAAGGTGGAATTGGAGGAGAAAGTCTGTGCGAAGAGATCTGCTTTATCAGTAGAAGAAATAGCTACAGAATCATCAGAGTAGAATAGAGGAGGGAAGGATGATGAGGTAAAGTTGTTAGAAAGATTTTTGGCAAGGTGCTAGAAGGAGCGGGAAGAATCCGAGTTGGAGAGTTGAGAGCATTTAGTATGGATGAAATTATTTTTAGTAGAGCGAAGAACAGACTTAGCACGATTCCGGGCAGAAACGTAAAGATGATATGATTCAGGGGTGGGTTGGCTCCGGTACCTTTTGTAGGCCCTCTCCTTGTTGCAGACAGCATTAGAACAAGCGTGATTAAACCAAGGCTTTCTTGCGTTAGTCAAAGGATATAAGAAAGGAATGTATGCTTCCATGCCCGAGAGAATAACCTCCGTAATGCGCAAGGCACACTCAGATTTCTCCCGGCCATGGAAGCAATAATCATTCCAGGGAAAATCAAAGAAGTACTGCCTGAGGGCCTCCCAATCCGCGGCTCCAAAATGCCACAGACGACGTTTCCCCGGAGGGTCCACAGGCCGTACCGGAGTGATAGGAGAGGTTAAGGTAATAAGGTTGTGATCGGAGGAGCCCAACGGAGAGAAAAGATTAACAGAGTAAGCAGAAGTTGTGAGGAAGAGGTCAAGTGTATATATATATATATATATATATATATATATATATATATATATATATATATATATATACATATATATATATATATATATATATATATATATATATATATATATATACATATATATATATATATATATATATATATATATATATATATATATATATATATATATATATATATATATATATATATATATATATATATATATATATATATATATATATATATATATATGTAGGTCATTTAAACGTATGTCAGAGGAAAGTTTATGTTAACCCGCGAGAGTTCGAATCCAGGATGCAGCCGGATGTTTTGTGTCCACTAAGTGATGCCTTGGATGTGGGTGCTCACCTGTCACTTAAATAATCTACAGTATACTACGGCAGACTAGCTTCGGGCCCTCATGCTCGCATTTTTTCCCTTGATTTCCTTGGTCATAGAGCCTTGCTAGCAAGATTGGATCAAGTACCAGTAGAAAGAACTCTAACATTGTGCCTTCCTCATCCCCCCGAGCAAAATAAGGCATTAAGTTAATGTTAGGTTTGGCATAAGGTGGTTGGGTATAGGTTGGTGCAATATCAATACACAGCATTTCTGATGATTGTATGGTTTGATTAGCAGAATTGTTTCATATATTCCCGAGCAAAGGTGCGACGTGCCAAGTCATTTCTCGCTGAGCTCGCTCCGACGCTGCTAATGTGACTGAATGACTAAGTGTTCCGGAAGAAAACAGTGCGCTTCCTGTTCACCCATAATGGTAAAAAAGGATGGGGTTGGTTACATTAGGCCATTAGACAAGAGAGAGAGAGAGAGAGAGAGAGAAAGAGAGGAAATTTGTACAAAATAGGGAGACATTAAAAAAAAAATAAATTAAATGAGTCAGACACTCATTTACACACCATTCAGGCTCTTGGAGTCCTGGTACCACTTCGCAGGCCTAACAGTCTCCCTGCGTTTTCTTGATGGAGGACCAATATTTATACAAAATACCGGGATTATTACAGCACATAAATAGATAAAGATGGGGAAATTGAAACAACTAAAGACAGAAGACATATTTGGATCCGCCATCTTATTTGTGTTTGTAAATGTAGGACAAACATATAGACTGATCGACACATCTAAAACAACCCTTACTATACTCTGTCCTCCTTAATTTGCCCTAACACCATTGAGTTTTAACAAAGGATTAACACTAGAATATGGTGCCCATCACGAGAACTTGCTTTAGTGAAAATGCAGAGCCGTTCTCTTATCTTAGTCTGGCAGTGAAGTACAGGAAATAAGCTGCAAAATATCGAAAATATCCTCTAAGTTAAGGCGAACCAACTATAACACAATAACACCAAATCTGAACAGGCAGACCCTCCGCCATGTTGTAGCATCTGCATTGATACCATAGCTGCAGAAGTGAATGTGACGTATTCTGCCAAGAATATTACAGTATTGACTGTGGGTTTTAGTGTCCAAAAGGCAGGTGACTTGTGAGGGTTGCAATGGGTCAGTTTTCTGCTGGTGTGTCGTAGGTGAAAGTTGTAGGTAAACTAATGAATCTCGGGAACGTAACTGTCATCCTTTATCCAGAAAAAAAAAATGTCAAATTGTAACCTGTCCCTACTTAAGGTGACGGAGTTACCCCTTGCAGTACAATGAAGTCTTTTAGTAGTTCGTTTTTCTGCTTCCAGATGATTATATTCATCCAGGAGAAAGTGTTTGAATTACTAGTTTAGGTGAGGCCTTCATTAATGTCTTCCTTAAAAAGATGGTCTCTCATACGCAATGAATTTATCTGGTAGGATCAAGAGCAGAGTTAGAAGGACTGAAGAAATTTGTGCATTTAGCAAATAATTAAAATACCTAAGTTGAAGAAGAAATATAATAAGAAAGAGTAACACGTGAAATAAATGACGGGACAAAAGAAAGCAAAGGACTACAAAGGTCACATGGCGATGGCATGAGAAAATATGAGAGAGAGTTTGTGGTGTGGTGGTGAGAGGGGGCAGTTTAATTGTGCAGTAGTGTGGAGATGTGGCGATGTGTTGTGATGGTGTAATAGAGATAGTGTAGTAGTGTGAAAGAAATAGTGGTGTAGCGATGCGGTGGTGTGGGAGGGGTAGTGTGGTGGTATGCAAGAGTTATGGTGGCGTGGTGGTGTGGGTGTGGTGGTATGATAGGGGTAGTGTGGTGGTGTGAAAGAGTTATGATGGCGTGGTGGTGTGGGTGTCGAGGTGTGATAGGGGTAGAAGGTGGTGTGAAAGAGTTATGGTGGCGTGGTGATGTGGGTGTGGTGGTGTGAGAGGGGTAGTGTGTTTGTGAGGAAGGGGTAGTGTGGTGGTGGTGAGAAAATATTATTGTGGCGTGTTGGTGCTGATGTGGTGGTGTGTGAGGGGTACTGTGGTGGTGTGGCAGAGTTATGGTGGTGTGGTGGTTTGGGTGTTGGGTGTGAGAGTAGTGTGCCTGTGTGGAAGGGATGGTGATGGGTGTCGGGGTGTGAAAGGGGTTCTGTGGTGGGGTGGGATGGGTAGTGTTGTGGTGTGAGATAGTGTTTTGGCATGAGAATGGTGGTATGAAATGAACAGCTCTCCCACACAATCGTGCGATTGTGTGGGAGAGCTAGTGTGGCAGTGTGAATGACATGGTGTGATGGTGTGTTAGAGATAGTGGGGAGGTTTGGTGGTGTGAGAGAGATAGTGTGCTGGTGTGAGAGAGGCTGGGCAGTGTGAGGCGCACAATGGGTGGTAATCTCGCCAGCTTACAGGTGACTTTCTAGCTCCTCTTCTCTAGCGATATACTTTACATAGTACAGCCCAGTATTTTCTTGTACGCCTCTTACAGCTTTTCAGTATCACATAGCTGGCATAAGTAACAACGTATGATTATTACTAATGCGCAGCGTTCAGAAATAAACTCCTATGCAAGAAGTGCTATACAACCAATTAAGACAGGAAAATACAGCACAAAAGGCTATTATCCGTGGGCCTGGACTTACCTCGGCACAAACCGTGGGAAGGAAATAAGGGTATATGGTAACACTAACCAGTGTTGATACACAAGCACGATTTTACCCAAGATCTGGGGAATACGCTGAACACTAGGGAAATTTGCACTCATTTGGGGGAATTTTGACGAGTGAGAACATTCATGTAATAATATCAACAACGGTTTCATTAATATCATTCAAAAGTATACTGAGCTGTTGTGTGTAGAGTAAAAAGCACAGGAAGATGTACTACGAAATTTCCAGAGTTATATAGAATACTACTGTAAGGATATATTATGATCATCCAACATATTTTAAAAGTTAGCCCCGATCGTACACAAGTAAAATAGAAGTTATTTGAGGTCGTCTTTACCGCTGAATTATGTGCATTTCAATTTAGATAATTCGCAACATGGTAAGGTCCCTGTACTGTTGTTTTCAGATGATACTGTATTGTTGAGTGAAGACGAAGGGGAGCTGCAAGGCTTGGTGGATGAGTTTGGGAGAGTGTGTAAGAAACGGAATCTAAAGGTGAATGTAGGGAAGAGTAAAGTGATGGTCTTTGAGAGAGGTGAAGTCAGTGAATGTACAGCGAGGTTGGATGGTGAGGAATTGGAAAATGTGAGTACGTTTAAGTACTTGGGTAGTGTGATGAGTAAGGATGGAGGTTTGGAGAGTGAAGTGCTTGAAAGGGTACAACAAGGTAGAAAGGTTGCTGGTTCTTTGAAAGCTGTGATAAGAAACAGGGAAGTGAGCATGGAAGTGAAAAAGTTACTACATGACAGTATTGTGATACCAACTCTAACGTATGGAAGTGAAGCTTGGACGTTGTTGGAAGGACACAAGTCAAGAGTGAGAGCAGTGGAAATGAGTTATTTAAGAGGAGCCTGTGGAGTCACATGGAGAGACTGGCTGACGAATGAGGATATAAAGGAGCGTTGTGGTGTGGATGTGGATGTGATAGGAAACGTTATGAGGAACACGCTGAGGTGGTTTGGCCATGTGGAGAGGATGGAGGGTGAAAGACTGACGAAGAGAGTGTATGTGAGTGGGGTGGAGGGGGGAAGAGGGAGGGGGAGGCCGAGGATGAGATGTAGGGATGGAGTGGAGAGGTATATGAGAGAGGGGGGTGTGAGTTGGGAGCAGGGGAGTGAAATGGCTGGGGACAGGGCGACTTGGAGGCTATTTGTTTGTGGCCACCCCAAACGGGATTGAGGCGTCTGGCAATAGATAGATAGATAGATAGTAAGCTGCACTAGGGAGGTCTGGAGCTTTGTAAGGATTCCAGGGTAGTCTTGTTAATAATGCCTTGGTTCCTGGTCTCGCAAACACCAAAGCAAAGGTGACTATTAAAGTGGAAACAGAGGTGTGACGGTTTTGTTGTTTGGCATCATAACAAAAGCCAGTGACTAAGGAACCAGCCTTAAGATATGTGCAGTTGTGGAAAAAAAAAAATCGTTCCACTTTTTAGGCGAAAATTTACGGAACCGGTGTATAATATTGTGATAAGCTTGTTGGGTTCGGAAGACCGCTTCATAAGGTTTGGAAAGTCATTGCTCAGTGTATAGTTATTTATTGTTATGGAGTGGATCAGTGTTTATGTCTGGGACCGAACACTGGTGGGCAGCAGTTTGTGTTCAGCCTCTAATCCTGCCCCTGGTTGGATGGAAATCGTAGCCAGGGTTGTACAGCGAACCAGGACCTGTTGTTCAGTGTTAAGGTGGTAGTTGGCGGCTTTGCTGGACCACAGGAACAGCAATTGGTGATGACGCTGTTTATCCTGCAGTCTAGAAAACCTTCCAACTACCAACACCAGGTGTTAACGTTTGGTATGAAGTTTTGCTACTACTTCCATTCATCCAGGGACATAGGGGTAGAGGGTGAGCAGAAACCATGGCTAACGAGTGTACACTTTTATACCCAATAAAGCAAAAGATATTAGTACTTGCCGCGTTGTCAGACGCCACTGTGTCGTGGCCAGCTGCCCGGCGCTTCTACTTATTCTCCATAGGTAACAATTGATGTTGCTTTGTAGCCCCCTAGCCTTGGCCAGCTGCCAGGCATCTGTGATTACTCTAAATAGGTAACCACCATTGTTGAGTTACAGCTCCAAGCCATAGTCATTTGCCAGGCATAGGTAAGCCAAAGAGAAATTTACAAGTGGTACCACAATAGCTTCGCTGATAGAGGTCTCGGGTCGGACAAGAACGTAAACTAATTCACCAGGGCTGGAGCTAAAAAAAAATGGACAGAGATTTTTGGGTGAGGGAGCATCTCTAGGCAATGCACACTGACTTCACGCGGTGGTTTACGTCTGCCTTACCACATCACTATCGAAGCCCAGTTCACTTATACCATTCCACCCACCCCATACATTTCCTATTTCACATCAAATTTGTTAATGAAATTTGTGAGTTACACCATTCCAACGCCATTGCCTCTCCACCAACAGCGCTCGTCTTCACAGGTGCACTTGTGTATCCATGCTCCACCACCTACCACCATGAAAACCCATCCAAGTTCCAATACATTTCCTCCCAACCCATCTATTTTTTACTCCCCCACCTCTGAGTTACGCCTGACCAACTTACTTGCAGCACTCACTTTAACGGGCCATCCTCCTCCACAGCAAACCTCACCCCCCTTCACCCTGCAGCCCATCTTGTCCAGTCCTCCCCACTCACCTCTCTGTGTACATTTGCTGACCCGTTTTTTGTCCAGGCCACCGATGACAGAGAGAGAGAGAGAGAGAGAGAGAGAGAGAGAGAGAGAAGTATTTTCAGTCTCTTAAATACACCTGGCCATTGCTGGCGCAGTCTTCCTCCTGTTTTTCCACCTGCCCAAGCCCTACAAATAGTCCAGTACAACGTGTTCAGTTATTTGAAAGAAAAGTAGTCTTGATATGGACTCTATTTTGTTTAGTTTCATAAGAAGGACAATTTTGTAGACTTCCATACCAAACGGTTCCATTCCTTCAGGACACACACACACACACACACGCACACACACAAAATATCTAATCCTATTTATTTCATTCCACTTTCCTCCGCTAAGAGTAATTTCAGATGCATAGCCGTCTATTCTCTTGTGTGGTAATAAGGGCACACATTCTTTTCCTTATCATTTACAAAGATGCTTCTTTTACACTTTTTTTTAAAATCCTGTGTGGATCCTCGGCACAAAACTTTTCGTACCTGGCAACCGTTGCCTTTCATATTTATATATATATATATATATATATATATATATATATATATATATATATATATATATATATATATATATATATATATATATATATATATATATATATATATTCCGCCCTGGCTAAAACACTTCCAATCACTTTTTTTTTTTTTTTACTTTTGAACTTTTTCGTCCCTTTTTCTGTTTGTTTTTTCTGGTCCTTGTGGGCGAGTGTGGCAGCCGGCCTGTCCATTACAATACAGATGAAGGATAATGAAGGATATACCGAACTCGGCATAGTTTCACTGTCTTTGTGTTATTGTCCTTTCTTTGTCACTACGTTCTTTTATCCATGGCTGCACTCTGCCTTCCTACAACTCGACATATCAAGACCAGTTCTTTATTGTTGGTGATCTTAATCTATCAGTAGGATACATGCCGTGGCCCTTTGTCTCATATTGCAATTCCACCCATTACTACCAACCGCTCATTGCCAACATTAACGATAGTAATTAACAGAGGATAACATTTTCCCACAGAAAGAAGAAATATTGTTAACTGATACAACGTAAAAGTTGATGAATAGGAAAATAGAATAAAAACAGATAGATACATCGATCGACAGATTGAAAAATAAACAGGTAGATAGACAGGAAAGTGAAAGGTCGCGAAAGAAGGGGAAAGGGAGAGAAATGCGAGAAAATTCCATTTGGAAAGGCGGAGGAGGCAAGGTATGGGATGGGGCCGGGATGGTGAGACGGGATTGTGAAGCAGGGCAGCTGAGGCAGGGGTAAGGTAGGGGGTGAGGCATGGGTGCTGAGTTAGGGAACGTTAGACAGGAGGGGTGAGGTAGGGGAGGTGAGGCTGGCGAAGTGAGGGAGAGTGGTGAGGCAGGGGAGATGAGGAAGGGAAAGTGAGGTAAGGCGAATGAGGCAGGGGAAGTAAGGCAGGAAGTGAGGCAAGGGAAGCGAGATAGGAGAGATGTGGAAGGCAGAGGGTGAGAGAGGGTTTGAAGCAGGGGAAGTGAGGCAAGGTTGGTGGAGCAAAGGTAGTGAGGCAGGAAATAAGGCAGGGGAAGTGAAACAGGGTTGGTGAGTGCAGGGATGGTGAGGCAGGGAACTGGTGCAGGGAAGGTGACGCAAGGAATGAGGCAGGGAGAGAGTCGGGCGAGGTGAGACAGGGGTGGTGAGGCAGGGAATGAATCAGGGAAGGTGCGACAGGGGTGGTGAAGCAGGGGCCGCAAGGCAGGAGAGGTAAGGCAGGAGTGGTAAGACAGGGATGATGAGGCAGGGGCGATGAGGGTGATGAGGCAGGGGTGATGCGGCAAGGAAGGCGAAGCAGGGGTGGTGAGGCAAGGAAGGCGAGGCAGGAATGGTGCGACAGGGGTGATGCGGCAAGGAAAGTGGAGCGGTGAAAGTGAGCAAGGGTGGTAAGGTGGAGGTGGTGAGGCAGGGGTGGTGAGGTAGTAACGGTAAGGTACGGGAGGTAAGGCAGTAGTGGTGGGGCAGAAGTGGTGAGGCACGGATGGTGAGGTTGGGATGGTAAGGCAGGAGTGGTAAGGCGGGAGTGAGAAGGCAGGGGTGGTGAGGAACGGGTGGTGAAGCAAGGATTTTGAGGCTGGGGTTGTAAGGCAAGGAAAGTGAGCCAGAGAGGAGGAGACAGGGATGGCGAGGCAGGGATGGTTAGACACGAGTGGTAAGGCAAGGAAACGAGGCAGGGAGGGTGAGGCAGGGGTGATGAGACAGGGGTGGTGAAATAGTGAACGTGTGCAAAGGGTGGTGAAACAAGGATGGTGGGGCAAGGGAGGCGGAACAGGGAGGGTAAGACAGGGATGGTGAGACAGGGGTGGTGAAGCAGGGGTGGTGAGGCACGGACGGTGAGACAGGAGGATAGGCTGGGGTAGTGCCACAGTGGAAGAGGCAGAGTAGGTAAGGCAAGGGGTGAGAAAGGGGAGGTGAGGCAAGGGAGATGAAGGAGAGGAGAGGAGGCAAGAGAGGTGAGGAAGAAGAGGTGAGTCAGGGGTGAGGCAGGGTAAGTAATGGTCGTAGGTCAGGAAGGGGGGTAAGAAGTATCAGGTTCTGTGTTTACTTGCTGATCACAGGACTAATGGTGTCAACATGGTCTTCTGTTTTTTGCTTCGGTGTGCCATTAGTTACTGTGTGTGTGTGTGTGTGTGTGTGTGTGTGTGTGTGTGTGTGTGTGTGTGTGTGTGTGTGTGTGTGTGTGTGTGTGTGATGGTTCAACCTCTTCCTCGATGAATACGTTAATCATGCAGAGATAGTACATTTTTAAATTGTACATGACCGACCAATAGTCCTTTTTCACAGCCACTAATCTCCGTCAGATTCAGATGCAATTAGTAATGTATGTGCGGGTTGGGGAGAATTGCAGTTACCTTCACTAGTTGGAAGGCTCGAATATGTTATCGGATTATTGGTCACTCTTCTGAGGCTTTGATTGATTTTGTTTGTTGCACTTCCTTCCGTTCCTCTCTCTCTCTCTCTCTCTCTCTCTCTCTCTCTCTCTCTCTCTCTCTCTCTCTCAGCATTAAATGATGATCCCATAAACACCTACGAACAGTATCATATACTGTATATACATTTTTTTTTTTACTCAAGTATGAAACTCATAGAAAATATTCTGAAAACTATGTTGGGGTCCGAAGATGATACTGCATTACGAGGGTCATTGTTTTTATTAATCATCCTAATGAAACGAATCAGTAGTTACTGAATGCCAGCAATCAGACAGATATCTTTTCTAGAGAGCCACGACAAATAGTAAAACTAGAAAGTACTCAGAGAGCGCATACCTCCGCAAATGCAGGATCTGAATCCGAATCCATCCCAAAATATAATAAATTCTTTCTTGGCCCCTGGCCCACCCTTCCACAAAGTTTTGTCTATAATCATTGAGAAATTTTATTGTGCGGGATACAAAGGATCCAGATCCGGATCCGACAGAAAATTTAATAAACTCTTGTTCATGGCCCTCCCTTCCACAAAATTTCGTTGAAATTCATAGAGAACTTTTGGAGATATGGACAAAGAAACAAAGAAACACTGGTGAATACATAACCTCTTCCAACTTTGTTGGTGGAGGTAAAAATGCAACAACAACAACAACAAAAACAACAACAATTACCACTACTACTACTACTACTACTACTGCTACTACTACTACTAATAATTAAAAACATATGTCTGCAAAACTGAAGTCATCTTTTCTTTTTCATTGAGTAGTTTTTTTTATTGCACATACAAACACAATAAAAATACATTTAGAATGTTTCCATCACATCACGTTATAATACAATATTAAAAAGAAATTTAATTAAAATATAGCAAGTTGTAAATTTCAATCGATCTATACAATATTGTTCTAAATTTATTGAAACTGAAAATAATATTTTCACTGACTAAAAATTGTTTAGTCAATGTAATTTTATAAATCTGAACATAAAGGAAACAACATTGTATATTTCATGACTTACATATAATTTCTCTTGTCTTTGTAACTTCTTAGCTTTTTTTGCTCCAGATCTTCGTTTGGTGGTTAGTCGTCGGTACATTTTTTCTGGTGCGTCCCTATGAATCATCCAGCAGTAGTCCGCCATCATACTGACATCCCAACTTCCCTGGCACCTTCTTTGCATGTTCTTCACTCACAGCTCCAACATATTCGGGAAAAAATTCCAAATGCGGATCCAAAAAGTGAACTTTGAGACTCTTGTCACAACCCAACTCCTTTAATTTGACCAAAAAGTTTTTCATATTTTTTTAATTTGGATCCTTATTGTTACTGAGAAGCTTATAAATTACTTCTTTGAATGATGCCCAAGCCTCTCGTTCCAGGTCGTTCGTCGCACCATCATAATCCACATCAGAAATCAGTTTTCTAATATCAGGTCCAATAAATATGCCCTCTCTCAATTCGGCATCAGGCAAACCAGGAAACTTTTGGGACAAACACAAAACTGGCTCCATCTTTTGATAGGGCTTTGACAAAGTGCTTCATTAATCCATGCTTAATATGAAGCGGTGGTAGCAGCACTTTATCTGGATTCACCAGGCTAGCTCTGATGATATTGTTGGCACCAAGTTGTAGATATTTTCTATTTTGTCATTCCTTCTGAACCCAACATAAATCCTTACCTCTGATGTCTCACTCACAGACATGTTGTGAGAAAACATGGGAATTTTGTATACGCTGACTGCTGACCCTGTAAGATACACAGAAATTTCAGGTCCCCACATATGAACCAGCGATGTTTATTGTGGTTGATTTTCTCGAGAAGAACTGCCAGATACTGGTAGGTGTCTTTTAAATGCACAGAATGAACAGCAGGTATTGGTGCATATCAATTACCATCATGAAGAAGTACCCCTTTCAGGCTTCTATTAGATGAATCTATAAACAGTATCAATTCTTCTGCATTTTAATCTCTGCCAACTTTCTGCACTAGCCCACTTACAGCCGGGCAAAAAGCCAAGGATCAGTGCAATAAACCACCATTTTCAATAAATATCACTGAATAAAAAAAAAAAAAAAAAAAAAAGCACTCCACTAAAAGTAACGTATTTTACAAGCGCACTAGTCAACTGAGTCGCACTGAGATGTTGTTGCACTTCAATACTCATAACTCTGTTGTGTTCCAGTTGTATTTTGGTTTATTATCAAATAAAATAACTGTGTTGTTTTAAACATGGATATTAGATAATACCAAATTCAAACTTATTGTCACTAATAAAGTATCCGTATGTAAAACGTTGTAAGTGCGACATAAAAAAAATAAATAAATAGAACTGTAAATGAAAACTTAAAAAAAAAAAATGTTTTGTGAAAAAATGTCGCGTGATGGAGAAAATGGATTTCATTTTTTTATTCAGCGCCCAAGAACATATAAAATCATATGAAATAATCAGTTAATTTATAATAATAATAACAATAATAATAATAATAATAATAATAATTATTATTATTATTATAAAGCAAAGGTGTGCACGGGGTGGAACGCTGGTCACCGAAGCGAGGTGACCGCCATCTTTTCTTGAAAAATACACCGGTATATGTTAAAGTTGTTAAGACTGTGGCCACCTCACTCCAGTGGCCACCGTTCCACCCCGTGTACGCCTTCACTTCATTTATTTGAAATATCAAAAAATAATTTTCATTTTTGTAAAGATGAATGTCACGATAAAAAAAAAAAAATGAGATTGTGATCGTAATGTGTAACTGCTTCTATCAATCAGTTTTGTAGCATAATTCCTTGAATGGAGAGTAACCTTAGATTTATCAATTTTGTTCTTTCCAAAATGTCACTTTTATCCCAAACAAAGAGGTGTAACCTCCAGTGAAAATCTGAGGAAGATTGATTAAAAGATTTATAAACTTCTACCAATGATTTTCTTAGAAATTGTTGTTAACTTACAGATATATCTCATAACCAGCTTCTGCACCACCTAGAAGTAAAAATCTTCATTTTTTCCGTTAGTTTCCCTTTATGCCAACTCAAAAGGAATCTCAAGTCTTAATCTGAACAAGACTGGTCTATAAATGAGGATTTTTTTCCCCATTCCTACTTAGATGTTTGTAAGAACTTCTGCCAACTTTTAATATAAATAAGTATATTGCGCCACCTGGTGGGTTTAATTTTTGACTTTAGACATTTTTTTTTTTTACGTCAAACTGAGAGAAATCTCCTGTTTTAATACGAGCAAAATTGATTTATAAATAAGTCCTTTATTCTACTCTTGCCAGGGATTTTTGCTGATTTCTAGCAAAGCTTCAGAATAGATCAGCTTATTGCGCCTCTCTGCCTGAATTTTCGACTTTTGACGTTTTTCCGTAAGTGCTAAGGTCAAAGGTATCTCCAGTTATAATTTTAGCAAAATTGGTCAATAAATAAGGATTTTACTCCACTTTTGCTGGTGAGTTTTACATATTTTACACCTCCTATATTGAATTTTTACACGCTCATATACCAAGACGAAATTATTACTTGATCATATAACACTAGATATGAAAGAACCAATGAACCAAATAGAGGGGCACTCAGTGGAGCGCATCTCTCTGACAAGGGCAACGTAATTTCCGAACAGCTTTTCATAATGGATTACGTTTTCTCATCATTAATTAGGGTGTCACAAAGTGTTTTCCGGATCCAGACTCTGTAATACGATCCTGATCGATCCCAAAAGTTAATCGATTATTCCCTGGGACATAAGCTACCTACCCACCAGATTTGGTACAAATTTCTCTTAGTTTTTAAGTAATCCTGCTGACAGACAAACAAACAAACATCGGTCCCAAAAGTTAATCGATTATTCCCTGGGACATGGGCTATTTACCCACCAAAATTTAATTTGGTCCAAATCTCTCTCTTAGTTTTTGAGTAGCAGCCAAACAGGCAGGGGTGAAAACATACTCTCCTTGTCGGAGAGCATGAAATATATTTTTTTAAATGCATAATAGAAAACTAACGAAATATGGAAGTGGCAATATCCTCTCATATCTCTAGCTCCGGTGACCAATAATATGTCGCCATGAAAAAAGTTGCTACGGAAAGCAAAATGCATTCTAGAATACGCTTCGCGCTATCACTACTTTTCCTTTACTTTGACCTTCTGTGAATACTTTCACATTAGCTCGCTAAGTCAGACTGTTGGGTGATTATTTGCTCTAGCCCGTGAGTAAGCGTGTACGTGTGTGTGCGTGTGTGTGTGTGTGTGTGTGTGTGTGTGTGTGTGAGAGAGAGAGAGAGAGAGAGAGAGAGAGAGAGAGAGAAGAGAAGAAGAAGAAGAAGAAGAAGAAGAGGTTTAGAAGATACTGGTGAACACTGAGGGAAACTGAACATAAATGAGGTGAGGAAGGTGCTGATGAATAATGAAGGGTAGTGAAAGGAAATGAACAGAAATGAGTTGTTGGACGACAGCGATTATTATGGTGGTGCTAATGTATGGTGGGAGGGCGACCTGCTGCAGTTTATTTGGTAAAAAATATATAATAAGTAAATAAAAAAATAAAAAAACGCCAGAATATGAGGCAAGTGTTTCATAGGTGACAGGAGGAAGTTTGGTGAATGATGAGGGTTATGAGCGGGTGTAAACACGACGTGCGGCAAGGTTAAACTACAAGAGAATAAGGAGAAAGTGAGAGAAAATGGATGACAGAACACCGAAGAAAAAGAAAACGAGAGACAGTAAATGACAGTGTAAAGAGAAGATTAAAGAAGGGCAAAAGTAACATTACCTAATGACAACACAGAGGAAGGACAGTAGAATGACAGGAGAAAGCGAGAAAAGGAAGGCATAACGGAGAAAAAGTAGATAGGACAGATTAAAGCCCGAAAGATATTACATACAGAAACAAGAATAAAAGAAAAAAAAAGGATAAGAGAAATTAAAGGAAAATGACAGAAGAAAGAAGCAAGACTATAATACGAAAAGAAAAATACCAAAAGAAAGAAAAGTCAGCAGCCACAAGAAAGAAGAAAGACAGGAGACGACTTAGAATGAATACAGTTCGTTGTGTGATTGTTTTTATAGACAATCAGAACCAGTGGGGGTAAGTATATAAAGGTATTTAACGTGTAATATTGTGCAGTTATCCACAACATATGAGAAAGGCATGAAAATGAAAGATGACCGGAGACGACTTAGAATGAATACAGTTCGTTGTGTGATTGTTTTTATAGACAATCAGAACCAGTGGGGGTAAGTATATAAAGGTATTTAACGTGTAATATTGTGCTGTTATCCACAACATATGAGAAAGGCATGAAAATGAAAGACGACCTGCAGTATATCATGTGTTATTGTCTATATACTTACGTCCTATATTATTATAATGTTATAAATATGAATAATATAGTGAACAACATCTATTGAAAGACATGATCTTTTCTCCTCCATACTCTATCCCTCCTCCACCACCCTTCTCTGGGTTCCTGTCTTCACCAAATAATGCTTCTTACCCACACGTCCCCCACTCCCGCCCTTTGTCAATATGAACTAAGATGATGATGAAATAATCCGTCAGGTACTGATCATATTCATATGATCATACACCTCTGTATTAAGCACCAAGAAAGCAGTAACATACAATACTCAGGTATACCTTCCAACTGTTTCACCCTGTTGTAAGCCGTTGCGTGACACACTGCAAGTTGGATCTTATGTTACAAGGACATACGGTTGTTTATCGTTAACACAGGTTATGCCTTTGTTTTGGACGTCCATTGATTCATAATAAAGTGGCAATTTAAGCCTTACATTATGAACACATAAGGTTTATGTTGCTGTCATTATTGGATGAACGAAACGAATCAGGGATCGACTCTGACGAACCACAAACTCTCTGCTTTAACGACAATATCCCGCACTCTTGTCACAACAGTGACACAATGTCATTATGTATATCACTGAATGTGGGTCAGTCGTATAAATAGAGGAAATGTGTCACTGTTGTGAAAAGAGGTTGGAATATTTTCGTTAAAGCAGAGCTTTTTTGGTTCGTCAGAGCCGACTCGTGATTCGTTTCGTTCACCCAGTAATGACAGGAACATAAACCTTATGTGTTCATAATGTAACGCTTATATTACCACGTTAGTATGAATCAATGGACGTCCAAAACCAAGCATAACCCGTGCTAACGATAAACAACCGTATGTCCTTGTAACACAAGATCCAACTTGCAAGTATGTATGTCACGTAACTGTTTACGAGAAGATGAAACAGTTGGCAGGTATGCTGAAGCACTGTATGTTGTTGATTTGCTGGTGCTTAATACAGAGGTGTATGATCATTATCATATCATGGTATGATCATGATATGATCAATACCTGACGGATCTTCATCATTATCTCAGTTTATGTTGGCAAAGGGTGGAAGTGGGGGACTACTACTACTACTACAGCAACTAATAATGGTAATAATAATAATCAAGTGTAGGCGCCCACAGATGGAACACTGGTCACCGGAGCGAGATGACCACCATCTTGTCTTGAATATTAAATGTGTTGAAGTTGTTAAGATTGTGGTCACCTCGCTTCAGCGACCACCGTTCCACCCCGTGGACGCCTTCACTTTATTTATTTGTAATATTAAAAAGTAATTTTGATTTCTGTAAGATCAATGACATGAAAAATATTTTAATTGTGATCGTAATCTGTAACTGCTACTGTGGGATAAATTCTAAGTCATTATTTCCTGAATGTAAAGTAACCTTAAATTTATCAAGTTTGTACTTTTTGAAAAGATTAGTAAGAGAGAGTAAGAAAAGAGTGGATGAGGAATTTGGAAGGAATTTGAGTGTAAAGTGGAGGGACTGTAAGAAAATGTTCTGGAAAGAGGTGAAGAGAGTAAGACAGGGTGGCAGTGAAGTTAGCATGGGATTGAAAGATAAAAATGGTAGATTACAAGTGGAGAAGGGAGAAAAAGTGAGCAGACGGAGAGAACACTTTAAGGAATTGTTGAACACAGAGGATGGAAGAAATGCGAGTATAAGTGGCTGGGGAATGGCTGGGAGAAGGAGGCAGGTGAAAAGAGGAAGAAATTAGTAGGATAGAAGTTGTGGAAACAATGAAAAATGTCAAATTGGGGAAAGCCCCAGGAATTGATGGAGTGTGTGGTGAAATGCTGAACCATGGGGGAGAGATAGTAGTAGAATGGGTATGGAAGATGTGCAGATTGGCATGGGAGGAAGGTAGAGTCCAGGAGGATTGGAAGTCAAGTATAATTGTTCCCTTGTACAAAGGGAAAGGGGAAAAAGAAGTCTGTGGTAATCGTAGGGGCATTTGTCTTCTTAGTGTAATAGGAAAAGTATATGGTAGGATACCTATTGACAGAGTTAGGAAAAGAACAGAGGAATTAGTTGGAGAAGAACAGGGAGGCTTTAGGAAGGGAATAGGTTGTGTAGATCAGATATTCATTCTTAGATCCTTCGTGGAAAAGTTTCTAGAGAAGGGAAAGAAGTTGTATGCAGCTTTCATGGATTTGGAGAAAGCATATGACAGGGATGATAGACAAAGATTGTGGAAAATATTAAGAATATATGGAGTAGATGGGAAGTTGTTGAATGCTGTGAGGAGTATCTATGATGGTGCTAAGGCTCCAGTGCGTGTGGATGGTGAACTGAGTGAATTTTTCTCCTTGAAGGTTGGGTTGAAACAGGGATGTGTCATGTCTCCATTGTTGGATGGGGTAATAAAAGAGGTATTAGGTAGGGCAGTGAATGTTGGAGTGGCCCTGGTGAGAGAGGGTAGTGTTTGGAAACTGCTTGTACTGTTGTGTGCAGATGATACTGTGTTGTTGAGTGAAGACGAAGGGGAGCTGTAAGGCTTGGTGGATGAGTTTGGGAGAGTGAGTAGGAAACGGAATCTAAAGGTAAATGTAGGGAAGAGCAAAGTGATGGTCTTTGAGAGAGGGTGAAGTCAGTGAATGTGCAGTGAGGTTGGATGGTGAGGAAATGGAATATGTGAGTACGTTTAAGTACTTGGGTAGTGTGATGAGTAAGGATGGAAGTCTGGAGGGTGAAGTGCTTGAAAGGGTGCAACAAGGAAGAAAGGTTGCTGGTTCCTTGAAAGCAATGATAAGATACAGGGAAGCGAACATGGAAGTGAAAAAGTTACTACATGACAGTATTGTGATACCAGCTCTGACGTATGGAACTGAAGCTTGGACCTTGTTGGAGGGACACAAGTCAAAAATGAGAGCAGTGGAAATGAGTTATTTAAGAGGAGCCTGTGGAGTCACATGGAGAGACAGGCTGACACATGAGGATATAAAGGAGCGTTGTGGTGTTGATGTGGATGTGATAGGAAGCGTTTAAGTACTTGGGTAGTGTGATGAGTAAGGATGGAAGTCTGGAGGGTGAAGTGCTTGAAAGAGTGCAACAAGGAAGAAAGGTTGTTGGTTCCTTGAAAGCAATGATAAGATACAGGGAAGCGAACATGGAAGTGAAAAAGTTACTACATGACAGTATTGTGATACCAACTCTGACGTATGGAACTGAAGCTTGGACCTTGTTGGAGGGACACAAGTCAAAAATGAGAGCAGTGGAAATGAGTTATTTAAGAGGAGCCTGTGGAGTCACATGGAGAGACAGGCTGACACATGAGGATATAAAGGAGCGTTGTGGTGTGGATGTGGATGTGATAGGAAGCGTTATGAGGAACACACTGAGGTGGTTTGGCCATGTGGAGAGGATGGAGGGTGAGAGACTGACGAGGAGAGTGTATGTGAGTGAGGTGGAGGGGGGGAGAGGGAGGGGGAGGCCGAGGATGAGATGGAGGGATAGAGTGGAGAGGTATATGAGAGAGGGGAGTGTGAGTTGGGAGCAGGGCAGTGAAATGGCGGGGGACAGGGCGACTTGGAGGCGATTTGTTTGTGGCCAGCCCGTACGGGATTGAGGCGTCTGGCAGTAGATATATAGATAGATAGTACTTTTGTCCCTATTATGCTAAACAAAGAGAATAAATCTCCAGTGACATTTGACGAACATTGGGTTCATAAATTTATCTATTACCGATTATTTTCTTAGATATTTTTGCCAACTTATATCCCATAAGCAGCTTGTGCATCACCTTGCGGTAAAAATGTTCAACTTTTCTTTAAGTTTCGCTTTGTCACAGCCTGCGAGGAATCTCAAGTAAACATGAGAACAAGACTGGCCTATAAATAAGGATTTTATACACCATTCCTACTGGTGTTTTTTTTTTTAATGAATTTTTGCCAACTTTTATACTAAAAAAGTATACTGTGCCATTTAATGGCCTGAACTTTTTATTTTATATATTTTTCCATTAGTGTCAAGCCAAGAGGAATCTCAACTTAAAAACTGAACAAAACTGGTCCATAAATGAGGTCTTTATCCAACTCTTGCAGGTAATTTTTAAATATCTTTCATCTCCTTTATTAGGTTTTGCAAGCCTATATTGCAAGATGAAAGTTTTACTTTTTGTGTTTATCCAACTCTGGGCATAGGTTTCACAGCCTGTTCCCAAGCACAAGTAGCCTTCCTACATTCCATATACTTCCATATGTCATCACTTCGAGGCTAACACCCACCGTTCATATTAAATACACGCTAGGGCTGTTTCATACAGGACTGGTTTATTAATATTAGCGGGGGTGCTTTTACATGTCGGTGGGTCTTATGGAGATTAATAAAGTCTGCATTATGAAATTCAAATCCTTAAACTGTTCCCTGCCCCAGCCGGGCTTCGATGCTGGGTCCATTAGGATTGCAGGCCACCTCTCGACCGATTCAGCCATCGCCTCCCTCTTGTTAAATAGTACTCGTTCCAGATATGAATGAATCAGTGAACCAATGAAATGGATTATTTTTTACGTATAGTGGAAAACTGACCCAAATTATACAGTACATGGGCACCTCCGCTCGCTTCGCTAGCTCCGGTGACTATTACTACAACTACTACTACTACTACTAGTACTACTACTACTACTACTACTATCTATCTATCTATCTATTGCCAGACGCCTCAATCCCGTTTGGGGTGGCCACAAACAAATCGCCTCCAAGTCGCCCTGTCCCCTGCCATTTCACTCCCCTGCTCCCAACTCACACCCCCCTCTCTCATATACCTCTCCACTCCATCCCTCCATCTCATCCTCGGCCTCCCCCTCCCTCTTCCCCCCTCCACCTCACTCACATACACTTTCTTCGTCAGTCTTTCACCCTCCATCCTCTCCACATGGCCAAACCACCTCAGTATGTTCCTCATAACACTTCCTATCACATCCACATCCACACCACAACGCTCCTTTATATCCTCATTCGTCAGCCTGTCTCTCCACGTGACTCCACAGGCTCCTCTTAAATAACTCATTTCCACTGCTCTCACTCTTGACTTGTGTCCTTCCAACAATGTCCAAGCTTCACTTCCGTACGTTAGAGTTGGTATCACAATACTGTCATGTAGTAACTTTTTCACTTCCATGCTCACTTTCCTGTTTCTTATCACTGCTTTCAAGGAACCAACAACTTTTCTTCCCTGCTGTACGCTTTCAAGCACTTCACCCTCCAAACCTCCATCCTTACTCATCACACTACCCAAATACTTAAACGTACTCACATTTTCCAATTCCTCACCATCTAACCTCGCTGTACATTCACTAACTTCACCTCTCTCAAAGACCATCACTTTACTCTTCCCTACATTCACCTTTAGGTTCCGTTTCTTACACACTCTCTCAAACTCATCCACCAAGCCTTGCAGCTCCCCTTCGTCTTCACTCAACAACACAGTATCATCTGCAAACAACAGTACAGGGAGTTTCCAAACACTATCCTCTCTCACCAGGGCCACTCCAACATCCACTACCCTACCTTGTACCTCTTTTATTAACCCATCCATGTACAGATTGAACAACCATGGAGACATGACACATCCCTGTTTCAAACCAACTTTCAAAGAGAAAATTCACTTAGTTCACCATCCACACGCACTGCAGCCTTCGCACCATCGTACATACTCTTCACAGCATTCAACAACTTCCCATCTACTTCATATATTCTTAACACTTTCCACAATCCTTGTCTATCCACCCTGTCATATGCTTTCTCCAAATCCATGAAAGCCGCATACAACTTCTTTCCCTTCTCTAGAAACTTTTCCACTAAAGATCTAAGAATGAATATCTGATCTACACAACCTCTTCCCTTCCTAAAGCCTCCCTGTTCTTCTCCAACTAATTTCTCTGTTCTTTCTCTAACTCTGTCTATAAGTATCCTACCATACACTTTTCCTATTATACTAAGAAGACAAATGCCCCTATGATTACCACACACTTCTTTTTCCCCTTTTCCTTTGTACAAGGGAATAATTATACTACTACTACTACTACTACTATTACTACTACTGCTACTACTACTACTACTATTACTACTACTACTACTACTACTTCTAATAATAATAATAATAATAATAATATGAAGCAGAAATTTACTGCCTCGTTACCTCGACTGAAGTGCAGGTCCTTATTTCATTCGACGCTACCTTCCCGAGCCTGTAGAGTAGGGGGAAAAAAAAATGACCATGATCATCATCAATATGAGGATAAACATGAACATCAGCAGGAGGTACATCATCGTCATCATCATCCTCATCCTGTTCCATTGTCCAAAGATTTCACTGGGCAGTATATGTAAATCACAGGAGATACGGAGGAGGAAAGTGAGAGGAGACAGGAAAGAGACGGAAAAGAGGTAGTGAATTAATGGAGGAGAAGAGAGGAAAGGGGGTGTACAGACAGCTAAAAAGAGTAAGGCTGGGGCAAAAAATGTTGGAGCGGATGGAATAGAATGAAGAAATAACAGGAAGATGCTTTTAAGGAGGGAGGGAAAGAGAACGTTGAGATCCATTTGGGGTATTTTGAGGGGACTGGTGGAGATAGAGGATAGGAGGGGTAGGGAGAAGGGACAAGAAAAGGGAGAGAAGGGTAATGGAAGGAATAGAGGGAATGCGAGGTAGGGAGAAGACAAGAGAGAGAAGGAGGGGGTAGGAGAGGTCGGATAATGGAAGGGAAGGATAAAGCAGGAAGTGCAAATAAAGGGCACTGGTCCAAGGAAGAGGGTAGGATAAGGAGGGAGAGGGCACGGCAAGGTTTAGGAAAAAGCAGAAGGGATAACAAGAGAGAGGGGGAGGTAGGGAAAGGATTGGTGGGCAGCGAAAGGGAAGGATGGATACAAGAAGAAGACAAACAGAACAAAGGGAGAGTAAGAGAGGGAGAAAGGAGAAAATTGAAAGTCAGGAGAGAAAACCCCCTGGAAGGGTGATAAGGAAAGGGGATTTGAGTTGGAAGAGCCAAATGGGGCAAGAAATGAAAATGATAGGCAAGAAAAGGTGCAAAAAAAGAATAAGAAGAGGGTATGAGAGAGACAGAAGAGAGTCTGATAGTTTAGAAAGGAACACTGAGTGTAGGGAGAACAGAGAAAGGACACGTAAATTGATAAGGGGCATGAAAGGAAAAAACAAGCAAAGGGATGAGAGCAAGAAAAGAAAGGCAGAGGAAAAGGTGAGATATGTAGGGACAGGGGAGGAAAAAGAAAGCGGTGGCAGAGAAGGAAATAGCAGGACCAGGGAGACATAGGAAAGGTGAGCGACTGACCGCTGCCCTTCTGAGGACTCCCCATTTTATGTTAGTTTCCGGTGGTGTGTGAGTCATTCATGTGGGGTTGATGAGAGAGAGAGAGAGAGAGAGAGAGAGAGAGAGAGAGTATATATACTTTCTGAAGATAAGGAAAGAAACTAAATTATGCATCGGATGGGAGGGATAAAAGTCGGAGAAAGACAGGAAGGAGAAGGGTGCGTTATAAAGTAATGTAGAGGGAAGACCGGGGATTTTAAAGAATGAAAAGAATAGGAAGAAGGGTACAATCAGGGGCAACAATTCGCCTACTACTGCACTAGGTCTGTTCCACACTGTGGTAATATCCTTCACTTTCTTTCCATACGCATCATACCAAAGACCATCATAATTGGGGAATGGAATATAAGAAGCCTCTGTTCGACCTGGGAATATACGCGCATAGAGGGATGTGAAAACTGGGAGAAGTGAAAACTTGGGCGAAATTATGATCCTAACTGTGCATAAGGAGGGAGAAAGAGTATGGAGAGAATAATTGTAAGATAAGATAAATGAGTTCTTAGGAAATGGTGGAGTAAGATAAAAAGTATTTAGAGTAGGTAAAATATGATGGAAGTGTGTAGAGGGAGAGGGAGAGAGAGGAGGGTGTCTGGGGACAGAAGGAAAGATCAGAAGAATGACATGGGAGAATAAAGAGAAGAAAAATGCTAAGGGAAAGGGAGTTAAACAAAAGTGGATGTTTAGGTTGAATGGAAGAGAAGAAGGGAAATAATACAGGGAGATTGAAGAAAAGGAGATGAAATTACTAGGAAGGGAGAGTAAGGAGCAAAAGTATGAAAGGTGGGGGAGAAAAGAGGAAAGTCGATAATAAGAGAAAGGGAAGAAAAGGGAATGGAATGTAATTTTCGATACAGAAAAAAGAACTGAAGAAAGAAAGCAAATAATTTTTTTATTTAAAAAAAATTTGAAAGCCTGAGAGGGAAGAAAAGACAAAAATGAAGTTGGAAGGAGTGAAGGGAAAGACTGACAAGAAAAAGGAAAAACAAGGCAGAAAAGAAGCATAAACGTAAGAGGAAGGAAGAAAAAAAAGGGGGGAGCAGTCAGGGAAAGAAAGAAGAAGAGGAAGAGATGGAGCGGAGATAGAAGGAATGGCAATGAGGAGGGAAACAATGCAGTGACAAGTCAGAGGAAATGTGTGAGGGACTGAGAACAACAGGGGGGTTAGTGGCGACAGAGAGAGAGAGAGAGAGAGAGAGAGAGAGAGAGAGAGAGAGAGAAGGAGAGTTGGAAGTGTGGATTAGAAACTAAAAAATAAAATTGTCACCACCATCCTCCTCCTCCTAATCATCATCATCATAAAAAAAAAAAATAATTGCAATAATAATGTGCGTCTGTGTGTTTGTATGTGTGAGCGTTTGTGTGCATGTGTGTGTGTGTGTGTGGTTGTGTGTGTGTGTGTGTGTGTGTGTGTGTGTGTGTGTGTGTGTGTGTGTGAGAGAGAGAGAGAGAGAGAGAGAGAGAGAGAGAGAGAGAGAGAGAGAGAGAGAGAGAGAGACAGACAGACAGACAGACAGACAGACAGAGACAGAGACAGAGCTAATTTTGAGTATATACGTTTGGAATATAATATGTGCAGCAAGGATTTTCTAAAACTGATCTGTATTTCACGAAAGTTGCCATAGAAATCAACCACTTGAAATGTAAAATAATGGTATATTTGTTATATATAATTTATTTTGGATAGCTAAAATAGCAAGTAAAATACATCGTGTAAACATAAAATATATTTGTGTTGTCTTTATTTTTTCTTTTTTTTTATTGTTCATAGTTTTTCAGTTGACATTCAAACTGGACACTGAGCAAAAAAAAAACAAAAAAAAAACAATATTGCTAAGTGGGGCTTCTGGGAATCCACTGTAAGAAAAAATCCTCTAGACTACCTACAAATTCGGTAGATTTCAAATATTTTATGAAATACAGTACAATCACCAAAACAAAAACAAAAAACAAAAAACCCCCAGCTAATTACTAAGCTCAAAAAATCAACTAGGTGTTTAAAATAATAAGGTTTGAGAACAATGGAACGCTAGATATAGCTTATTTTTGCTAAACTGGTAACACTGATTTCCAGTGGCTCCCACCCTGATTTTGAACGTCATCCCTTTGGCATCAAATATGCAAAGTTTCATGCTTTTAGCACGTTTTGCACAATGGTTTCACCATATATATGCACAATCGGGAACCCAACCTGGCTCGAAGCCATTAATTGCATGTGTCCTGTCACTTAGCCAGCCACCCGTCCACCTATGAATATTTCCGTCTATTCACCGTAATCTTTTCTATTTTTTATTAAGTCATTATGTGGTACTTTGTCAAGCGCTTTCTCGAAATTTGAAAAGATTATGTATAGGGACCTGGTGCTGTCATGAATTATAAAAAGCTTGCCACATAACTCGTTTAGACTTGTGAAGCATGATCTCCTAAAACTAGAGAGAGAGAGAGAGAGAGAGAGAGAGAACGGGAAGTGAAACAAGAGGCAAAGAATGAGGGGGTGTGGAGAAGGAGAGAATGAAGATGGGAAGAAGAAAGGAAATAAGGTGGAGGCGAGAGGAATGTTGATGGGGAAGCGGAAGAATGAGGAGGGAAACGGAAGATGAGGGAAAGGAGAGAACACAACCAGAAGAGAAAGGGAGAGAATGGTGGGACGGATAGGAATAGGAGAGAAGGGAAAACGATAGGAGGGAAAAAGGAACTGAAAGGGAAGACAAGGAGTGAAAAGGAAGAAAGGGAGACAGGATGGAGCAGATGGTAAGGCATAAAGGGAAGACAAACGGTATGTGTGTGGCATTAGAGGTATGTGTTATGGTAGGAAAGCTTGATTGTTATTTGCTTTATGTGTTTTACATGCTGAGGGCTTGTTGCAGATAGTGGGTGTTGTACATATTGACGCTTGGAGACTCTGCTTCGTGTGGTAAACCGTAAAATGAGAGTGAGTGAGAGAGAGAGAGAGAGAGAGAGAGAGAGAGAGAGAGAGAGAGAGAGAGAGACAGACAGACAGACAGAGAATCATACGATATTTACGAGGGGCTAGGGTGCTAGCCTTTTGTTATTAGAATTACTAATTCATTAGCCACACAAGTCAATAAAACCATATGTAAATCAAGAAAGTGTGTGTGTGTGTGTGTGTGTGTGTGTGTGTGTGTGTGTGTGTGTGTGTGTGTGTGTGTGTGTGTGTGTTAGAGCCATGTGTTAGTGCGTATGTGCGTGCACGAGTCTACCTGTGTGGTCCGCCTATGATGCAGTTAATGAAATGTTGTCAGGGGTGCGGCGTTTTACCTTAAGCAAGTGATGAGTCTTCGTTGTCTCTTACTGTGCGCCTTGAAGACTGAAGTATCGTAGAGCCACAATCACGATTCCGGGTTCACTATAATCCACGTTAAGAGAGTCGCTTTTTCCATGAATTTATACCATAAATCTGCTTCTACTTCGTCCTCCACCAGACCTGAAGTTAAAGGAAGAAGTAATGTCCTTGCGATGATTTATCGCATAATATGTAACATATCCACCCAGGGTTCGTATTCATAAAGAATCCTAACCAGTTTTTAAGATAAAAAAGCCACAATATTCGTTCATTACTATCAGCTCGTTTGATTTTTTCTGCTTTGTTACTTTAATCACTCTGATCTTATTGTCATGTGTCTGGTTACGCGAATGCAAACAAATGTATATCCAAGCATTCTGACAGCTTAATCTTAGGAGTGTTTATAAATACGGCTCCAGGAGTTCTCCGAAAGCAGAGCACCATAGACGTCACGGGGGTTGAGCTTTATGTCTGACGAGCTTTGATACCCCTCACCAGTTCCGTAATCACTATCGTCCATAAATATATTATTCATCATGAGGCATGCATACATCGTAAGCAGATGCTGTATTATGTATAACATTTTAGATGTCCCCATTGATTTGGCCAATGAGTTTTAGATTCCTGCATAACTTAGTGAATGGTAATGTTAAAGCTGTGTCATGTCTCTCAAAAGACATACAAAGTGTTTTCTGCAGAAAGTGTCTTCCTGTAGTTTGGTGAATATACAGCGGAAAAGTCAAAGCATCCGTGTCACGCATGACTTCATATAAAGGTTTGGTAATGTTTCGCAAGATTTAAATATACTCCAAAGCTAGGAACTTATTTCGCTGTCTCACTATACTGCATTATGTTAATGTACCTTTATGTGCTTGTGCTTATGTGTGTGTGTGTGTGTGTGTGTGTGTGTGTGTGTGTGTGTGTGTGTGTGTGTGTGTGTGTGTGTGACTCGCGGGACCGAGCATGTAGTGTATATCTAGTGTGTGTGATACTGTACATCACTATGTGCATGGTGGCTGTTGTGTGCTCCCAGGCGGTGTAGTGTAGTGGGTTAATTGTAGTGATATCAGCAGCAATGCAGTCTGACCTGATCCATCACCAGCACACCTCCCAGGCGGAAACCAGGGCAATGGAATCCAGCCCTTTGTGTATTTTTTAGTAGAGGAGGGAAACATAGGATATAATCAGCGTGAGATGGAATGGAGTACAGGTCAAAAAGAAAAAAAATCTAAGGAACTGTTAGCAGATCCGAGATTCACTAGATACTTGAATAATCAATTCAGAAAAGAAATTGTCTTCCTTTGGGAAAATATAATTGTCTAAAGATAGCCAGGCTCAACAGTCGCCTTCCTATTGTCTATATATTGAAGAGAAATCTGCAGCAAAATCCAGACAGGCGCTCTAAAAGTACCGTCAATCACTGTGGGTCAAAAGTCTGTGAACTAGCAGTACATATGACTGGTGGTGTAGATGTGTCATCAATGTCCTCCCCCAACGTAAGGGGCTTTCAGCGCCATGTATGGATGACACAGTGGTGTACAGTCACCTCTGCGATCCAGACTTTTACATGGTCAAAAGGGGCATAAATCATGTCACTGTTGATGACCACTATGTGCTGGAACGGTCGAGAACTCAGATTGACGGAGACTCTCTCCCACTAGTCGCCTCTTCGGTTGCGTTTATTACTTTTCAAGTGGCTAAGTTAAGAGTGGTAGCATGCCAAAATGATGAGGTCAGTCTCCAACTCTGCCAACCCAAGCCCAACCTTCGCAATTTCCCCCCAAAATGCTTCTAAGGTTACACCTTAACAAACTACTTGGTACTCTCTATACCACCAGTTCTCAAGGATTATTCAAACAATAAAGTTCGAGTGGGAGGAAATAAGTATTAACAAGACCAATAGAGAGGTAGAAATCTTCCCCAGCTACTTGCTTTACAGATTAAACCTGAATCAGTTGGCACATTGTTAATATATATATATATATATATATATATATATATATATATATATATATATATATATATATATATATATATATATATATATATATATATATATATATATATACATATGGTCCTAATATCAAACCACGAAACCTAGTTCCTTTGTCCCAGTCCAATGTGTTTCTTCATAATCGTCCCTCTGAGCACATAGTTCACTGGTCCAGTCCTCTGCCACTCCCGACCTTGACCTGCACACTGGGACCTTGACTCACGTACTAGGACTTAGACCTCCACACTTGAACCCGCTAGAAGTTAATCTATATGATGAATAACTATTCTCCCCAGTGCAAGTAATCCCTTCACATGATCAGGAAAGTCTCATAATAATGAAACATGAGTTACAACACTCGGGATCTCAAGTAATAACAGAATAACACATGGCACTACAGACACATAGGTCTGCTCAAAATAATACTTATTGTAGGGATAACATGGAAGAAAAAATACTATAACAAATACAGTAAGCATGAATAATTTTAACTCTAACCATGAAAATCATCACTGCATCAATATCATTGTGCCTCACAAAGTAACTACATGAACATTAACTCACAACATATCCCTAATAAGCACTGAATTGCAAAGTCATCCCAACACATTAATAAATAATTCACAGTTCCCGGACACCTAATACTTTGCCCACAAAAATCACACATTTATCCGAGACTCAGACAGAACTAGCTAGCATTCTCGTATTCCAGTTACACACTAAATAATAATATAAAGTACAGTACACAAATATATGGGAAATACCTCACTATTCAGCTCACAGAATACTAGATTGGAGCGCGAAACTCGGGACTCGCTCTTCCAATGGCTAATGGCGTCACCGATACACACTTCAGAATTTCTTTGAGGGGGGGGGGGGATGACAGTTCTGACCATCTGCCACGTTTCACGGCCGGTGAGTGAGCGAAACACGCCGGTCTTGAGTGGTGGAAAGAGGGAGGGGGGGATGATGGCTTACGCAATTTAAAATTTTCATTATTATAGACTTGTAATAGACTCAGTGTGATGCCTTACCCCTTACAATCGATTTCCCCCCAAAAATGACATTCTCTAGTTACAATAATTACTCTACAACACTTCTCTCTTTATACCCTGACATCGAAAAAACAATGGAAATCATCGTGCTTCACACCACTTGGCACATGCGTACATTATGCGGGATTACCTGACCAAGGCACATATTCCCATCCACTCGAGATTTTATATTATAAAGAGATTTAATACTAACAAATTACAGTAGGAAAAAAATGACTCAGCAACTAGAAAACTTAATCTATGTTCCGATCACGTCCACATGGAAACAACCATACTCTGGCCACGCACTCACTAAACCGAACTTTTGGTCGTATAAAATGAACTAGATACAACTCATTATCACTTCCGGGCACTACAGTGGCACATCTGACAACAGTGTTGGCGTCAAATAGACGTAACAACAACATGACAGTGACAATAACAACAATAGTTTATTTTACCATCCAGTCCTTTTCTTCCCCCACTTTTTTTTTTTTCCCAAAAGAAACAGGTGTGCAGGACTAGGCTGCTCTGTCAAGTCATTTAACACGAGAATGACCAGCATCGCTCACCTGTGTGTGGTATTATGCAAACAATATACCCCAACCACCTGATATATCCCAACATCTGTTCCAGTCCCAGTGACGGCCAAGAGCACTGCGTGGAACCACTGTCAGCCTCACTTCCTCTTCAGTTCTGCAGAATTCGTGGCCTTTCCTCTAATTTTCTCTCTGTTGAAAGCCACCTCTCTTCCTTTAAACCTCACTTTCTCTTCATTACTGAGACTCGGCTTTCTGAGGTGACTGACAGCAAACCCTTCTCTGTATCCTCCTACTTTCTCCATACTCACTTCCAAGCCAAAGCTTGATGTTTTATCTATGTACACAGCGTCACATCTTGCTCTCGTGTTCCTAAATTTGAATCTTCTGAATTCTCTTCTCTCTGGCTTCGGCTATCTGACATTCTCTGACTAAATACAGTATATCTCTGTACTTATCACTTTATGTAACTATGAAAATTTTTTGACCATTTTTCTTCTAAGATGGGACACATCCGATCTATTTCTCCTTTCTCTGAAATCTCTATTCTAGGTGATTTCAATGTTCATCACCACCTTTGGCCCTCCTTTCTCATCACTGATTCACCTGGTGACAAGTGTACATACAAGGTGACAAGTGTACATATTTTGTATCATTAACCCGCAGCGTCCCGGGGACGTACTTCCACGTCCTCACGTTTTGTCACAGCTAATCCCGGGGACGTACTTCAACGTCCTGCAATTGCTAGGTTCATAATTTCCACAATTTTCAAAATTCGCACAAGATTTTCGTTTCGCCCGGGTACCCAAGCCTCCCCTACCTGCCGCCAGGCGGGCAGCGTCCTAGACCCCGCGTGACCCTCGCTCGCCCTTGTCTCAGTCACTCATCTGCTAGCAGTGACCCAGGTCAGACATGGCGCGGAAAGGTCTCTCAGACGAGGAAATCGCATCCGTCCTGGAAGCCTTCACTGGAGACAGTGATTCTCCACTCGATGATGATGTGGTGGATCGCGATTACATCCAGCCAGAGGAAGAAATAAGTAGCAGTGATGAGGAGGTCCCTTCGCCCCGAAAAACGCGGTATGTGACATACCGTAAGGCAAGGGAAGGCCAGCCTGCTCCCCAACCACGTGCAAAGCTATCTCTCCATCCTGAATCTGATAAGGACGAGGATGAGGACGATGAGGATGACGGAGGCCTAGGACGTGATATCGCCGCGTGGTTGGGAAAAGAGAAAATATCACCACGAGGATCAGAAAGTGGGGCAAGACGACACCTAAGGTATGGTGAAAGTACTTTGTCTGGGGAAGTGGCAAGTGGTGTGGTGGGATTGCTGGGAGAAAGGGAAAGTGTTCTGGCGGCAGCGCGGGGTGAAAGTGAGAGTGGTGTGGGGGTAGTGCGGGGTGAAGGGGCAAGTGGTGTGAGGGAGGCAGCACGAGCACGTGGTGCTTGTAGGCCTAGGGGAGAGGAGGTTGAGTCACTCCCCAGCACTTCTTTCGCCCCTGAATATTCCCAAACTTCCTCCCCACAGCCCCAGGATGTGGGGAAAGGAAAGAAAGGGAAGGGAAAGGGTAAAGGAAAAGGGAGAGGGAAGAGAAGTGTGAGTGATGAGAGGCGCCGCTCTCCACCTCCCCAACCTCCCCCACCACCCTCACCTCCCCACCCTGACGAAGGGGACGATGGTGATGTGGTTAGTGTAAGTGGAAAGAATTGTTATCAAAACTACACCCACTGTGTAAATCTGGTCAGTAAATATGTGATAGCAAGGAAATAAAGTGGAAACGGGTGTAATGTTAGCATGAATAAAACGTATAAGTTGAACATTACTGTAAGTTCTCATAATTGATGTCACGAGTACACCCACATTCTGGTCAGTAAGTATGTGATAGGAATTATATACAGTGGAAGATGTTGTAATGTTAGTAGTAAGGTATTTTATAAGTTGATTACTAGTGTAAGATGAAACAAATGATATCGCGATAACACTCCCTGTGTAAGTACGCGCAAATATGACGCTCAGTTCCATCGTAAGTTCAGAAATGATGTGATATCAATTATATCAAGTGTTTACATGTGCAATGTTAGTGGAGAATTATTATATAAGTACAAAAATAGGTTGTAAGTTGAAATAGTTGTCATAGCGACTTCACCGTGTGTATTATTATGGGCTATTATTACGCTATATATTTACGTAAGGCCTGAAATAATCTCAAAACAGTTTTATAAAGTTGAAAAGTGTATAATAATATTAGAAAAGTATTATGTAAGTAGAAAAAGCACAATACGAGTTGAAACAACAGTCACAGCGAGTTCACTCACTACGTAAATAAGCGCTAACATTAAGCTAAATGTTATCAAAAGGCCTGTGAATACGTAAAAACAGTTCAATAAAATGTAAAATAGTATAATGTTATTGTAGAAGTATTATGTAAGTAAAAAAAATTATATGTATCATGATTTTAGAATGTTAGCGATTCATCGTGACCAAGTTGGCCGATTTTGCTTGTTTCGCACGATGGTACAATGCTTATTTCTGCTCTATTTTTGTATAAAATCCAATATACTCTTTTATCACATGTTTTTATGTTTGTAATAAATTCATTTCTACTTACTTTCATTGGTTTCCCAGACTTATAATACCATAGAAAACGTTTGAGGCTCAGACCGCCTAGGGAGAACACGGGGCCAGGTGGGACCAAGGCATACCTGGTTAAGCTAATTAGGGACCCCGGGGACCAATTTCTTTGCCACCGACCATTGTTTCTGACCAAAAGCAAAAGTTTAAGCAAAAAAAAAAAAGGTCGAAAAATGGTCGGGACTGGGGGGTACCAGTGGTCGAAAAGTGGTCGGGACGGGGAGGGTTAATGACCTAGAGCAGTTTGCACAGCACCAAACCTGTATCCCTGACAACCTTGGGGAAAGTTCCAACATACCAGTACTTGACCTTTTCCTTATAACTAATCCTTCTGCTTACGCTGTCAATCTTTCCTCCTTGTTTGGCTCCACTGATCATAACCTTATCACCCTAATCTGTCCTATTGCTCCAGTAAGGTCTGTGGACCCACCCAAGAATTGGCGGCCGTGACACTTTGGAGCTGAAGATTGGAAGGCCCTCAGGCAGTGCTTCGTTGATTTTCCCTGGAATAATTATCAGTTCCATAGCCGAGAACCAACTGAGTGTGCCTCACACATTACATATGTTATTCTCTTGGATATGGAAGCATACATTCCTTTTTCTTATCCTGCGACCAATGTAAAAAAAAAAAGTTTTAATCACGTTTAATCATGCCTGTTCTAATGCTGTCCACAACAAGGAGAAGGCCTCCAAGAGGTGCAAAGACTAACTCACCCATGAATCTAACCCCTAAAAGACGGGTGTCTGCATATGCTGTCCAAGGGTACTAGGGCCAAAAATACAGGCGTCCACATAAGCTGTCATGCACCCCACACCCCCGCAAACCCCCCTCTGCCCACCCCACCCCCCCGCAAACCCCCCCCTGCCCACCCCACCCCCCTACCACCAACTCACATACCATCCGCCACCCACCCCTACCCTCACCCCCCATCCTGACCCCCACCACCCCACCCCCAAATCCCTGCCACCCCAACTCCCCCCACTGTTCCCCCCAATACCCTCCACTGCCCCCTACCACCCCTAATCCCCACCCTCCCCACCCCATCCCCATCCCCACACCCCCCACAATCCCAATCCCCCCAACTGCTTCCCCACCACCCCTACTCCCTATCCCCCATCCCCAACCCCCTACCCTCCTCCACCCCAACCCCAATACCCCCAAAGCCCCACCAACCAAACCCCCCACACCCCTCAAACAACCCAATCCCTCCAACCCCCACTGCCACCACCACCCTTTTCCCCCACCCCCCTCCCAAACCCCCGCTTACCATCCTGACCCATCACCCCCAGCCCCACCCTACCCCCCACCCCACCCCCTACCTCCCTCAAGCATCCAGTCCCCATCCCTGCACAACCCCACAACACCACCACACCCCTCCACACCGCCCCCCGCCCCACAAATCCCCCACCATATGGCACCCGCCGATTATGCCCGTCATGAGCGTATGTCAAAACATTACGATGTCTGTCTTTTAGGGGTTCTTTCTTATGTTTCCGCTGGCAATCATGCAAAGTTTGTTCTGTGCTCTGCAAAGACAAATTTCATTCGTACTGAATGTTCTGAACTCTCAAACTGGTCCCTTGCCGATAACCTTCCTAACAACTTTACTTCATCACCCTTCCCTCCTCTTTTCGACTCTGATGCCTCTGTAGCTGTTTCTTCTGCTGATAAAGCAGAACTCTTTGTTCAGTCTTTCTCCTCCAATTCCTCCTTGAACGACTGCAGTGCTGTTCCTCCATCACTGTCATCCTCTGATTTCCTCATAGCTGACATTAAAATGTCTTCAACTGATGTGTTTTGACCATCATTGGCCTCAGTACTAACAAGGCATATGGGATTGATTGGGTCTCTCCTGTTGTCCTCATAACTTTTTCGTCATTGTCTGTCAGATTGTATCATTCCTTCCTGCTGGAAGTTTGCTCTTATTCAGCCTGTCCCAAAGAAAGGTGACCATTCTCAGCTCTCTAGCTATTGCCCAGTTACTTGAACAAGCTGCATTTGTAAAATGTTTGACTCTATTCTTAAAAATAATAATAATAATAATAAAACGCCTTTCCTATCACACCCTTTTTATTGATCGTCAGTCTGGGTTCCGCCAGTGATGCTCAACTGGTGATCTCAACTTCCTTTTAGATTCCTGGTCATCCTCTATTCGAGACTTTGGCGAAAGCTTTGCCATTGCACTTCACATCTCAAAGGCTTTCGATCGATGTTTAGCATAAATTTTTAATTTCCAAACTTCCCACTTACGGTGTGTATCCGATCTTTGTCTTCATTTCTAGCTTCCTTTCAGGTCGTTCTATAGCTGTTGTAGTAGATGGCCACTGTTGTCCTAGAGCTCAGGGCTCTATCCTATCACCAATTCACTTTCTTCTTTTCACCAATGACCTTCTGTGCTATACATCTAACCATATACATTCATACACAGATGTCTCAACCCTTCACCTTTCCATCTGCTTCCCACAGCATTCATTTCAGCAGTTTCATCAACAAACAATGGATGAAGCTATGGCACATTTAATGTTTGTCTTGGCTGATATCTCTGGCAGGGTGAAAAGATGTCTTGTTGTCTTCCTGACATCAAAAACTTAGTTCTTGCTCATTTCGACCTGTCAGAGTCTTCTGCAGGAATATTCTCTGCTTTTTACATTATCTTGCATTATCTTTGACATACTTGGGGCTTCATTCTCTCAGGATTTATCTTGTAGAGATCATAGTACCACTCTTGTAAAGTCTTCCTCCAAGATGTTAGGTGTGCTAAACTTTGTGCCTTCTTTACCCTTGCACAGTTGTTGACTTTATAGAGTGGTCTTAGCTGACTTCATATAGAGCACAACTCTCATGCGTAGGGAGGTTCTCCATACATAGCTCTTCTCAACAAAGTGGAGTCAAAGACTTTTTGTCTCATTAAGTCTTCTCCTCCTACTGGGTCCTTTCAACCCGTATCTCTTCGTCGCATTGTTGGATCATTATCTCTTTTCTGTCACTACTTCTATGGTCACTGTTCCTCTGAACTGCCTGACTGCATCCATCCACCACTACAGTGGGCATGTAGCACCCATGCTCAATCAGTAGAGAGGTGGCCTGCAGTCCTACCAGACCCAGGTTCAAATCCCCGCTAGGGCAGGGAACACTTTAAGGATTTGAATTTCATGAAATCAGTCTTTACTCATCTACCAGAAGACCTGCCAACATATAAAAATACCCCCACCAATACCAATTCACCAGTTCTGTATCAGACAGCCCTAGCATGTATTCAATATGGATGGTGCATGTTAGCGCCGAAGTGGTGACATGTAAAGGTGTATAATATATGAGGACTATGAGCCTTGGGAGCAGGCTGTGAAGCCTATGCTCAGAGTCCGACACATAAAAAACTCATTCCTTTTCTGTCCAGCTCTCTAATGCAAGAGCTAACCATTACTCCTAGTTCTTCATGTATGCAACAGGTCAGCTCTTGAACTGTCATCTTTTGTCTGTATTTCCTATTCCTGTGATCTTCAGTCATTTAAATGTAGTGTGTACAGAGATCTCGAAATGAAAATTAATGATCATGAATTTTTTTTTTTATCTTTTTTTTTTTTTTTTTTTCTTAGGAGGAACAGTTATGGTCATCTAACCTTTAGCTTATTTTTTGCATTGAAAAGAAAATATTCACTGCATGTAAACCCTTCTTGGAGCCATTTGTCTTGAGCACTCAACGTAGTAAATAGTTTCCCATGTTGCAGGAAACCTATAACCTGCCCCATCCCAACCACTTTTCCACCACTGACTACCCCCAATCCCGACCATTTTTGGAAAAAACATTTCTTGGCTCAAACCTCCGCTTTTGGTGAGAAACATCAAAAAATCATAGAGAAATCGCTCACCTGAGGTTTAAAATACTCGAAACAGGTAGCAGTACATCCTCACCTTACTGTGTTTTCTATCAGGCTGGCTCCAAAGAAAACGAGTTCTATGGGAGTTTAACCATTTCACACCACTCATAAACGGTATTTATTTATTTATTTGGTACGAATTTATATGTAGAACAAGAGAATATTGGTTTTCACACAGTAATATAGGCAATATAAGCATTGTTTCACTCATGAAACACATCAACATACCTGACCTTTTTTGGCGACATTACCTGATCATCATTTCTGACTGTTTCTTCCTCTAATGCTATGTAAAGTTTGTCCTCCACATTGTCATCGATTGGGGAATCACTCTGGCCCTGAATTTCGTACCGTGGCATGACATGGCTTTACTGGCCATGTCACTGGTAACAGGTGAATTGCTGAGACAATGGCATGCTGGGGGGGGGAGGTCATGCTGGGTAAGGCATTGTCTCTGCCTGGCATCTTGTAGAGGAAGGTGTCCCATGTATACGTACCAAAAATCACTCACGAAAATTGAAAATTGTGCAAATTAGGGACCTTGCAATTGATTTGCGTTTATGAACGTCAACGGGATTGGCAGTGACAAAACGTGTGGATGATAATTCACGTCAACGGGACGCCGCGGGTTAAACCAGTCATTTTATGTAGTCATCCAAAGGCAACCTAAATCGAGTGATTTGATGGTGGCTGCTCATATCTACTACACAACAACAACAACAACAACAACATTAATAATAATAATAATAGTAATAATAATAATATTAATAATAATAATAATGATGATGATGATGATAATAGTAATAATCTATTTGTCAACCTATTGGCAGATGCCTTAATCCTGTAAGGGGTGGCCACAAACAAATCGGCTCCAGGTCCTCTGTCCCCCGCCATTTCACTGCCCTGCTCCCAGCTCACACACCCCTCTCTCATATACCTCTCCTTTCCAGCCCTCCATCTCATCTTTGGCCTCCCCCCCATCTCCCCTCCTTCACCTCGCTCACATACACTCTCCTCGCCAGTCTCTCATTCTCCATCCTCTCCATATGGCCAAAGCACCTCAGTGTGTTTCTCTTAACGCTACCTATCACATCCACATCCACACCACAACACTCCTTCACTTCCTCATTAGTCAGTCTGTCTCTCCATGTGACTCCACATGCTCCTCTCAAATAACTCATAATAGTAATATTAGTAACATTGAAAAGATAAATTATTATTATTATTATTATTATTATTATTATTATTACTCTTCCATCCTTCTTTCCATCCATCCTCTTCTGTCTCTCTTTCCTTCATTCTTTCCTCTTTCTTCTGCCTGCGGGTGACTTTACACTCCCTCTTTAATTGTGTCTTTCTTTTCTTCATTCTTTCCTCTTCCTTCTGCCTGTGGGTGACTCTACACTGAGTGACAAGCCAAATGGTTTCCTGTACACCAGGAAACCATTTACTATGCTGGGTGGTAACCATATAACCAAATTTTGGCTCCTGGTGGTTTAGTGGGTAATAAAGGTGCTCCAATCGGATTGAGCTGGTGAAGGTTTATATCCAAGGGATGGTTGGGGTTTATTGCTCATGTGATGCCAATCAGGGATGAGTGAGGCTGGTCACTCTCATCTTAAATGCCAGGACCAACTTTCCTAGCCCCGGGTCCTACACTCCTCATGGGGCAACGTAGGATTAGATGATGGATGGATGGATGAATTATTATTATTATTATTATTATTATTAGTCGCTGAAAGGCTGCCTTCGGTGGCCTCCACTCAGTGTCAAGTCACTTCCTATCTTCAGTCAGAAATGAGTCGTGACTTGGGAACCAGTGGCCCAGTTGGATTGGAAGTTGTTTTATTCCTCAAGTTAGACCATTTAAAACAGTACCTTGCACTAACAAAAATTTGCACCACATGTGCCATTTCTGCTGTGTTATGGTAACAAACAAACAAACATACAGACATTGGATCATTATAATGTAGATTATTATTTTCCTCGCACCTATGGTGATAGATCTGTCCATCCTTGCGTGTGTGGGTGTGTGCGTTGGTGGATGCATGCATCTGTAACACTTTTCTGGGCGCGATATCTCCTGGCCCAATCGAGGGATTTCCATCTAAGTTTTGTCAGCAATGCAGTATGAGGAGATAGGAACTGATTAGGTCAGTCAGGTCAAGGTCATATTAGGTTAACTTAGTTTATCCTTTAGGGCAGAGGTGGGGAACCTTTCTCCTATTAAGGGCCATTGGGATATTTTTAACATCATTCGTGGGCCATTGAAAATTATCAGCTTAAAATCAACTGTAGCCCAGTACATTATATATATATATATATATATATATATATATATATATATATATATATATATATATATATATATATATATATATATATATATATATATATATTGTTACGGAACAGAGAAAGATAATGTACACTTTAAGTGAGAATACTAATAATCACTACTGTCCCGTAAAGGTCCAGGTTCAAAATAAAAGAGTTAGGTAAAATTACAAGTTAAAGTTTAATGCTCAAACTAACAACAAAACATTCAGGACTCATAAGGATAATGTAATGGCCAAAAAACAGGTTAAATATATGGTTAACTGCAATAGCCTCTATTAACACGAAATTAGCATGAGTAAATTTATCTAAGTCAGCCCTGTTAAAATGAGATACCAGATAATACTCAGTGAATGCCAGATATATTATTACAGATACAAAATATTATTACTGATGGCTGACAATAAGAACCTTTACATAAATTACAAAAACCTTACTAGGCCTAAGAATTAACCTTATGCTACACAGTACAAGAAAAAATGCAACAACAGTTATACTCAAATTACACACAGCTGCTAGATGGCTGGAGACTTCCTGACCACTCACAATAACAACTGTACAGGGGAGGACAGAGATGTGAACAAAATGAGGAGCAGATCTAAGTGGCAATGATGCAGAGACAGCTCATTATATCGGGGCCGGCAGAGCTTGATACAACTTGTAAGAAGGACACGCAAATGAAGCCATAGGGGACAAAGAGCTGACAATCCTGCTCTGAACAACAGAAAGGACGACTTACTCTACTATAACGGTAGAAGGGGGACTGAGGCAGAACACGCTCGTGATCAAACATGCAGCATACTGTACGTTAAAATGACACAAAGGATGATGAAATCATAGGCTATGTAACACCTCCCCACAAAGAAAAAAGAAATTTACAAAGGAAATTTCTTATTACTCTAAAACAATCTGTCTAAAGTCTAGATAAGCAATCTGCAATAACATTTTCTTTCCCCTTGACATGTTGTATGTCTAATGAATACTCCTGAAGAAGTAGACTCCATCTTGTCAATCTCTGATTTTTGTCTTTAAACTTACAAAGGAATTTCAGTGGGTTATGATCGGTATAAATGACTATGGGGTCAAAACCAGAACACAAATAAAATGAAAAAATGCTGTAAACCCAAAATCAAGGCCAAAAGCTCTTTCTCAATAGTTGAGTAGTTCTTTTGAGGTGGAGTGAACTTCTTACTGTAATAAGATACAGGGTGTTCAATACCCTGATCATCCTCTTGTAGCAAAACAGCCCCAGCTCCTGTATCACTTGCATCAACAGCCATCTTAAAAGGCTTAGCAAAATTTGGAGTAGCGAGCACTGGCTGACTTAATAGGATAGCTTTAAGTTTGTTGAAAGAGGATTCACAGGTATCGGTCCAGACAAATTTAACTCCCTTTTTCAGTAGGTCTGTAAGTGGTGATACAAGAATAGAAAAGTTAAGAACAAATCTCCTGTAATAACCTACCATTCCCAAAAATCTTTGTAGCTCTTTCCTACTTTTAGGTCTGGGAAGATCACTTATAACCTGAACCTTAGCTCCTGGTGGTGCAACATGTCCATCACCAATTACATACCCAAGGTACTGAACTTTAGTTTGACCAAACTCACACTTTGATAAATTAGCTACAAGATTAGCCTGAATTAAACGCTCAAGAAATTTACTGACATGGCATAGGTGATCTTTCCAGTTGTCACTGAAGATTAATACATCATCAATATAAACAACACACCCTGCCAAACCCTCTGTTACAACATTCATGAGCTTCTGAAATGTGGCTGGTGCATTCTTCATACCATATGGCATTACAGAACATGCAAAAGTCTTTCCTAGTGTTACAAAACATGAGATCTCCCTAGCACGTTCAGTCATAGGTACTTGCCAGTATCTCTTTAACAAATCAAACTTACTTATGTACCTAGCCTTTCCGATCTTGTCTATGCAATCTTCCACGCGAGGGAGAGGGTAAGTGTCTGTTTTGGTTATCTGATTAACACGTCTGTAGTCGATGCAAAGCCGCTGTGACCCACCTGGCTTAGAGACTAGAGTGACAGGAGAACTCCACTCGCTCTGACAGGGCTCAATCATCTTGTGGTCCAACAGGTAGCCAAGCTCCTTCTGGATGAGAGGAACTTTCACTGGGTTCACACGGTAAGGAGGCAGTTTAACTGGCTTTGCGTCTCCAACATCGACATCACGCATCAACACAGTAGTTCTCCCTGGAGTGGCACGGAACACTTTCGGGTACTCCTGCAGTAATGCCGAAAACTCCTGCCTTTCCTCGGGAGGTAGATGAGAAAGCTTAGTCTGGAGATCATTCATGATATCAGGATTCTTCCCCAAACTATCACTCAGGCTCATGCTGCATGGGAGAGCTTCACTTGCAGACTCGGGAGGAACAGCTACATTGCAGACTGGGTTATTTTCGTCCCGCCTGTGATATAACTTTAGCATGTTGATGTGACATAGTTGCTTATTCTTTCTACGATCTGGTGTGGCGATGACATAGTTGACATCACTGAGTTTCTTCTCCACGAAATAAGGACCACTAAACTTGGCTTGAAGAAGTTGCCCATGCACCGGTAGCAGAATCAAAACCTGATCTCCTGGCTGAAAGTGGCGTAACCTGGACTTCTTATCATACCAAGTCTTCATCTTCTCCTGAGCAGCTCCTAAATTCTCTCTCCCCAGCTGTAAAGCAGTGGACAGCCGTTCTTTGAACTTCATCACATACTCCAGCAGGTTGACGTCATCTTCCTCCGACAGCCAGCATTCCTTGAGTAGCTTAAGGGGTCCTCTTACTTCATGGCCAAACAGTAGTTCAAAAGGTGAGAAGCCCAGTGATTCATTTGGAGATTCTCTTGCGGCAAATACAACGAATGGAAGACCTTTATCCCAGTCTTTCTGATGTTCCAAACAGTATTTCTTGAGCATCGATTTGAGTGTTTGAGGATATCTCTCCAACGCTCCTTGGGTCTGGGGATGGTAAGCTGAAGACGTGATCTGGGTGATGCCCAACGCTTTCAGAGACTGCTTGAAAACATTTGACATGAAATTACTTCCCCGGTCTGACTGTACCTCCTTGGGCAGACCAAACTTTGTGAAGAACCCTAGCATTTCCTTAACCACGTTCTTTGCTGAGATATTTCTAAGTGGAATGGCTTCAGGATAATGAGTAGCCATATCAATCAGGGTCAACACATAAGAAAATCCTGAAGAAGTCTTAGGAAGAGGGCCCACAATATCCACCAACACACGGGTGAAAGGCGCCTCAAAAGGAGGAATGGGAACTAGAGGTGCAACCTTTTCGGTCTGATTACACTTCTCCACAACTTGACAGGTGTGACAAGACTTACAATACCAGGAAACATCCCTGAAGATACCTGGCCAGTAGAAGTGTTTCAAAATGCGTGCCACAGTCTTCCTCACTCCAAGGTGTCCTGCCAAACTGGAATCATGAGCCACTCTAATGATATCCTGCCTACAAACACGAGGGATGACAACTTGATGTACAACCTCCCACTCACAGTCGGCTGATGCTGTTGGGGGTCTCCACTTCCTCATAAGTACTCCTGACTTTATATAATAACAAGTAGAAGCACCAGCTGACTCTTCCTCACTGCAAGCAGAGTTAGCTAGACCTTTCAACTCAGGGTCAGCAACCTGCAACTCAACCAACTCTTGACGAGACAAATTATCAACACTACGGGGTACTGCCTCATCTGGTGAGTGGTCCAAATTAGCAAGAAAAGTGTCAGCTAGGATAACATCATCATCATCATTATCCTCTAAATCACCAGTAACTTTAGACTTAGCCCTAGTCACAGCGCATGCAGGGAACACATCAGGGACATCACAATCCTGGGACGCATCCACTGGCTCACTAGACAACTGAGGAGCTGGACACACTTGACTTCCACCAATATCATTTCCAAGTAAGAAAGTTACACCTGACATTGGGAGTGTCTCAACCAACCCAACCATAACGGAACCATTAACAAAACCAGACTCTAAATTCACTCTGCACAAAGGGACAGAGAAGTAATTATTCCCTACACCTTGTAAGATTACAGTTTCATCAGAGGAATTAACATTAGAGCCTAGAACACTGGTCAGCATAAGGGATTGGCAAGCACCTGTATCACGATATATTTTGACTGATTTCCTGTCATTATTGTCCAGAGGACTGACAAAACCATCAGACAGGAAATTAGCACATGAACTCTTGAGAGTGTCACCCACGTTACTGCTCAAAAGAGGAGCTCCATCATGAGAATTTAATTTACCCCTCAAAGCAGGTTCAGTTAACTCAGTTAACCCCTACACCGCGGGCTTGTTTACCAATTACTTGCGTGTCCCGCGGGGTTATTTGGGCTCCGAGAGACTCTCAAAAAATATTTGCTAAAAATCAGTTATTAGTCCTAGAATAATAAAATTATATATGCTTATAGCACATACCTTCAGCTTTCTCCTGGAATGATTGTTGAGCCTTCGTCAGTTTCCGTAGGACTTGTGGAGACCTCTGAAGTAGGGTAACTAAGTCTCCACTTTACACTTCCCGACAACCCGTTATATGATTACCACAGCCAGATACAAACACTATAAACACTATTCTACCATTTTCAAGTAGTTTGGGATCCATACTAAAAAAAAAACAGTGTGAAAGCAATGGAAATTACGAGCGCGTCTGATCGCCGCACTTGCGCTAGTTCGCTCTAGGCACTCTGTCATTTATTATTCATAAAACCCCTCACACTTTATATTTCTATTACTATATCACACTTATATATATCTGGAGTCTTTCTCCATAAGTTTCATTCAGTCGTATTATTTTATTGTCACTGAAGTCATTCTATTTTTCAGTCAGTAAAATACGTAGAGAGCCACGGATTCACTCTCACTGTTATAACATAAATTATTTGTACTCATATTCTTATATTACTAATTACTTACATTACTATTTACATTTTCTATTCTATTTTCAATATTTACCCTTCTATTTTACTTACAATATGTTATTCACTGTCACTTTCAGTAAGATGAAACTATAGTACACTGTTCAATCATATGAACTGAACATCCATTGCTTTCACCTGCTATTTACACATTATTTACACATTATTTACACATTATTTCCAAATAATTCTGCTTCCACACTTGCACTGTTAGAACTGCTTCTGGCTGTGATAATCGAAGAAGCAGGTTACACAGAGGGGAACCTGGCATTCAGCGCACTGCCAAGAGGTGCGTTTATGCTCAGGTGTGCGGCGTGTGGTATGCGCACATACCTGACACCTGCGAATCGCAGCCTTCCTTTTCCCTGTGGCAGGCATTAGCTCAAGTCTGTGCCGCTCCATATACGCCCTCTGCTCAAGTCGGTCGGGAAGTGTAACTGGATGGCGCCTTGGAGTTGCTGCTTGCACCTTACCATATTTTTCCAGCAGCTGCTGGACACAAGTCCTGGTGAACAACCTCAGGGAGAAGGACTTGGGTGGCTTTACCTTCATCTTGTACAGGATGAAGGCGTTCAGCATCGTCATATCTATGAGATGCAGAAAAACTTTCCTGTACCACCTAGTATTCTTCCTGAGGCAGTCGATCTCACCAATCATCATGTCGGACTTGTCCACCAGCCGCATGTTTATATTATAGTCCAACACAGCATCAGGTTTCATCACAGGTTCGCCTGTCCTACGGTCGACCTTCCCACTGTCTCTCATCTCCCCCTTATGTACGGTGGTGAGCATGTGCACGACTCTCTTGTCATGCCACCGTATTGCCAGCATCTTCTCAGACTTGCGTAGGTGCACGTCTCCTCGCTGCGAGTTTCCTGCCTCTGGGAATTTGGGGAAGTTGGCACGATTACTTTTGACAGTGCCGCAGGAGCCAATGCCGTGCTCAGAAAGGTATTTGGCAAGTTTCGGTGCTGTATAGTAGTTGTCTGTATACAGCACATGATTCCCACCAAAATACTTTTCTAGGAGCACTTTCACTACACAGCCTGAGAAGCCAAGGGGTGTGTTTTATCGAGATCGACAGTGCTGGCTGAATATATGACGAAGTCAAGGATGTACCCGTCTTACAGTCGCACAGTACAAAGAACTTAATTCCAAAGCGATGGCGTTTGCTTGGAATGTACTGAACAAACCGAAGACGTCCTCTGAACAGAACCAAGGACTCATCAATGACAACCTTCTGAAATGGGTGGAAGAATGACATGAACTTATCCTTCATTCTGTTCAGAATCTCCCGGATCTTCCAGAGTGGGTCGGTTTGGGAAGGTACATCGTTGTCGGCAAAGTGCAGGTTTCCCATGATGTTCCGGAAGCGATCTCTGGCCATGTACTTGTTGAAGGTCGGTGAGGGTAGTAAGGGGTCCATGGACCAGTATTCTTCCAACTCATGCTTCTTGGAGTGTGGCATAAGAAGCATGAGGGCAAAGAACACATACAGCTCCTGCACTCCCAGCATGGTCCACTGTTGCATCTTGGCTGCACCTGTACCACTAGCAGCACGTTGTGATTCGAACCTGTTAGTCTCATCACATATGTGCTGCATGACTTCGTCATCTAGGAAGGCCAAAAGGTAGTCGACACACTCAGCATTTTCGTCCATAGTGAAGGCAGGCTGAACTCCTGACGAGCTCTCATCGAAAACCAGGTTTTCGGGGACAAAATCTGACCCTTCCGTCCACGCGAAGGCGTCCAGGATTCCCTGGCGTGGCGGTGGAGGGATGGTGGTGGTGGTGGTGGTGGAGGTTGGCTGAGAGGGAGGCTTATCACGGTCAAGGTCACTCGCACTGACCCTAGGTTGCCGTACAGCACTAGCAGCCCTTACCCTACTAGCTACACTACTTCTCACTCTCTTAGATCTACCTCTACCTCTACGGCCGGCCTTCACTGTTGATGCTGGTGGTGACTCCGACGACGAAGACTCCGGAGATAACTCAGCCGACGATGATGACGAGATGAGTAAAGCGGGGCTTGGGGAACGGGGAGGTGAATGATCTCGTGACTCATGGCGGGCTGGGTCACGTGGGGGCATTGTTCTGGGGCTAACACGCCGCCTTTTCACTCCCTTCCCAAATTCTTTTCCTTCCTGCACTAAAGGCTCCTTTCCCTTGGAGCTACACACAGATTCACTGGTAGGAGCACTTGTTGTCGCTGTTTCTGGCGCGATAAGTTCACCCGGCTCATCACACGATTCACCGGAATCGTCAAAATCGCTGTCCATTATTATCATCGACAATTCAGCAAGTTCTCGTGCCACTGCAGAGTCACTGAGGCCTTTCCTGCTTGCCTCAACACTTTTCTTGGGGGTAGAGGTCACGGGGCCCTTTGCAATGGGCGCAGAAGCGGCAGGAATGGCGGGGCGCGAGTGCGACATGTTGTCTCTGCAGTGGAGGACAAGGAACTAAATGCCGCGGCTTATCTGAGAAGGGAAGGGTTGACAATGACACTTTAGGCTGACTGCTGCTAACTTACAGGCTAATTTTTTATAGGTAGAAAATCTCGGCAATAAATAAAGAAATAGGTACTTCCAGGTGAATGTAAATGTCAATTAGGATTCTCCCTTCCTTTCTGATATATATTTTTATTACAGACATCGATTACAAGGCATAAATCAAAGGGGAAATTACCGTGGTAATGTAGCGAATGAATGCACGTGAGGTTTTGTCAGGTGATAATTGGGCAATTTCAGGAGTATAACACTATCACTTACCTGTTTTTTTTTGGTATATATTATTGGGTAAAAATATTGGGCATAGGGCTTATTTCAATGGATGAAATCTGTGGAAAAAGAAGAGGGAAATTTCCGTAGCGCAGCGCGGCGTGGGAGGTGAGAGGAGAGGGTAATGGAGGGCAAGTAGGGAGGGGAGTCAAGAAGGGGTAAATTATCTGAGAAGGGAAGGGTTGACAATGACACTTTAGGCTTACTGCTGCTAACTTACATGCTAATTTTTTATAGGTAGAAAATCTCGGCAATAAATATAGAAATAGGTAGTTCCAGGTGACTGTAAATGTCAATTAGGATTCTCCCTTCCTTTCTGATATATATTTTTATTACAGACATCGATTACAAGGCATAAATCAAAGGGGAAATTACCGTGGTAATGTAGCGAATGAATGCACGTGAGGTGTTGTCAGGTGATAATTAGGCAATTTCTGGAGTATAACACTATCACTTACCTGTTTTTTTTTGGTATATATTATTGGGTAAAAATATAGGGCATAGGCCTTATTTCAATGGATGAAATCTGTGGAAAGAGAAGGGGGAAATTTCCGTAGCGCAGCGCGGCGTGGGAGGTGAGAGGAGAGGGTAATGGAGGGCAGGTAGGGAGGGGAGTCAGGAAGGGGTTAAAATAGCTAAAATGTCAACAATGGATGGGAGTACAGATGAGATTTGGAGTGCTGACTAGTGTTGAACATTGGCAGTACTGATATATGATACAAGCCACCACTTGAGAGCCGGGGATAATTCAAAATAACACAGAATCACAAAAGTGACGCCCCGCGGTATGATCCATTGTAGCCGAGCGTCACGAAAGTGACGCCCCGCGGTTAAGGGGTTAAAGAATTCTGGGAACTCTCAAGAGTGGACACTAGACCAATTGACTGAATATTTAAAGACTCCTTTTTGTTCACATCACGCTGTCCCCTGAAACATTTCTCCGTAGTATGACCAAGCTTACTACAATAAGTACATTTACTCTTCCGAAATCTAGAGGTGAAGCTGGTATTTACTTCCTGAGAAACATCATCTTTATTCTCATTCCTGTTACCTGTACTCTGAGTAGAGGCAACGTACTTACTCTCAGCTTTCCTTTTTTCTCTAGAATATCTCTTGTGAGTGAGAACATATTCATCAGCTAAAACTGCAGCATCAGACAAATTATCTATTCTTCTCTCATCAAGATATAGGCTTAAATCTTTACTAATACACCTTTTGAAGTCCTCCAGCAAAATCATCTGCTTAAATTTGTCAAAATCAGAATCCACATTCTTAGAATTTAACCACTGCTCTAACAGATCTTCTTTGATTTTTGCATACTCAACATGGGATTGGTTATCTTGCTTGTAAGTTGTCCTAAATTTTACTCTATAGGCTTTAGGAACAAGCTCATAGGCCTTAAGAATCAAGCTCTTAACTACATCATAATTATCACATTGATCCTGAGGCAAAGATGCATAAGTTACTTGAGCTTTACCGGTGAGAAGTTTGAAGGAGTACTGGCCAATAATTTTTGGGCCAATTAAAACCTGTAGCTACCCTCTCAAACAACTGAAAATACTTCGTTAAATCAGATTCATTAAGAGGAGGGACAAGTTTAACATTTTTAGCCACATCGAAATCATCAGAGCTAGATGATCCAGTTCCACCTTGTTTCATGCGATACTCATGGTCTGCCTGAATCCTGGCAAGTTCAATTTGTGCCTGAGCCTGTACCTGTGCCTCTTGAATACGAGCATTTGCCTGAAATTCAGCCTCCTGAATACGAGCCTGAGACTCTGCCTCCTTAGCCTGAGACTCCGCCTCCTTAGCCTGAGACTCAGCCTCCTTAGCACGTGCTTGAAATTCAGCCTCCTTAACACGAGCCTCCTGCAGGGCTAGCTGTAACTTAGCTAATTCAATCTGCGTTTTTTTTTTTTTATGCGAGGAAGAAGGAACCAAAGGCCATGAGCCCGCAGTAACAGTTCCCTCCAAGAGAAAAACAAAATACAATATAGAGCCAAATTCAAGATCCGATCATTTTGAGATGCCTGGACACACTGCGTTTGAAAGACTGGAGATCATAGGCAGCAGGAAATACAGACAGAGGGAGACAGTTCCAGAGTTGACCTGTTGCATAAATGAAAGACTGGGAGTAACGGTTAATTCTTGCATTAGAGAGTTGGACAGAAAAAAGATGAGAGTCTGCTGCCAGACGGGTGCTACGCGCCCGTCGTAGAGGTGGAGGAATGCAAGCAGACAGTTCAGAGGAGCAGTGACCATTAAAGTAGCGATAGAAAAGAGATAAAGATGCAACAGTGCGGCGAAGAGACAGAGGTTGAAGGGAGTCAGTAAGAGGAGGAGAGTTAATGAGACAAAAAGCCTTTGACTCCACCCTATTGAGAAGAGCTGTATGAGGGGAGCCTCCCCACACATGAGAGTTGTACTCCACACAGGGGCGGATAAAACCCCTGTATAGAGTCAACAATTGCGCAGGGGTAAAGAAAGAGCGGAGTCGGCTTAGCACACCCAATCTCTTGGAAGCAGATTTTACAAGAGATGTAATATGATCTTTCCAAGATAAGTCCCGAGTAAATGAAACCCCAAGCATGTTCAAGGATGATGTAGGATTAAGCTGAATATTATTAAACATTAGTGAGTATACCTGTGGAAGATTTTGTCGGGTTGAAAGGTGTAAGAACTGAGTCTTAGATGCATTAAAGACAACCATATTATTTTTACCCCAGTCAGAGATACGAGCCAAGTCAGACATTAGGTGTGCCATAGCCTCATCCCTTGTTTGTTGAAGTAACTGTTGAGATGGGCGTTGCGGGAACCGAATGGAAAGGTGAAGGGTGGAGTCATCAGCATATGAGTGGATAGGGTTAGATGTACAGCTCAGAAGATCATTGATGAATAAAAGGAAGAGAGTTGGTGATAGGACAGAGCCCTGAGGAACACCACTGTTGATAGATCTAGGAGAAGAACGATGGCCGTCTATAACAGCAGCTATAGAACGACCAGAAAGGAAGCTGGCGATGAAGGCACAGATAGAAGGATAGAAACCGTAGGAGGGCAGTTTGGAAATTAAAGATTTTTGCCAGACTCGATCGAAAGCCTTTGAGATGTCAAGTGCAATGGCAAAGCTTTCGCCAAAGTCCCGAAAGGAGGATGACCAGGAGTCTGAAAGGTAGGTGAGAAGATCGCCAGTGGAGCGTCCCTGACGGAACCCATACTGACGATCGGAAAGAAGGTTGTGATAGGAAAGATGCCTTAAAATTTTTCTATTAAGAATTGACTCGAAAACTTTTGAAATACAGGACGTTAAAGCAATTGGACGATAGTTGGAGGGTTGGGAGTGGTCACCCTTCTTTGGGACTGGCTGAATGAGAGCAAACTTCCAGCAAGAAGGAAAGGTACAAGTTGACAGACAAAGACGAAAGAGTTTGCCTAGGCAGGGTGTAAGCACAGAAGCACAGTTCTTGAGAACAACAGGAGGGACCCCATCAGGCCCATATGCCTTGTTAGTACTGAGGCCAGTGATGGCAGAAAATACAACTGAAGAAATTTTAATGTCAGCCATGAGGAAGTCAGAGGGGGGAAGTGATGGAGGAACAGCACCGGAATCGTCTAAGGTGGAATTGGAGGAGAAAGTCTGTGCGAAGAGATCTGCTTTATCAGTAGAAGAAATAGCTACAGAACCATCAGAGTAGAAAAGAGGAGGGAAGGATGATGAGGTAAAGTTGTTAGAAAGATTTTTGGCAAGATGCCAGAAGGAGAGGGAAGAATTCGCGTTGGAGAGTTGAGAGCATTTAGTATGGATGAAATTATTTTTAGTAGAGCGAAGAACAGACTTAGCACGATTCCGGGCAGAAACGTAAAGATGATGTGATTCAGGGGTGGGTTGGCTCCGGTACCTTTTGTAGGCCCTCTCCTTGTTGCGGACAGCATTTGGAGGAGTTACATTAAACAAGCTTTTATTAATCATGCCAACAATTTGATCTTTAGAATGATGAGAGTGAACTGCAATTCCCAATTGTTGAGCAACAAGCTTAAGTTCATTCTTTGTTCTGTTTTCTACATCACACACTGTTTGCACATTTGACAAAAAATCTTTGGCTTCATCAAGCGTAGTAATAGTAGACATCATGAATAAATCACAGTCAGAAAATATCAAGCAATATCCTTATGATAATATCCTGAATATCCTGATAAGAGGTCGCCAAATTTATGTTACGGAACAGAGAAAGATAATGTACACTTTAAGTGAGAATACTAATAATCACTACTGTCCCGTAAAGGTCCAGGTTCAAAATAAAAGAGTTAGGTAAAATTACAAGTTAAAGTTTAATGCTCAAACTAACAACAAAACATTCAGGACTCATAAGGATAATGTAATGGCCAAAAAACAGGTTAAATATATGGTTAACTGCAATAGCCTCTATTAACACGAAATTAGCATGAGTAAATTTATCTAAGTCAACCCTGTTAAAATGAGATACCAGATAATACTCAGTGAATGCCAGATATATTATTACAGATGCAAAATATTATTAATGATGGCTGACAATAAGAACCTTTACATAAATTACAAAAACCTTACTAGGCCTAAGAATTAACCTTATGCTACACAGTACAAGAAAAAATGCAACAACAGTTATACTCAAATTACACACAGCTGCTAGATGGCTGGAGACTTCCTGAGCACTCACAATAACAACTGTACAGGGGAGGACAGAGATGTGAACAAAATGAGGAGCAGATCTAAGTGGCAATGATGCAGAGACTGAGCTCATTATATAGGGGCCGGCAGAGCTTGATACAACTTGTAAGAAGGACGCGCAAATGAAGCCATAGGGGACAAAGAGCTGACAATCCTGCTCTGAACAACAGAAAGGACGTCTTACTCTACTATAACGGTAGAAGGGGGACTGAGGCAGAACACGCTCGTGATCAAACATGCAGCATACTGTACGTTAAAATGACACAAAGGATGATGAAATCATAGGCTATGTAACAATATATATATATATATATATATATATATATATATATATATATATATATATATATGTATGTATATTCGTTCATGAGTTACCTACTGCATTTATGAATTGTCTCGCGGACCTCATCAAATGGTCCTGCAGGCCTTATGCAGCCAGGAAGCTGGATGTTCCCCACCCCTGCTTTAGGGCATGATATTTCCTGAACCTCTTGAAGGATTCCTACAAAATTTTTGTCAATGATACGGTATGAGATACGGCAGAGAAATCTGTTTCCCTATCCAGGCCTCAACTAATCACTTCTCTCCTCTTCTTTACCTTCCCCTTCCCCCACCTGGCCAGGTTCAGTGGGCTCCCCCTCTCTCCTCCCAATATGTCTATTAGGAGTAATCTAAGTCCCTCACTCAGCCCAGATAGTGGTGTTGAGATGTAATGATTAGGTCAGCAAAGTCATGGAGGATATATGTTGAGTCTGCAACATTTTACAAAAATGCGGTTCCACATGTTGTAAGCGGGTCGTGTTTTCCATTGAAGCACGGATTTTTTTTTTTTTTTTTTTTTTTGTATCAAAAGGGTGGCTGAATTTTGTATCATAAGCACATTATTCACTCACCTCTTCCGTTAGCCAGACGTTAACCTTCGTTGCCTCTTCTCACCATGGGGAAGTGGAAGTAGGATTTTGAGGCAGGATATTTTTGGCTGTTTTGGGATAGCCCTTTATTGATCTCAGAAAGAGTAAAATCATGCTGGACACACACAGTTACATGTTTACTCTTGCCATGAAAAGGGAACTCAAAGATCTCGTATAGTCACGTATGTTTATCTCCCCTGAATTATGCTTGTTGTAGTGTGAGACAGCATACTCAGTCCTGTCTCTGTCAACTTTATGAAGAATTCCTGGTAGATTGGTACTCCTGATCTTCATATATGTTGTAGCCTGAGGGTTTTAATGTATATCCATGAAGACAAATATACTCGGATGTGCTGTGTAAAACTGCTCATTTAAATGGGAATGGAAGGATTCAGCAGAATTGTTTGTAAAATGTTAACAGTTTAAGCATGTCGACTTCACTGGATGGAAATGCCAGACTGACTGTGTATCATGGACTGACTGACACATCTAGTTCACTGAGTGGCCAGGCCAGGCTCAATAATTACCCTTAATGCACTGAACATACAGTGAGGTAGTTCAACAACCGTGTCGCCCTTTTGATGATATGGTTTGTCGTGCTTTTTGAACATGGTCTCAATTTTTAATCTGCACTTTCAAAATATTCTCTGAATCTGTGCACAAAGCTTGGTGAGGGAATACAAAGCAATACCCTGAGTCTGTGCACAAGGCTTGGTGTAGGCATACCAAGCAATACTTTGTGTCAATAGCTCGTGGTCCAAGTTCTCATCATTTCATTGTTATTATTAATCCATGGCAGAGGTGAAAAGAGTAAGACAGGGTGGAAGTGAAGTTAGCAGGGGAGTGAAAGATAAAAATGGTAGATTACTAGTGGAGAAGGGAGAAAAAGTGAGCAGATGGAGAGAACACTTTAAGGAATTGTTGAACGTAGAGGATGGAAGTAATGCGAGTATAAGTGGCTGGGGAATGGCTGGGAGAAGGAGGGAGGTGAGAAGACAGGAAGAAATCAGTAGGATAGAAGTTGTGGAAGCAATGAAGAAAGTTAAATCAGGGAAAGCCCCAGGAATTGATGGAGTGTGTGGTGAAATGCTGAAGCATGGGGGAGAGATAGTAGTAGAATGGATGTGGAAAATGTGCAGATTGGCCTAGGAGGAAGGTAGAGTCCCGGAGGATTGGAAATCAGGTATAATTATTCCTTTGTACAAAGGAAAGGGGGAAAAAGAAGTGTGTGGTAATCATAGGGGCATTTGTCTTCTTAGTATAATAGGAAAAGTGTATGGTAGGATACTTATTGACATAGTTAGAGAAAGAACAAAGGAATTAGTTGGAGAAGAACAGGGAGGCTTTAGGAAGGGAAAAGGTTGTGCAGATCAGATATTCATTCTCAGATCTTTAGTGGAAAAGTTTCTAGAGAAGGGAAAGAAGTTGTACGCGGCTTTCATGGATTTGGAGAAAGCACATGACAGGGTGGATAGACGGATTGTGGAAAGTGCTAAGAATATATGAAGTAGATGGAAAGTTGTTGAATGCTGTGAAGAGTATGTACGATGGTGCGAAGGCTGCGGTGCGTGTGGATGGTGAACTAAGTGAATTTTTCTCTTTGAAGGTTGGGTTGAAACAGGGATGTGTCATGTCTCCATGGTTGTTCAATCTGTACATGGATGGGGTAATAAAAGAAGTACAAGGTAGGGTAGTGGATGTTGGAGTGGCCCTGGTAGAGAGGATAGTGTTTGGAAACTCCTTATACTGTTGTTTGCAGATGATACTGTGTTGTTGAGTGAAGACGAAGGGGAGCTGCAAGGCTTGGTGGATGAGTTTGAGAGAGTGTGTAAGAAACGGAATCTAAAGGTGAATGTAGGGAAGAGTAAAGTGATGGTCTTTGAGAGAGGTGAAGTCAGTGAATGTACAGCGAGGTTGGATGGTGTGGAATTGGAAAATGTGAGTACATTTAAGTACTTGGGTAGTGTGATGAGTAAGGATGGAGGTTTGGAGGGTGAAGCGCTTGAAAGGGTACAGCAGGGAAGAAAGGTTGCTGGTTCCTTGAAAGCAGTGATAAGAAACAGGGAAGTGAGCATGGAAGTGAAAAAGTTACTACATGACAGTATTGTGATACCAACTCTAACGTACGGAAGTGAAGCTTGGACGTTGTTGGAAGGACACAAGTCAAGAGTGAGAGCAGTGGAAATGAGTTATTTAAGAGGAGCCTGTGGAGTCACATGGGGAGACAGGCTGACGAATGAGGATATAAAGGAGCGTTGTGGTGTTGATGTGGATGTCATAGGAAGCCTTGTGAGGAACACACTGAGGTGGTTTGGCCATGTGGAGAGGATGGAGGGTGAAAGACTGACGAAGAGAGTGTATGTGAGTGAGGTGGAGGGGGAAAGGGGGAGGGGGAGGCCTAGGATGAGATGGAGGGATGGGGTGGAGAGGTATATGAGAGAGGGGGGTGTGATTTGGGAGCAGGGGAGTGAAATGGTGGGGGACAGGGCGACTTGGAGGCGATTTGTTTGTGGCCACCCCAAACGGGATTGAGGCGTCTGGCAATAGATAGATAGATAGATGGCATTTCGTGTTAATTTCCACTGGTCCTTCCCCTGGCTGGCGATTTCTGGAAAATCACTGTTTTTAAACCATAATGTCTCAGCTAGTGCTTAGGCAAAAATAAACGAAAATAAGTTTCACAATACTCAACAATCCATTGACTTAAAACTGATGGCTTCAGATTGTCCAGGTAGTGCATAGAGTCACAGAGAGAGAGTTTGGAAGTGGGGTAACTTTTTGTGTTTTTTGTGGCTGTGTCTGTATGCATGGCAGAGGTGGTGTGGCACAAGTAAGACTTATACTTGCCGTCCATAACAAAGAAAAGAATACTTTCAGAATACTCCAATCAACTGAAACACCATTTCCTTGTAGGCTTTGAGAAGTGTGGTGTGAGTGTGCGGCAGTGTGAGCAGCAGAATGCAGTCACAATGGCAACGACCTTGAGGCAGGCTGGCTGATGACTCACTGGACACAGGGAAAAATTTTGCATAGGTTTATCCATGATAGAGGTAAGCAGGTAACTAGAGCATGACTGGGATGCATGCAATAGGGTTGCCAGTGTTTGTCTGAGTTGGTAATTACCCGCAAAATATTCAAGCAATGCCACAAAACACTAAATCGCGTATACATGCTACCCAGACGTCTCAGGCAGTCATCTGTACGCGACACCCGGATGCCATGGGTTAAAACAGGGGTGGGGAACGTCTGGCCTCCGGGCTGTATAAGGCCCACAAGACCATTTGTTCAGGTCCGCAAGGCAATTCATAAATGCAATTTCATAAACTCATGAATAAATATATCTATATGTATATCTATCTATCTATCTATCTATCTATATATATATATATATATATATAACGGCCATACCACGTTGAGTACACCGCTTCCAGTCCAATCAGCGAAGTTAAGCAACGTTGGATCTGGTTAGTACTTGGATGGGTGACCACCTGGGAACACCAGATGCTGTTGGCATCTCTACGTGTCAAGTGGGGTTGGTGAAGGATTAGTGCCCCTCCCTGTAAAACAATTAACTCTAAGCCCTTGGCCACCCCGTTTGGGATACATGGCGTCTGGCAATGAATGAATGAATATGTATATCTATCTATCTATCTATCTATCTATATACATATATACATATATATATATATATATATATATATATATATATATATATATATATATATATATATATATATATATATATATACAGTACATCCTTCAACTTTGCGAATTTTAACTTTGCGGTTCACCAATTTTGTGAGGTAGTTTCAAAAGTCATGTATTTTTTAACATTTATGAACTGTGCAAGCGATCACACACTTTGCGAGGTCGAGTGGTGGGAGAGTCGTCTTCCCACACTACTTTGCATGTGGAGTAGTGACGTCATGGTTCACTGGGCGTACTGCGCCTTCTAGTTCAGTGGTCTGCCGCCCCACCATGTTTGTTTGCACCTGTTCTCAACCAAGGTCACTGACCCTCACAATTTCGTGGTGCTCCTCGCAATATCCCAGCAGTCTAACCTTGCACGAGTGTTATCATGGCACCAACGGGTAAGAAGAACAAGAAAATAAGTTTGGAGACCAAACTGAAAATGATTGAAAGGAAAAAAGCATGTAAAGGTAACTCTGCTATTGGTCGGGAGTTTGATGTTGATGAATCAACAGTGAGAATGATTTTAAAGAACAGTGAACAAATCAAGCAAGCAGCAAAGAACTATGGAGGTGCTAAATCTGATGGTAGAATAGTGATGGTATGATAGTGATGACGTCGGCCCCGGGGGGCCACAGTAGCCGTACCCAAGCCTCGCCCCACCCAGAACATTTTATATATATATATATATATATATATATATATAATGTTCTGGGCTACAGTTGATTTTAAGTGGATAATTTTGTATGGCCTGTGAATAATGTTAAAAATATCCTAATGGCCCTTAATAGGAGAAAGGTTCCCCATCCCTGAGTCAAAACTTCCCACATCTCTGTTTGAAGTTCTCTTGTTTTTGTCAATATTATTATTATTAGCCTAGAAAGATATAAATCACTGCCTTTCACATACCATTTGAGCTACAGCCTTCATTTTTTTGCTATTTTACAGCACTGGTTGGTTGCTTTATCTTACCGAATCTCGGACTGCCAGAACCAGGATAGTTTCTCAACAAAAACGTGATGCTAAAGCTCAAGAAACACTTAAGTTAGATAACTGAAAGTTTTTTGGTATATACCTGGGACCTGGCCAGAAACCAGTGCTTAACCTGCCGACTCCCGTTGATGTATAAATATATCCGAATGTTATGTCACTGTGACTCATGTTGACGTATATAAATGTGCTGCAGTTACAAGGTCTGTCATTTGCACATTTTTCAAATTTTGCATGTGATTTTTGGTATGTATATGCAGGCAAGGTGCAGTGAGAAGGAAAATAAGGTATGGTCCTTCTGTGTTGTCTGGGGAAGGCGCGGGTGGTGTGGTGGGAGTGAGCGGTGAAAGGGAAAATGGTGGTGGAAGGGAGGCATTGCGAGCACGTGGTGTACGTGGGCAGTGAGCAGGCAAGGAGGAGCCGCTCCCTAGCATGTCTTTCGCCCCACAATATTCTCGCACTTCCTCCCCACAGCCCCGTGATGTGGGGAAAGGAAGGAAAGGGAAGGGAAAGGGGAAAGTAAAAGGGAGAGGGAAGAGGAGCATGAATGGGGAAGGGCACCACTCTCCACCTCCCCATCCTCCCCCACCACCCTCTCCTACCCACCCTGACAAAGAGTATCACACCTTGTTACAGTACTGATACTGAGTGTGCTTGTGGTAATAGGACGCTCACTGTAAAAGTAAGGCCTGTACATATGCGATAATATGATGCTCAATATAATAGAATGGCCTGTAAGTATGTGATAACAATTATTTTAAGTGAAAACGGGTTTAATATTAGTGGAAAAACATTATATAAGTTGAAAAATAGAGTGTAAGTTGCAACAACAGTCATAGCGAGTTCACTCACTATATACAAAGACACAACTATCTTCCCAAAGTTTGACGAACATAATGGAAATATCGAACCATATGCAACATGCAGTAGTAGAGACTGGGTTTTCATTGTGTTTTGCCAGGTGTAAATTATCTTTGGGTGGAACTGGGAAGATAGTTTTGTCTTTCAATGTACATATGCGATAATATGAAGCTCAGTAATCGTAAGGCCTGTAAATATGTAATAACATTTCTATAAAGTGGAAACGGGTGTAATGTTAGTGGAGTAGTATTATATAAGTTGAAAAAAGAGAATTTAAGTTGAAACAACAGTCATAGCAAGTTCGCTCACTATTTAAATATGCGCTAATATTATGCCACATATAATCGTAAGGCCTGTGAATATGTGATAACAGTTCTATAAAGTGGAAACTGGTATAATGTTAGTGGAAAAGTATTATGTATGCAGAGAAAATGAAATGTATGTTGAAACAACAGTCATAGCGTATCATATGTGACCAATTTGGGCGATTTTGCTATGCTCACTCAGTGGAACAATGCTTATTTTGCCTATAGTTTTGTGTGAAAACCAATATATTCTTGTACTACATGTTATTTTGTTCCAAAATAATAAATGTCTACCAGTTCTGAGTGATTTCCAATACTTGTCTCAACCATAGAAAACGGGACAGGAACTGAGTGCCTGTACAGAATACGGTACCAGGTGCACAGAGGCTCACCTGTTTTGACCATTTCTAGGCTCAGGTAAGCACTTTCTCTGTGATCTGCCATCGTTTCTCACCAAAAGCGGAGGTTTGAGCAAAAAAAAATAAAAAATAAAAAATCCGCTGAGATTGGGGGAGGTCAGTGGTGGAAAATCGGCCAGGACAGGGTGGGTTAATATAGTCCAGATCATATCATTATTATCTGAGATTGCCTATGGTCAGAAAATTTGTACTACTCCCACTGACAGAAAGGTCACCTGATATTACAAAAAAGAATAAAACTAGAGTCAACAAACATGGTGGGCTTATAGATCTCAGTGACCTAAAGGTGACATGTAGATCAGTTACCTTGACCTTAAGGTCCTTTTATGTCTCAGCTTCTAGTAGGCAATGGCTGTGGGAAGGTTTTCATTATCAAAATTGTCCTTGGACAATTTAATGACATTGTAGTTGTTATTATTATTATCCATCCATCCATCATCCAATCCTACATTGCCCCATGAGGAGCGTAGGAGCCCGGGGCTAAGCAGTTGGTCCCGACATTTAAGATGATAGTGACCAGCCTCACTCATCCCTGAGTGGCATTACTTAAGCAATCAACCCCAACCACTCCTTGGATATAAACCTTCATTGGCTCAATCCGATTGGAGCGCAATAATTACTCACTAAACCACCAGACGCCAAAATTGGGTTATATGGTTACCACCCAGCGTAGTAAATGGTTTCCTGGTGTACAGGAAACCATTTGGCTTGTCACTCAGTATAGAGTCACCCTCAGGCAGAAGGAAGAGGAAAGAATTAAGGAAAGAAAGACAGAAGAGGAAGTGTAAAGTTACCCGTAGGCAGAAGGACAAGGAAAGAATGAAGTATAGGAAGACAGAAGAGGATGGAAGGAAAGAAGGATGGAAGAGAGGAAAGGGGAAACACCCAACAGCAGCACTGCATCGAGTGAGTGGATGGTGAGCACCCCCACCTACCACATATTATTATTATTATTATTATTATTATTAGTAGTAGTAGTAGTAGTATAATGTCTCCACTCACCTACGGAGAGAGAGGCATTGACTGATTTGTCATTCTGTCTATGCGTTGGTGCATGTGTACGTGCCTACATTCGTAATAGTTCTGGGCACAATATTTCATGAACCCTTTGACGGACTTCCACCAGACATTTGTCAGTGATGCAGTATGAGGAAATGATGAACTGGTTATGTCAGCTAGTTCAATGGATCAAAGGTCAAGGTCACAATGGATCAACTTTGTTTATCCTTTCGTGCATGATATCTCCTGAGCCCCTTGTTGGATTTCAACCAAACTTTTGTCAGTGACAGAGTAAGAAGAGGCAATGAAATGATCAGGTCAAGGGGTCAACGGTAAAGGTCATATGTGGTCAACTTAATTTATCTTTTCTCTCATTTCAGCTCAAAATGAACCTTGCCATGGACGTTGTACGGCAATTCCATGCACAAGGCTTGGTGAAGGCATACCAAGCTATGCTTTGCATCAACAGCTCGAATCCTGATTTCTCAGCGTTTCATTATTAGCAGTTTTGTGATGGAGCCTGCTGAGCTAGGCCACCCTTCCATGGGTCGCCCTTCCTTGCTCTTCCTACTTTATCACTGTGAGGGTATTTAACAGAGATTTTATACCAGGGGATGATCAACAATCTGTAAAAACGGGGTAATAGACACATCACAGATTATCCTCAGGATGGTGTCTATCTCTCTTTGGTCACAGACCTTTGGGTTATCTTGTATTTTTACATAGTTTTTCCACATCACACTGAAGACTGAATGGACGTTGGCAAAATTTGCTGAAAACATTAATTAAAATGTTACTTGTATCTTACTAGTTAACTCACATATTTCACAAATATTTTATCATCAGCATCGTTCATCATAATACTGCTTTCAGCTGACAGCAGTCAACATGACACTTCTCTCACATGTTGGGACAGTATATTACTCATAAGCTCGTCATAATCATGATGATCATCATCATTACCGTCATTGTGTCAATTCACTCCACAGAAAATGTCAGTAATGTTTTCCAGCCTTTTCCATCCCTGTCCAACATAATAACTACCTTTATACCTACATCTGTATGTCTACCCACCTCTTTCTCTCACTCTCTCCTCTCATTACCCCTCTCCTAACAATAGTTTCTTTCATTCTCTTCTCTCTTTTACCCTTCCTTTTTTCACCCATTCAGTATGAGAAACTTTTCCAGATTAAACGAAAATCCATTGCCGAGAAGAAAATTAACTGAAATCACCTCAACGTAATGTATAATATTTAAGAAAGACTGTTTTTCTGTCTATATATTTGTATATCTATGCTGTTTCCCCTCTAATGGAGGGTAGCCAAGACAGGATCACACACACACACACACACACACACACACACACACACACACACACACACACACACACACACACACACACATTTACTCGTATCTTAGCCTCTAAGGGGAGAAGGGACCGCTTCTCACTGCACCACACCACACAAGGGGCAATTGTGCAGTGCAATCCAGCGACATCCACAGCAGGGCCCGAGAGCATAGCTGGTTTACCCCTGCCACATCATAATGGACCCATCCCCCTTTCCTACACCTGACTCGATCAGCTGATCAGACCAGATGCGGGAGAACATCCCATTGGGACTGCGTCACCATTTATGCATTCCCAATTTCTGTCCATTCACCCCTAGCATGCACAGCCAGACTTCCTTGCTCTACAGAAATCCCTCTCGCATCTAATGCTCTTTTCACACCACTCTTCCTTGCTCTACAGACATCCCTCTCGCATCTAAAGCTCTCCTCACAGTATCCATCCATCCATCCTATTTGTGGTCTTCCTCTCAGCCATATGCTTCTCACATCAGATCCAGTTATCTTTTTCACAGATCGCACTTCATCCATTCTCTCAGTATGCCCAAAACCACGGCAACACTCTCTGCTCAACTCAGTCAGCCATCTCTTGCATAACTCCAGTTCTCCATCACACTTCATCATTTCTCATTCGATCCATACACTTCACTCCACACATACTCCCCAGACACCTCATCTTCATTACATTAATTTTTTTTCCTTTCTGCTACTCTTCCTTGCTCTACAGACATCCCTCTCACATCTAATGCTCTCTTCACAATATGTATCCATCCTATTCGTGGTCGTCCTCTCAGCCTTACACCTCTCACATCAGATCCAATTATCTTTTTCACAAATTGCACTTCATCCATTCTCTTCATATGCCCAGACTACGGCAACACACTCTGCTCAGCTCGATCAGCTATCTCTTCCATAACTCCAGTTCTGTACATTTCATCATTTCTCATTCAATCCATACACTTCACTCCACATATACTCCCCAGACACCTCATCTTCATTACATTTAATTTTTTACTCTGCAACTCCCACATTCCATGTTTCAGCCCCATATAACGAAGTTGGTACCACCACACCCTCATACAGCCTTCTCTTTACATCAGTTCTAAGCAAACCACATCTAAACACTTTTTTCATTCCTCCCAGCATCTTTCCTCTTGATTCATTCTAAACTTCACCTCTGCATCTTTTTTTTCCATCCACAGTAACATGTGACCCGAAATACATAAAACACTCTACCTCTTCAAGCAACTTACCATTCAAAACGACATTCATCCTCCTACCATCTGCCAACCTCACGCACTTCATCAATTTACTCTTATTCTCACTCAGTCTCAATTTCCTCCTTTCACACACCCTTCCAAACTCCTCCACCAGTTGTCTCAATCATTCCTCTGAATCAGCCACCAGTGCAGTATCATCTGCAAACAGCAGCTGACTCAGATTCCACTCTCTACCATAAGCATTCACCAAACTCTATCCTGTACCTGACACTCTCGCTTTTATCTTCCATACAATACCATCCCTATAAATATTAAACAACCAAGGCGACATCACACATCCCTGCCACAACCCCACTCTCACAGGAAGCCAGTCATTCACAGTATTTCCCACTCTTTCACATGCTTCATTATTTTCATAAAAAACTTTTCACTTCTTTTAGCAACCTACCACCTAATCCATACAATCTCAAAAGAGCCCGCAAAGCCTCCCAATCATTTCTGTCATATGCTTTGTCTAAATCCATGAGCGCCCTAAACGTATTTTTACCTTTCGCCAACTACTTTTCACACACCTGTCTCACAGCAAACACCTGATCCATGCATTCCCTCCCACTCCTAAAATCACACTGCTCATCAGCAACCACTCCCTTTGTACCTTCTCTAACTCTCTTAATCAACACTACCACACACTTTACCTACAACACTCAGTAGACTTATACCCCTAAAACTAGTACATTCATACTTTTCATCCTTACCTTTTTACATTGGATCCACACACGTACTTGCCCAGGCAATCGGCACTATACCATCTACAAAACACACATTCAGTAATCTTACTAACCACTCAACAACAGTTGCCTCTCCACCTTTCAAACAAACCACAATACACCCATCCATACCTGCAGCTTCCCCTGCTTTCATCTCTTTTACTGCCTCCTGCACTTCCTCCATCATGATCAAAGAATGATTCATCTCTTCCAACACATTCCTTGCTCCCTTCCATTTGCCACAATCTCTGCCTCCCTTTCCTCCCCTTCATTTAACAGCCTTTCAAACTATTCTGCCCATCTCTTCCTTACTGCATCCATCCTCTGCTTGTACTCGCTCCTCCTTCCCAAACCCTCCCTTTTGCACACTCTTCACCTCCTTCCAAAACATTTCCTTATTTTGTTGAAAATTCTTAGTCAACCACCTACCCCTACCTCATCTGCTGCCATTTTTGCGTCACGCACAGCCCTTCTCACCCTCTGATTATTTTCTTTAATCCTTTCACTCAAAAAAAGAGGGATTCCACATACGCCATGAGGGACAGATTGTGTTAAAACGGTTGGGACGAGGAATGGTGTCTGGAAGAACATAGGTCGATCTCAGGCTGAGGTAGTGACCAAGCAGTTTGCAGATATAGACTGATTAACAAGTGTTAAAAGATTTTTCAAAATACTTTTCTATTAACATGTTCATACCCACCTCTCTTTAATGATTCATACTGGTCCTGAATGAGAGAGCCCAGTCGTTTATTCATTATGGACGGTAGGTTGTCGCACCCAAGTCGTGAAATGAGAATGTATGTGTCACCATCTGATGCACAGAGAAGGACTGCATGGCCATAGGAAACAAAGTGTGGAGTCTATGTCCAGAATCAGATTAATTCGAAACATCTTGATAAAATCACCTTCCAGCTGCAAACATTAAATAAACAAGGAATCATCCTACTGAAGTGGTTAACTCACCTCTCCCCTTCCCCTCCTTTGGCACACCTTTTCCCTTGACCCATTTTAACCCAGTGTTCCCCTCCTCCCTGTACACCGACCCTTCTCACTCCCACCTATTCAGGTATGTGAGTTACGCAGGAGCCTCCTCTCTTGTCCCCACACCCTGCCCCCTCCTTCTTTTCCCTCCCCGGACATTCCTTCACCGTTTTCCCCTCCTCCTTCCCCTCCGTCTCATATGGCCACTTAGCTCTCTTTGCCTCTTTCTCACATTTTTTTTTTTTTTGCATCCATTTTTTAGTTGAGAATGAAGATTTCATTCCTGTATCTTGTCTGGTTGTCTTAGAAGATCGTAAAATAATTTGCATCCTTACTGTTAGTGAGAATGGCGTACGACTTTCGATTGATAAGATTAAAGTGAATAAAGCACCAGGGCAAGATAAAATATCTTCCCATACTCTGGTGGAAGCAGTGAATGAAATATCTAAGCCATTAGCTGAGCTATTCTGTAAATTACTAGGAAACAGTAGGATACCTCATCAGAGGAAACTATGAAATGAAACTCTAATATTAAACAAACAAAAACAAATCGCAACCAGAAAATTATCGACCGATTAACTTAACTTTAGTTGTGTGCAAGTTGTTGGAAACTATGATCAGACAAAAGTTTGTTAAATACTTAGGAATATATAATATCAAAGATTCATAATTCGATTTTTGGAATAACTGCTTTTGTCCTACGAATGTGTTAGATTTCTTCTATGATCTATGCAGTATATGGGATGATACCAGATCCGTTGACATTGTCTATCTCGAAAAGCATTTGATATATGTTCCTATTAAAAGACTACGTCTGAAATGGAAGGTGCATTGGATCAGGGGCAATGTGCTTGGTTGGGGCAATGTGCTTGGTTGGATTGATAATTGGCTTGCAAAATGTAAACTGAGAGTTGTAATAAGTGGTAATGAATACTTAAAAGATGTTAAAGTGGAATGGCACTGGGCTCAGTACTAGGTCCTATTCTGTTATTGATTTATGTAAATAATATAGATTTTTTTTTTTTAATGTTCAACTAAAGTTGGAAACAGAGCAGACACATCTTTACACAGACAGGCAGCTCAGAATTACTTCGATTGACTGTTTAATTGGGTCCAAACATGGCAGATGGATTTTAACATAGGTAAATGCAAAGTGCTAAAAACTGGAAATAGAAATGAAAAAGCGAGTTACACTATGATCAGTATTCAGCTAGGTAATGTCAGTCCTGGAGAAGACTTACGAATTATAGCAACGAATGATCTTAAACCAGGCAAACATTATACAGAGGCTGTTAAAAAAAATCGGATTAATCGGTAGAGCATTCGAATATAAATCTGAAAATATCATCCTTACCTTGCATGATTCTCTAATATGCCCACACTTGCAGTGTTGTGTCCAGTGCTGGTGGCCTTGTTACAAAAAAGATATAGTGAAGCTTGAAAGAGTACAGCAAAGGGTGACAAAGATATAATCTTGATTGAGAAATAAACCATATGAGAAGTGTTTGGAAGCCCTCAATCTATTTACCTTGATGAAACGCATATAAAGATGAGTTTTAATTCAAATATTCAGAATATTGAAAGGATACGATAATATGGCTATGAATAAATGCTTCACACTTGCTTTGAGACTGTACTTGAGCTTATGGGAAAAAATTCTATTTCAGTCACATGAAGCTTAGCAATTCCTTTTTTAAAGAATTAAAAATGTATGGAGCAAACTGCCCTGTAATGTATTATGCTGTGGTACAATACTAACCTTTAAAAACCGCTTTGATAAGGATGTGTCTTCTAACCCTCAGCTAAGTATGTTCACTCCTGAATAATAGCCTACATTTCTGTAGTATATATACAGTATTTTTTATTTCATAGCCTAGGGGATACAACAGTAGAACAACACTAATAAAAACTGTTGACATAGTGTTACTTTCCTTTTCAGGTAGATAGTGTAGAATTCAGCTTAAAGGTATGGTGGGTGGGGGGAGCCTTCCTGCAGTCTGTCCTTGTCTTTAACTAATAGAATTGTTTTCTTCGGTATAACCTTCCCAATACCAAACGGCCCCCCCCAAAAAAAAAAAAAAAAAAAAAAAAGGTCTCTAGCTATTTGCTTTAATTTGTACAACTTTACACTCCCTTTTTCCCTCGCCAGTCATTCCATCAACCTGCCTCATCCACTTTCAACCCCCTAACCTTCTCCTTTTTCCCTCTTCCGCATCCTCTGACTCCCTCACCCTCCTAACCCACTCCCATTCCCCTTTCCCTATACGTTCCCTAATTCGCTCACCCTTCCTCACCTCTTCCCAAACCTCCCTTCGGCCCTTCCTCTCCCCCACCTCTTCCCATACTTTCACTCCAGATGACAATTCATCCCTTCACCATGACCATTCATCCTCTCCCATTGCTCCCTTTTCACTCGTTCTGTCACGTCCCTCTCTCACCTTCCAGTTCGACCTTTCTCCTTCCCTCTCTCCCCGCACGCCAGTTCGCCCCTAACCATACCCTCGTCATACTCCTTCTCCATCCTCTCCCTCAGCCCTCCCCCCGAATCTAATCTTTTTAACTGGAACATTTCACGGGGTGTGAAGGATATTTTAGAGGAAAATTCTAATTCATGGATTTATATGCCAGTTCATGTATGTTGCGTGTTTGCACAGTCTCTACAGCCCTTCCTGTGTGGAGCAATTTGGTGATCTGCATACTGGTGTGTGTGTGTGTGTGTGTGTGTGTGTGTGTGTGTGTGTGTGTGTGTGTGTGTGTGTGCAGGCAACCAGCCTAATATTACCACTTACGGGGTGAAAGGGTCCAAGGCTAGTCTACTGTAGTTCAGAACATAAAAGGGCTGGTGAAATACCTGCACCCTGGTAACATTTCATGATGCAACATACTGTATTGCAAGAGATTCAGGAAAATACAAAGTAAAACAAACAGCATCAGACTTACTGACTTCTTGTGACTTTCTCTTTATATATTAGACCATGGTATGATAATGGTGCTGGGGAGGGACTCCGTCACGTGGTGGAACAGCTATATCCGGATGGCTCTACTGCTCAGTTACATAACCATCCCTTAGCTCCCTCTCAATCCACCAAAAGGAGGATGGTGAACTGCAGAAGCAGGACAACCTCAGCCTGTAGTCGAACGGGTTCAGTTCAGATAAGCCTGAGGTTACTACAGCAACAACAACAGAATGTGATACTGATATTTCTCATAATTACACCCTATCTATCTATCTCAATCTATTGCCAGACGCCTTAATCCCGTATGGGGGGCCACAAACAAATCGCCTCCATGTCGCTCTGTCCCCAGCCATTTTACTCCGCTGCTCCCAGCTCACACCCCCCTCTCTCATACCTCTTCACTCCATCCCTCCATCTCATCCTCGGCCTTCCCCTCCCTCTCCCTCCCTCCACCTCACTCACATACACTCTTCTCATCAGTCGCTCACTCTCCCTCCTCTCCACATGGCCAAACCACCTTAATGTGTTTCTCCTAAAGCTTCCTATCACATCCACAATAACACCACACCACTCCTTCACATCCTCATTTGTCAGCCTGTCTCTCCATGTGACTCCACATGCTCCTCTCAAATAACTCATTTCCACTGCTCTCACTCTTGACTTCTGTCCCTCCAACAAGGTCCAAGCTTCACTTCCATACGTTAGAGTTGGTATCACAATACACTCGTGTAGTAGCTTTTTCACTTCCATGCACACTACTCTGTTTCTTATCACTGCTTTCAAGGAACCAACAACCTTTCTTCCCTGCTGCACCTTTTCAAGCACTTCACCCACTAAACTTCCATCCTTACTCATCACACTACCCAAGTACTTAAATGCACTCACATTCCCCATTTCCTCCCCATCCAATCTCACTGTACATTCACTAACTTCACTTCTCTCGAAGACCATCACTTTACTCTTCCCTACATTCACCTTTAGATTCCGTTTTTTACACTCTCCCAAACTCATCCACCAAGCCTTACAGCTCCCCTTCGTCTTCACTTAACAACACAGTAACATTTACAAACAAAAGTACAGGGAGTTTCCAAACACTGCCCTCTCTCATTAGGGCCACTCCAACATCCACTGCCCTACCTTGTATCTCTTTTATAACCCCATCCATACACAGATTGAACAACCATGGAGACATGGCACATCCTTGTTTCAATGCAACCTTCAGATAGAAAAATTCACTCAGTTCACCATCCAAACGCACTGCAGCCTTGGCACCCTCATACATACTCTTCACGGCATTCAACAACTTCCCATCTACTCCATATATTCTTAATACATTCCACAATCCTTGTTTGTCCACCCTGTCATATGCTTTCCCCAAATCCATGAAGGCTGGAAACAACTTCCTTCCTTCTCTAGAAACTTTTCCACAAAGGACCTAAGAATGAATATCTGATCTACACAACCTTTTCCCTTCCTAAAACCTTCCTGTTCTTCTCCAACTAATTCCTCTGTTCTTTCCCTAACTCTGTCAATAAGTATCCTACCATACACTTTTCCTATTACACTAAGAAGGCAAATGCCCCTATGATTACCACACTTCTTTTTCCCCTTTCCCTTTGTACAGGGGAACAATTATACCTGACTTCCAATCCTCCGGGACTCTACCTTGCTCCCAGGCCAATCTGCACATCTTCCACATCCATTCTACTATTATCTCTCCCCCATGCTTCAGCATTTCACCACACACTTCATCAATTCCTGGGGCTTTCCCCATTTTAACTTTCTTCATTGCTCCCACAACTTCCATCCTACTGATTTCTTCCTCTCTTCTCACCTCCCTCCTTCTCCCAGCCATTCCCCAGCCACTTATACTTCCATTACTTTCATTCTCTATGTTCAACAATTCATTGAAATATTCTCTCCATCTGCTCACTTTTTCTCCCTTCTCCACTAGTAATCTACCATTTTTATCTTTCACTCCCCAACTAAATTCTTCGGTACCCTGTCTAACTCTCTTTACCTCTTTCCAGAACATTTTCTTACATTCCCTCCACTTTACACTCAAATTCCTTTCAAATTCCTCATCCACTCTCTTCTTACTCTCTCTCACTAATCTTTTCACCTCTCTCTTCCTCTCTACATATAACTCTGTCTTCCGTCCCTCAACTTCTTCCACGCCCCTGTTCTTCATCCACTCACTATATGCTTTCAGCTTTTGTGCCACAGCCTCTCTCACCTCTTCAGTCCACCATGCTGTTCCCTGTATGCTCTTTCGTCTTCTCTTCACCCGACACACCACCTCACATGCTGCACAGATTTCTTCCTTGAATATCTTACACACACCTCCCACGTCCTCCATCTGCCCCAGTCTATACTTACCCATTTCCCTCTTATATTCTGCCTTTTTTCCATCCTCTTGTAATTTTTCTACCCTCCTTGTAAGAACTACTTCCTCCTGTCCTTCCCTTCTTCTGTTTCTCCATTTCATTTGTACTTTTATTCTGATCACCACCAAATAGTGGTCTGAAAGTCCACTCTCCCAAACTCTACAGTATATACTCTTGCATCCATCACACACCTTCTCATCCTTTCATCCATACACACATAATCAATCACTGCCTTCCGTTCATTCAGTTCACCATTCACCCTTCTCATCACTCTCCTTGTATACCTGTGGATCATTTTGTGCCTGAAGAAGGTATTAGCTATCACCAACCCCCTCCCAGCACAAATGTCCACTAAGGCACTGCCATTCTCATCCACCTCTGCAGGCACACCCCACTCACCAACTACTCCATCCATCTTCACATTCCCTACTTTTCCATTCATATCTCCAGTCAAGAACACTCTCTCATTCCTTTCAAACCTTTCGAAGCACACTTCCACATTTGTCCAGAACTCTTCTCTCACTCTGCTTGCACGATCTTGCGTTGGCGCATACACATACATAATCACCCACATTTGTAGTCCGACTTTCACTCTTACCCACGTAATCCTTGACCCAACTGATCTATACTCTCTTATGTTTTTCTTCCATCTGTTACTGACAAAAATGCACACTCCTTCTTTTGCCTTCTCACTCTCTCCTACTCCTGCACATGTACCCCATCCATACTCCCATACTCTCACACTCTCACTTCACCATTTAGTTTCATTTAATCCACATACATTCACTTTCGCGCCCTCAAGCACCTGTACAATCTCTCTCTCTTTCACCTCATCATTCGCACCCCTTACATTCCATGTAGCTATCCGTACCACGTCCTTTGCTCGGTCCTTAGTCGTCATCTTTTGGTCAGTCCTGGTCCGAGGCTTCATGTTCGTATTTCTACTTAGTTGTTTTCCGGGGAGGGGCACTAACCCTCCGGCAACCCACTTGTTTTCACGTAGGGAACACGTGTTGGTTGGTTATAAGGTTACCACCCAGCGTTGCAAATGATTTCCTGGTTTACAGGAACTCATTTGGCTGAACTCAGTGTGGAGCTACCCCCCAAAAACAGGGTATCGCCACACCAGGTGGGTGGATGATGGGCGGCCCCCCCTCCCTACCCACTTACTGAAAATGTGTTTATGATAGTATATGAGAAGAGCCCAGTTGGGCCGATGCTGTTGTATCGCCGCAGTGAAGACAACTTTTTGAGATATCTTGTATACAGTCATGTAAACAGATACGGGTGAATATCTAACCTTCGTCCCACTTCCTTGGCAAAGGTAAGAAGCAGCTGATTAAAAGATGCAAGAAGATGTCCTTTGCCAACAAGAATATGGCCCTAAGTATTAAAGGTACTAAAGCAGGAAGCCGCCATCCTCTTGTAGACTCGGTATAATACATAGACATAACACAACCTTACAGTGGCTCATGTCTTAAACCACTATACCACTACACCACAGCTACGCCTACGTGTACAGAACATCAGGTCGCTTCCGAGAATTCCTGGCACTTCTCCCTCAGCTATTTATTTTGCCTATTTCACCTTAAAATACTTGTCGATGTTAAACTGATATAAACAACACGTAACAGGATATTAACAGAAGCGGGCAAAATCAGTCGGTAAGAAAGAGGAGCTACGAAACCTCCCATACCAGCTAAAATAAGGGCAGATGAGCGTGGGGCGTGTGGTGGTGAGGCATGTAGGAAGGGTGGGAGTGGCGGCCTTCTTGCTGAGGGAGGGAGGGAGGGAGGGAGGGAGGGAGAATTGAGGGCGAGAGGGACGATGGCTAACTGATAGATAGGAAGGGAGAGAAACATGAAAGACATACAGGGAGAGGGGGAGGAAGGGATGGAGGGAGAGAGAGAAAATAACTGACACACAGAAATGATGAAAGGAGCATGGAGGGAGAGAGAGACAGAGAGAGAGAGAGGGCGGGAGGATAATGGGTAGGGAAAGGTAGAGGCAAGACGTTAGAAAGGAAGATCGACTAACTGAGAGGAAGGTGGATAAACATGGAGAGAAGGAAGGAGGGGAGAAGGGAAACAGGCAGGAGAGAGAGAGAGAGAGAGAGAGAGAGAGAGAGAGAGAGAGAGAGAGAGAGAGAGAGAGAGAATTACACACACACACACACACACACACACACACACACACACACACACACAGACGGACAAAAACATTATCGTTCCGCCTTCTAAAGGCGGGCAAGAAGAATAATAAGAAAAAAATAGAAGAAGAAGAAGAAGAAAAAAAAGAAAAATGATAATAATAATAATAATTATGTATATATATATATATATATATATATATATATATATATATATATATATATATATATATTTTATTATCATCTAATCCTGTGTTGCCCTATGAGGAGCGTAGGAGCCCAGGCCTAGGCAAATTGGACCTGACATTCAAGATGAGAGTGACCAGCCTTACTCATCCCTGAGTGACATTACGTGAGCATTAAACCCCAACCACCCCTTGGATATAAACCTGCACCGGCTCAATCCGATTGGAGCTCCTTAATTACCCACCAAACCACCAGGCGCCATAATTTGGTCATATGGTTACCACCAAGAGTAGGAAATGTTTCCTGGTGTACAGGAAACCATTTGGCTTGTCAATCAGTGTAGAGGCACCTGTAGGCAAAAAGAGGAGGAAAGAATGAAGGAAAGATAGAAGAGGAAGTGAAAGTCCCCCAGAGGCAGAAGAAAGAGGAAAGAATGAAGGAAATAAAGCAGAAGAGGAAGGAAAGAAGAGGAGAAAGGGCAGTCATCCAAGAACAGCACTACATCGAGTGAGTGAATGGTGAGCGTCCCCACCTACCAATAATAATAATAATAATAATGACAGAAACAAGACAACTTTCCACAGGGATGTGGGAAGTTTTCATAATACACAATGGGACTGAAAGGGTTAAGTTGAGGGTTGGAGGTGCCGGTCGGGATGAACGACACGAACTATTGTGGGTGAGTGTACTGGAATGAATGGAGGTGTAGAAAGTGGTGTCACCTGGAGGTCGTGTTGAGTACACCGGGTCAGAAGGAGCTTTGGGTCGCAGTTATAAAAGATCTCAACCAGTTTTTTGCGATGAACTTGTGTACATAACAGTTAACTATACTCTCTCTCTCTCTCTCTCTCTCTCTTATTTGGCCTAAAATTGCCATCTGTTCATCTTGAGTGCTGATTTATAACAATACATTAGCACATGATTTTGATGGAAATCCCGAAGAAATAATGTACTTGGAGCCATAATATTGTTTTTTTTTTTTTTTTAATCTCTCAAGCCACGTGAAGTAAACCACAAGTGAACGAATGTTTTGAACCAGGTTAAAGTGAAAAAAATATACAATACCAACACAGACTGTATAATATTAACTCATGACCGTGAAATGTTTGGTGGATGCATGAGTGAAGACAAACGTACTTCATACAAATAATCATACAGATAGCTTAGAGATACCTTATTATTTAGGAGTCTTTATATAAATACGGCCCATTGAGTCTGTGCTAAGGCAATGTTAGGCAATATTTCTCCTTTTACACACTCCATCCCATGATATACTATTACTTTTCTTCCTGCAACCTACTGATGGTTTATTCAACTTTGGGCCAACTACTCGAACGGGACAGGTTAGATGAAGCCTTCAGTAGCCCCTTCCTTACTAATACACTCTCCAAACATGATATTATAATACTGTCACGAACATTAAAAAGTCAGACGTCCAGGTAGTGGGGTCATTAACCACTTCAGCCAGATTACCTCTTTTTCCTGATTTTCTTGTTACTACCTGATGCTTTTATTAAGCTCCGGCCACACACTCCATATTGATGTTTTATAGAGGATATTCTCAACCCTAAACTGCCCGAGGTTTTCCCAAAAATAAATCAAACCATCTGCAGGCAGCAGGATCCATGGTGTAATACTGAATCTTGGTGTGGCATGCGACACAGATCAATGCTCAATGGGGACACAATGGACGTGATGAGGAAAACAGCCAACAAATATTGCCTTATAATATGTCAGACAACCATCGCCATGCTTATCCAGGTCCCTATTCCGGTTCCAAGCGGAAACAGACTAGGTAAAGACACAACCGTGCCTTGCAAATCCAGGTCCCTATTCCAGTTCCAGGTGCAAACAGACTGGGGTAAAAAGACCCTGCCTAAGGGTCGCGCTCTCAGTCCTGGAATCGAATGACACACAGATGAGCAGGGCTAAAGGCCACGTCACACGGTCAGTGGGCAAGTGTGGTGATTCAGCATGGGAGCGGAGAATGCGTGGAAAATGATTGTGTAGACGTGAGGAAATGCAGCATCATCCTTGCTCGAGCAGGTTCGTCAACGACACAAAACTCCAGCTGAACCACGCTCTTCGGCACCATGCTTGGCCACCGCACTTGCCCACTGATCGTGTGACGGGGTCTTAAGAATGTGATGTTAGACAGTAGAGAGAAATAGCCAATCTTATAAAAAATTAGACATGCAGGAGTATATTGGACATGGTAGTGTGTGGTGGGAATAGGGGTCAATACCACATAGGGACAAAAATTATTACAGGACCTTTCTTATATAGACAGATCAACCAGCAACTCTTGAACTGTGTGCCGCGGGACACTAGTGTGCTGCCGTTACATTCTTAAGCGTAGGGGAATTCCTCATGCTTTTGAACACTAAATCAAACCTTTAGTTTGAAAACTCCCTCCTTAGAGTATTAAAGTTTTCTCAGGACCGAATGAATGAAATTCAATATAAGATACGTCTCTAGACTGAAAGGTTTAACGGGTTACACTGCAGTGTGTAGCATATTAATTGATAATCAGTTCATCATTGTGCTTAACAGAAAGTTAAATCTTCATCCACGGACCACATGTGAAGCAGATTAATTGTGCAAACGTTCAGTTAATAGAAAATTTCAAAGTCATTATCTACTTTACTACATTCTTATCTTATTTTTAAATACGATACTCTTCGCTAAAAAAGCAAGAGGAGCGACAAAAATTATATTTGTTTTTCCTGTCTTTCCGCGACTAATCGCAGTAGGGATATGAAAGAGGCAGAAAGTGAATGGGTGAGCAATGTTTGAAGATGGAGCCTGGAAGAGAGAAAGACATTAGCGCCCCGAATGACTTAAGGCGAGTGTCTAATATGGCTGAGTAATGGGATGAGGTGAGTGTGGGTTAAGGATGAAAGTTTGGATGTATGGAAAGGGCGGAACCATAGATGCAGTTACACGAACAAAATGACTGTTTATCTATTTTTTTTAATGCAGAAAGAAAGAACATAAGACTGAAAGACTTCAAAAATGTCCCTTCTATAGATAGATAGATAGATAGATAGATAGAAGAAAGTTTTAAAAGAAAGGCAGAGTTAAGGGACATTAAGTTCGAAATAACTGGCTACGTCGCATTTAAAGTCTGAAGGAAAGGGCAGACTGATAGACAGCTCCAGGCCTAACCAGTTGTACATATGAAGGGTAGAGAGCTTATAACTCCTGCATTAGAGAGTTAGAAAAGCGTGAGAATGTGTAACTAGATGGGTGCAGCGTGCCAGCCGTAATGGGGAAAGAATGGAAATCTGTAGACAAAAGAGTTTCCTTTGTTTTACGGTTAAGTTAATAATTTTTCTTTTTAACAGGAACATAATGCTCAGACCAGTGTTAGCCATCTCCGCCCCTTTTTCTGAAATTATGTTTTCCGCAGAAGAGACATGCTGTAAAAGACGGAAAACTAGGAAAACGGAATATTTTTATTTTCTGTGTCAGGCTATTGGCAAATACCCAAGGCTCCCCGTTCCATGAGGCCCAGCAACCTTTCATTTCACAAGCCTTTACCTGTTACCGCTATGACAAACACCAACAGTTAATACTGAATATAATCTACAGCTGTCTCATTTCGGTCTGACTGCAGTTTATATCGGAGGGAGGAGGGGGGGTGGGTTGAGCAGTAAGGTAACTAAAGCGGGTATCACACGGGGACCCGTGAACAATTTGTGCAGCACAAAACGGACGTCCAAACTGAGGTTGGACGTCCATACCCTATCACACGGTGGACGTCGACGGCCACCTTCTTCCTTATCGAGTTCACCCCACGCGACTGGGAGGTCTCTTCCAACTCCTTAGCAGACGACGTGTTTATCAGCAACAACAATGGACATGAACCAGATTATGACTTTTGCAATGGGTGCTGCAGTCCTAACCCTGCAGGATGAGGAAGAGGCCTCTGCAAGAAGACAAAGGAAGGGGAGAAGGAGGGCGTTGTGGATGAGAGAATGGCTCCCACGGAGTGAAGAAAGCAGCCAGTATAGAAATCTGCACCGTAGTGCTTTCTTCCCGAGTATGCCTTTCGAACGTGCGCGGGCCTCTCTTGGAAACAATCAGTCCACATTCCATCATATTTACCACATTTTGGT
>NC_137012.1:9227592-9252592 GCF_032717465.1 Coenobita brevimanus
CACCTACTGTTCTGGACTGAGGTCCTTGACTAACGGTCACTAAGGCATGAACAGGAATAGAAAGATCTCCCAGGACCTGACCAAAAGAAAAACACACACTTTCTTCTAATCTAAAAATGTTATTCCACTTCAACCTTGAGAATGGGGTCATGGTCATCATGAATAAGTTTATGTTCTAGGGTCATGAATAGGAATGTGCTGTCGGGATCTGTTGGACACTTCTTGTAGAAACCCACACAAGAGCTAAGGTCAAGCCAATTTCCTCATTCTTCCCTCTGTGACCTTGATATTGAGGTCAAGGTCAAGGTCACGGAGACCTCCGTAGTGTTCATAGGTCATGGTTGAGTACATTCTGTAGTATTTTATTGGAAATTGGTCCAAGTTCAGTACTGTATGAGGAGTCAAATTTTACATTTCTTGTGTTGACCTTAACCCCATTTTGCAGATTTGGAATTTTTTACTATTTACAATGGTCCATTCCAGAACACATAACCTAGGACCTTCAGATTCCTTGTCCAGTCTCTGGTTCTCCTGGAAACGTTGCAAGACTCTGAACCTGCAGTTTAACATTTTTTACAGTGACTTTGACCTAGTTGAGGAGATTTGGATTTTTTTTTCTATCAGCAATGGCCCAAGCCAGGACACATAACCTGGGCCCTTCAGATTCCTGCACAGTCTCTGGTTCTCCTGGAATTGTCGCAAGACTCTAAAGCCAGAATACTACTACTAATAATACCAGCAAAAACAGTCTCCACCTATGTAGTAGGTGGAGACTAATAATAATATCCTCACCCTTCACTAAAACCTTCACCATTGTCTTCTGTGGGCGGACGAGACTGTTTTTGAGAGAGTGTGATTCATATGAAAGGTCGCACTGAAATCTCTAGTAGACACAACCCACTATCTCGATTACTCATAATACTGAAGTGACTCCTTCTGACTTGTTCTTCCACTGTGCTTAAAGGATCTGGATTTTTTTTTTCTATCACCAATGGGCCATGCCAGGACACATAACTTGGCCCCATCAGATTCCCTGCGCAGTCTCCGGTTCTCATGGAATAATCACGAGATTCTAAGGCCAAAATAATAATAGCAACAAAAACAGTAGTATCCACCTACGTGATAGGTGGATACTAATAATAAAACAAAATAAACTCTTAGGAATCGGTCCATCAAGTTTCATAATCAGATTCCATGTGCAGGTTGGATTGAAATCTCCAGTAGACACAACCAACTTATTTCGCCCACTCATAATACTGATGTGACACTTTCTGCCATGCCCTTCCATTGCGCATAAAGGATTTTTTTTTCTATCAGCAATGACCCAAGCCAGGAAGCATAACCTGGGCCCTTCAGATTCCTTGCATGGTTTCTGGTTCTCCTGGAATAGTCGCAAGACCCTGAGGCCGGAATAATAATAATACCAGCAAAAACAATACCCTCCACCTACGTAGAAGGTGGAGACTAATAATAATAATGGAAAATTTACTTCTGTTAACTCTAGGCTCTCCATTCCTCTTGTCTCTAAATCTTATTTGGCCTCAGAAGGTGTTGCTACAGGCCAGTTATTTACCTGGTGTGCTAAACTCACTGCAGTCGTGAAGATCATTACCTACAGACATGGTCAGCTGTTGGTGGATGCCAGGTGTTGACAAACTCAACACCTTCCGGTAAAGAAAATGACTTTAAGCAATTTTTTTAAGCTAAAAGCCTTGCTGTACTTTTTTTCTGGTTCCATCCTTGTATGACTCCCTGAAATAAAAATACCATTGATCTTGGTCCGATTGGCATCATAAGCTTCATTTTACCTCTCCAACACACACTTCCTCCAGTCTAATTCTCAGCATATCACTGGTACCGTGATGGATAAAAAACAAGAAATTTGTTGTAGCTACGTCAGTAAACTCGCCCACGGTCTTACTCACGTTGTCTTATCCAGAACCGGGAAAACACAATCAGTTTCTGTCAACAGTACTTCTGTTATAACCAAGGTAACATATTCATCACTCTGGTTTGAGGAGATTTTGCCATGTGTAATTGTAAACTTTAACTGTAACAATCCATAACTAGAACATTGTAAAACTGTCCGAGGACAATTTAGATAAAGAAAAACTTCCCACAGTCATTGCCTACTGGAAGCCAAAATATAATGGGACCTTGAGGTCAAGGTTACTGATCTTTTGCCCATCGCCTTAAGTGTCATCACAGTCTTTAAGTCCACCAGTTTGGTAGTTCTAGTGTTTATCTTTCGTGAAAAATTAGGTGGCATCCGAAACATCAGGAAAAATCCAAATTTTTTACTAAAGGCGATCTCAGAGAATTATCAGCCATTTAAAACCATAAACTCCTTTTCGCACTGCGTCCACCGTCAGGCTATATTGAAGTAAAATTTCAGCATCCTAGCTTAAGCGGTTCTTTAGATAGGGTGGCTGACTCACTTTCCTGTGTTCCAGACAATAAACAGAGATCCGGTTGACTGATTGCCGCCATATTTGGCCAAAAAAAGCAGACAACTGTCAGACAAACTTAACCAAGTTTAAGAGCTTAAGGCCAAATAGCCTTTTAAATAGTGTAATGTTGAAATGAGTAGTAATAATAATAATAATAATAATAATAATAATAATAATAATAATAATAATAATAATAATAATAATAATAATAATGAAATTGACAAGAACAAGAAAGCTTCCCGCAGGGATGTAAGAAAGTCCACTTTATGATTGGACTTTATTCTAAGAGAGAGAGAGAGAGAGAGAGAGAGAGAGAGAGGTTGTATATACGTATGTCAAGATGGAAGGGCAGGAGTGTTGGTAGTGTTTATCCAGCTGTCCCTCCTGCTGTTTCCCCAGACCTAAAGTGTTTGAGAAGCTCACTGAACTACATTATTTTCACTTTATCTTGACTTTATTTTTTTTCCATCTAGTAGGTTAATTTGTAACATTTGATTAGAATGTAGACAATGGTTCTAGTCAAGAAACAGTGCTGTTGAAGGATATAGAGCCGTAGTTTTTTGTTTTTTGTTTTTTTGTTTTTGGCCTGTCATTGAATTACATGGAATAAATTGCTAATGGCAGAAAATCTGGACAAGGATATGGTGAAAGGAGTAGAAACAGCGGAAAGAAGGAATGTTAAGGGTAGTGGTGATTATCTATCAATAAAAAAAAATATAAATATATATACTCATATTTGTCTGCACCCTATCGGTTTGCCGATGACCTATACAGACTAATTCAGACAAAATATATATATATATATATATATATATATATATATATATATATATATATATATATATATATATATATATAGAGAGAGAGAGAGAGAGAGAGAGAGAGAGAGAGAGAGAGAGAGAGAGCCAATACAAAACCTCTACTCTCGCATACATATTTTTTTTCCTACATACACCTCCTCATCTCCTTACCTCCCCATCCCAGGGAATGGTTAATACTGGCTGTCACTTTCCCTCCAAGGAGAAGGTCTGTCCCAGCAGTAACCCTAATATGGGATGCTACCTGTTATAATGGTATTATACTGTGAAAGTTTGTCGGTATTATTTCTTCCATTTCAACCATTCACGGCACAAGGAGTATGAAATCACAACCATTCAAAGTCTGTCTCCATTGCCGCCGGCGGAAACCTGTGAAACGTGACTTCGACAAGAAGAAGGCCTCTCTTAATGCCTATCAACTGTATGAGTGTCATTAAATCAGACCATCATTTTCTACTATTTCTTAGTTTCCCCAGTAGTGGAATTTATATCCTGATCCCTAGACGTACTGCTGGCTGAACTGGGACAAGGAGCATCAGTCAGAAAAAGCCTTCAGGCATTTATGCTCTAACAAAATCGTCTTTCTGAAGTTTAAACTTTCTGCTAACGGATGATTTTATTCAGCCTGTGAGAGCCCCTGGTAGTGAAGATGTTAATGGTGTAGCCTAAGTATCTCTCTTTCACTGACTCAGCACGCTCCCTCTTGCACACATGCACCTTGTCTTTCCCTGCAGTATTTCCTTGTTTGATATACGGTTAAAAAGTTAATCCCTGGGCACTGCACAAAAATTTCCCTTTATATTATTTGACCGAAACAGCTTCATTTATTTCGGATGTTAGAGATACTTATATATTGTTTTGAGCATATATCCACATCTAAATCCATGAGTCTAGTGATGTATTTTTCAGTGTAATCTTGCTGGAGACTTTACTAGTACAATTCTCTCCTTAGTTGAATACAATCCCCAGGTGATAGCGCAACTGAATTAACAAAAACGAAAAAAAATTATCTATCAGGTTTAAGTGGTACAGTTATAACTATGATCCATCTATTCATTGTCCCATTCATGTTTACCATAAATCCCCTCAGTCAGATGACGTTTTGTGCCATTTTATTCTTGCTAACCCTAGACGATTATACTGTGAATAGGAAAGACTTCCAACTGAAAGGATTCGATAGATCATCTCTTAATGTATTCTTTTGATACAAGAGGCTCTTCATGGTTTGAATAATAACCCCTGATGGAAGACTGAGAGAGAGAGGCACCCCTGGTGGTCGAATGATATATTTCAAGTTAGGTCAGGAGTGATTCAAGGAGGAGTTCTTACGCCATTGTTGTTTGTTTTGGTTATGGATTATGTTATGAAAAAGATTGTAAGGAGAACAGGTGCAGGAATTAACTGGAAAGAAAATAAGAAGCTGATGGATTTGGACTATGCTGATGATATTGTACTGATTTGCGGAAGTATTTACGAGATGCAGAGGGTGCTTGATTGTCTGGTGGAGGAAGGAGAAAAAGTGGGATTGGTAATAAATTGTGGAAAGACTGAAATTATTAATATGAACGTGGAGAACCAAATCGATTGTGTAATTGGGAATAATGTGGTGAAGAATGCAGAAAACTTTAAATATCTGGGAACGATTGTATCATCTAATGGATCATTAAACAATGAAATTGAGGAGAGGATTAAACAGGCTTGGCGAGCTGTTGGAATGTTGAAATCTGTTTGGAATAATGATATGCTTTTGGTACATACTAAAGTGAAAATTTACAAGTCCATGGTTAGACCAATTTTAATTTACGGGCATGAGTCATGGTACAGTACAATTGCAACAGATCAGAAAGTATTAGGATTTGAGAATAAAATACTGAGAAGGATTCTTGGGGTAAAGTGGCAAGACGGAGTTACAAATGCAAGAGTAAGGGATATTACGAGAGTGGAACCAGTTAATGAATATGTGAGACTGTCTCGCTAGAAGTGGCTGGGGCACATACACAGAAAAGAAGGTAGTTTAATACAGGATGTGCCAGAGTGGACTGCTAGAGGAAGAAGAGGTAGAGGTAGGCCGAGGGAAACCTGGTTGAGGACAATGAAAAAAAAGCAGGAGAGGAGTGTTGGTGGGACCTGAAGGAGATGGCAAGAGACAAATATTGGTGGAGAGAGTTCATTGAGGCCCTATGCATCCCGTGGGGTGCCACAGGAAATGATTGATATATATATATATATATATATATATATATATATATATATATATATATATATATATATATATATATATATATATTAGTGGTAGGTGGTGGCGACCATCATCCACTCACTTGATGTGGTGTTGCCTACTTCTTCCTTAGCCTTTATCATTCTATTTCTGTGTCTCCCCTCCTCTCGTCCTACTCCTGCCATCTTTCCTGTCACTTATTGCTTTTCTTTCCTTTACAGGTGGCTTTACATTGAGTGACAAACCAAATGGTTTCCTGTAAGCCAAGAAACCATTTACAACGCTGGGTGGTAACCATATAACCAAACCATACGTGCTCTCTACGTGTCAACAAGTGGGTCGGCGGAGGGTTAGTGCACCTTCCCGTGAAACAAATAACTCAAAATCAAATGGCCACCCCTTACGGGATTACGGCATCTGCCAATGAATAAAAATGTATGTATCTATATATATATATATATATATATATATATATATATATATATATATATATATATATATATATATATACATACTCGCAAACTTTTGTCACTGATGAGGTATGAGTAGATGAACTGATTAGGTGTAGGTCAACTAGGTCATGTGGTCAAAGGTCGAGATCATATGGGATCAACTTTGTTTATCCTTGTGGACGCAATATCTCCTGAGCCATACAGATTTCGACCTGTTTTTAGTCAGTGATACAGTATGAAAAGATGATGAACTGATTAGGTCAGCTAGGTCCAGGGGTCAAAGATCATGGTCATATGGGTGTGGAAGCGATTTCTCCTGAACCTCTCAACGGAATTTGTCCAAACTTTTGTCAGTGGTACAGTATGCTGGGGGGATGATCTGATTAGGTCAACAAGGTCAAAAGGTCAAAGGTAAAGGCCATATTGGTGTGGGAGCGATATCTCCTGAACCCCTCACTGGATTTCAACCAAACTTTTGTCAGTGGTACGGTACGAAGGGACAATGAACTGATTAGGTCAAAAGGTCAAATGTCAGCGTCATGTAGGGTCGACAGAGTTTATCTTTAGTTTCATTTCAACTCACAAGTGGTGCCATGCACAACAAACCTTTCCCCCCACTCGACCAGTTTCGATTTATAGTCCTATGAATATCCGTGACCTTCAGTTTGACCTTTTAAGGTCAAAGGTCCTGATGCCAAATGAAAGCTCATATGAAATTTCCTGTATGTTGGTAATAGTTGATAGCTCTATATTCAACAGGTTTCAAGTTATATACCTCATAAAATCTGTGACCTTGATTTTGACCTTTCATGGACACTTGATTATCTCCAGAATTTAATCACTTCTTTTTGGGATCAGTGTCCACGTATCATGAAAGTTTAATGTAATTTCATTCGGCCGTTTTACCGTAATGAAGCTAAATAAGTAACAAACAAACAAACTAGAAATCACTCTGAGAGCGCTTACATCAGCCAGTGCCATTGCCATTAATAAGGATCGGGATCTGAATCCGTGGATATAGGATCCGGATGCGTATCGGCCTCAAATTTTTATAATTTCTTTCTTGGTCCATGGCCCACTTTCCCATAAAATTTCACTAAATTTCATTGAAAACCTTCGGAGATTTTGAGCAGGATGTCAAGATCCGGATCCGGACCCGCCTCGAAATTAATTAGTTTATTCCTGGGCCCGTGGCCCACGCTTTCTCAAAATTTCACCAAAATCCGTTAATATTTTTTTGAGTATTTCTGCTAACAGATCCGTGGGTATAAGGTCCGGATCCAGATCCTCCCCCAAATTTAACCCTTCGTTAGTCAGGTGGGGTGTTTTGACACCCCATTTTTTTTTTTAAAGCTCATATTTCCTAGCCGGTCATTCGATTTCTCTCCGCTCCAGTAATCTCCTGATTCAGTGAGGGGAGGGAGCATGTGGATTGGTTTGGTCCTGCCTCTGCTGTAGTGAGAGAGAGGGGCACTCCCCCCCCCCTCCTGGGGTGTCCAGTCACCCCATCAAACTAACCATTTAGATCATATTGTGATATAGATTTTTTTTTTTTAAATCTTATTTTTGCATATTGTTTATCATTACTCTGATTTTCAAAATCACAAAATGTATTTTCCTGTGCGTGTTTACCTGGCAAATGAGATATGAGTCCATTTGTTATTTTTTTACTGATATAATTTATCGTATTTTATTGTTATAAATTAGTAAACACCACCTACAAGGCATTCAATTTTTTCATCAGTGATTGCAGAGCTATGCTGAAGCGGCAGTATGAATACATTTTACATGTTAGTAACACTACATGTATTTTTGTATTGGGGTGTTGTAACACCCCGCCGGACTAACCACGTTTGAATACCCCACAGGACTAACGAAGGGTTAAATAAGACTTTCTTTATCCATGGCCTTCTTTTACACAAAATTTCATTGAAATTTGTTGCGGACTTTTGGAGATATTGTGTGGGATACTCTTGATCCTGATCCGAATCTGCCCCCAAATTTAACCATTTCTTCCTTGGCCCGTGGCCCATCCTTCCACAAAATTTTATCAAAATCCGTTCCTAACATTCTGAGTAATAGGCTGACAAACACCCCAACAAACATACAAACCAACGAAGGCAAAAACATAGCCTGAAGGTGACAAACAAACAAGCAAAGAAACTTGACCAAAAACAATACGTCGCCGGACTCCGTCCCGGTTGAGGTAATAAACCCTGTCATGAAAGTTGTAGAGCGAGCTCGCGTGCAAGTCTTGGCGGAGGCATACCGAGCGACGGTTCGCGTCAACAGCTACGGTCCCAAGTTCTTGGCATTTCATTTATCTTTTGTTTTATATATATATATATATATATATATATATATATATATATATATATATATATATATATATATATATATGTATATATATATATATATATATATATATATATATATATATATATATATGTATATATATATATATATATATATATATATATATATATATATATATATATATATATATATATATATATATATATATATATATATATATAGGATTCCGTCCAGTTCATTTGTAATATTGGCAGACCGGGTTCGGATTATGTTTATGTTGATCATGATTATTATCATGTACACATTGCTGTAACCATAAGAATGCACAGGGATGACAATCATTAGGCATGCGTGGGTTGGAAAACTATCCACGATGATGATCTATCTATCAATTGCCAGACGCCTCAATCCCGTTTGGGGTGGCCACAAAGAAATCTCCTCCACGTCGCCCTGTCCCCGCCATTTCACTGCCCTGCTTCCAGCTCACACTCCCCCTCTCTCATATACCTCTCCACCCCATCCCTCCATCTCATCCTCGGCCTCCCCCTCCCTCTTCCCCCCCTCCATCTCACTCACATACACTCTCTTCGTCAGTCTTTCACCCTCCATCCTCTCCACATGGCCAAACCACCTCAGTGTGTTCCTCCTAACGCTTCCTATCACATCCATATCCACACCACAACGCTCCTTGATATCCTCATTCGTCAGCCTGTCTCTCCATGTGACTTCACAGGCTCCTTTTAAATAACTCAGTTCCACTGCTGTCACTCTTGACTTGTGTCCTTCCAGCAACGTCCAAGCTTCACTTCCGTACGTTAGAGTTGGTATCACAATACTGTCATGTAGTAACTTTTTCACTTCCATGCTCACATCCCTGCTTCTTATCACTGCTTTCAAAGAACCAGCAACCTTTCTTCCCTGCTGTACCCTTTCAAGCACTTCACCCTTCAAACCTCCATCCTTACTCATCACACTACTCAAGTACTTAAACGTACTCACATTTTCCAATTCCTCACCATCCAATCTCGCTGTACATTCACTGACTTCACCTCTTCAAAGACCACCAGTTTACTCTTCCCTACATTCACCTTTAGACTCCATTTCATACACACTCTCCCAAACTCATCCACCAAGCCTTGCAGCTCCCCTTCTTCTTCACTCAACAACATAGTATCATCTGCAAACAGCAGTACAGGGAGTTTCCAAACACTACCCTTTCACACCAGAGCCACTCCAAAAATGAGCCCTATCTTGTACTTTTTTTATTACCCCATCCATGTACAGATTGAACAACCATGGAGACATGACACATCCCTGTTTCAACCCAACCTTCAAAGAGAAAAATTCACTCAGTTCACCATCCACACACACTGCAGCCTTAGCACCATCATACATACTCTTCACAGCATTCAACAGCTTCCCATCTACTCCATATATTCTTAATACATTCCACAATCCTTGTTTATCCACCCTGTCATATGCTTTCTCCAAATCCATGAAAGCCGCATACAACTTATTTCCCTTCTCTAGAAACTTTTCCACTAAAGATCTAAGAATAAATATCTGATCTACACAACCTCTTCCTTTCCTAAAGTCTCCCTGTTCTTCTCCAACTAATTCCTCTGTTCTTTCTCTAAATCTGTCAATAAGTATCCTGCCATACACTTTTCCTATTATATTATGAAGACAAATGCCCCTATGATGACCACACACTTCTTTTTCCCCTTTTCCTTTGTACAGGGGAATAATTATACCTGACTTCCAATCCTCCGGGACTCTACCTTCCTCCCAGGCCAATCTGCACATTTTCCACATCCATTCTGCTAATATCTCTTCCCCATGCTTCAGCATATCACCACACACTCCATCAATTCCTGGGGCTTTCCCAATTTAACTTTCTTCATTGCTTCCACAACTTCTATCCTACTGATTTCTTCCTGTCTTCTCACCTTCCTCCTTCTCCCAGCCATTCCCCAGCCACATTTACTCGCATTACTTCCATCCTCTATGTTCAACAATTCCTTAAACTGTTCTTTCCATCTGCTCACTTTTTCTCCCTTCTCCACTAGTAATCTACCAATTTTATCTTTCACTCCCCTGCTAACTTCACTTCCACCCTGTCTTACTCTTTTCACCTCTTTCCAGAACATTTTCTTACAGTCCTTCCACTTTACACTCTAATTCCTTCCAAATTCCTCATCCACTCTCTTCTTACTCTCACTTACAAATCTTTTCACCCCTCACTTTCTTTCTACATATAACTCTCTCTTCCGCCTCTCAACTTCTTCCACGCCCCTATTTCTCATCCATTCATTGTATGCTTTCTTCTTTTGTGCCACAGCCTGTCTCACCTCTTCATTCTACCATGCTGTTCCTTGCACCCCCCTTCGTCTTCTCTTCATCCCACACACCACATGACATGCTGCACATATTTCTTCTGTGAATATCCTGCACACACCTTTCACGTCCCCCATCTGCTCCAATTCATATTTGCCCAATCGTTCCTCCACTTCTCTCTTATACTCTGCCTTTTTCTCATCTCTTGTAACCTTTCCACTCTCCTTACAAGTATTCCTTCTTCCTGTCCTTCCCTTCTGCTATTTCTCCGTCTTCTTTGGATCTTGATTCTGGCCACCACCAAGTAGTGGTCAGAAAGTCCACTCCCTCAACCTCTATAAGCTCTTGCATCCATTACACATTTTCGAATCCTTTCATCCACACACACATAATCAAGCATTGCCTTCCTTTCATTCAGTTCACCACCCACCCTTCTCATCATTCGCCATGTATACCTGTGGATTATTTTGTGCCTGAAGAAGATATTGGCTATCACCAACCCCCTCCCAGCACAAATGTCCATTAACACGCTGCCATTCTCATGTATCTCAGCAGGCACACCCCACTCACCAACTATTCCATCCACCTTCACATTCCCTACTTCACCATTCATATCACTGATCAAAAACACTCTCTCATTCCTTCCAAACTTTTCCATGCACACTTCCACATTTGTCCAGAACTCTTCTCTCACTCTGCTTGCATGATCTTGCGTTCGCGCATACACACACACACACAATCGCCCACATTTGTATTCCAAATTTCAATCTTACCCAGACAATCCTTGACCTAACTGATCCATACTCTCTTATGCTTTTCTTACATATTTTCCTCACAACTATACATACTCCTTCTTTTGCCCTCTCATTCTCACCTACTCCTGCACATATACCCCATTACTCCCATACTCTCACACTCTCACTTCACCATTTAGTTTCAGTTATTCCGCATACATCAACTTTCGCACCCTCAAGCACCTTGCCAATCTCTCTCTCTTTCACCTCATCATTCGCTCCCCTTACATTCCATGTTCCAGTTACCATGTCCTTTGTCCTGTCCTTGGTCGTCATCTTTTGGTCAGTCCTTGTCCGAGGCTTATTGTTTGTCTTTTTAGTTAGCTTTTTTCCGGGGAGGGTCATTGACACTCCGCCAACCCTTTTAGTCACCTTTTACGACAAGCAGGGATACTGGGGGGGTATTCTTGAAAAAAAAAAAAAAAGCTACCCCCAGGGGGTAGTACTTTCCTTTTATTTTTTCTGAGACCCTAAAAATGTGTAATATGTTCAGTTGCAGTTCTTCGTGACATTTCCATTCACAGTCAGCCACTCTTGTTGCATTCACACCAATATTTACACCGATCGTCAATTTTCACGACTTCACACCTTCCTACCACACTTGTACAGTCCCTTTCCTTTCAGGCTTCCTCTACCCCCCTCCTAACAAACACACACTTAACAGTATATGCACTTAGCACTGGCATTCACACTCAGTCGCGCCCTTACGCTCATTCATAATCTCGCACTGACCCACATCTGTATTCCTGCACTTTCGTAGACACTCACTTTTATCCATTGAAAAGCTAATCCACATCATCACATTCATCCATATCATTCTCTCTCTCTCTCTCTCTCTCTCTCTCTCTCTCACACACACACACACACACACACACACACACACACACACATTAAATTCACTCACATCACTAACGCTCACGTCCCTATAGTATTCCTCACTTCCATCCACACCCTTCACACACGTATTTCTCACACCCATACTCACCCCCATCACTTTAACATTTTTTTTTTTTCACTATATCATTCATCTAGACTTTTTCCAAAACGACCTAAATAACTTAAGTAATTGGAGTAAAAAATCATGTACGGAATTTAACGTCATTCATTCATTCATTGCCAGACGCCACGTATCCCAAACGGGGTGGCCAAACCCTCCACCAACCCCAATTTAACGTACGGGCAGATTAATTTAAAGTAATGCAGTTTGGCAGCAAAAGTATTAAATTTGAACCCCAGGTGATAGACACCCCATTGTGAAAAGCAAAGAACGAAAAAGATGTCGGAGGTATCATCAACAATGTTCTGAAAAAACTATTAAGTGATGCGTAGCAGCGAATAAATAAGCGAACAAGAGGTGGCTCTTGGAACGAGCTTTGATCACAACACACCGGATATTATTTATAAACTCTATGCACAGCTTGTTAGACCACATCGCAGAAATATACCACGTACGGTACGGATTCCCTAACCTTATTAAAAATGAAGAGTAACTCAAGAGAGTGCAGCGTATAGCCAATAAAATGATACCACTAGTGTTAAAACTGTCCTACGAAGAACGAACAGAAAAACCAAATATTCCCTTTTCTTTTCTAAACACATGACGACTTAGGGAAGACCTCATACGAGTATTTAACATTTTAACAGATTCGGAGGCGTTCGTTATGGAAATTTGTTTTAAAGAAAAGGTGATCCTGTGGCTAGAAATATTACAAAACTCAATTGTAAGATGTGATGTGCTAGTATTGGAAAAACAAATCGTCTGAGTATTGTAATAAGCTACAAGCAACAGCAGTTAATACGAAAACTTGCGATATGTTTCATATCCAGACAGATAAATATACAGAATTCATAGGTCACAAGTGAAAGTCGTTTATTTCTAGTCTGGCGTGCATGCTGAGGACAGTAGGACGATTGGTTAGTTATGATAACTGTTTACGAGCGTTAGATTTTTTTTTTTCTAAAGATTTGTGGATCAGAGACTGAAAAGTGTGTATTACATCCTCCTCAGCTTTTTAAACAAATATGTCAATGTTTGTTCTTTCAAACAAGCATTATGTTACTTGGCCGGAGGGCGTAGTGGGTGGGGGAGAAATTTCCTCTTTTCTATTCTTTTTCAAGCACGTTGGTTAGGCATATAGTAAACTATTTTTTTTTTTTTTTTTTTTGTCCATCAGAAAACCTCCTTCTTTTTCCTCTTCACTAGTCTCTTCAAGTGCTTCTTGCTCTCACTATATTCAGTTCTTATTTCAACTGAACCCCTATCCTGTAACCACTTTAGCCACTTCTTCATCTTTTCACCACCACTGTCTTAACGTCCTCATCCCACCATGCCGTACCTTTCATCTTTGTTGTTACTGTTGCCACACCACGTACCACTTTAGCATTTCTAACTAAGCAATCCCTATATGCATTCCACATGCTGTCCAGATCTACTTAATTCCAATTCACTGATTTTTAATTCCTCCTCTTCTTTGGTCCTGTAATCATCTGCCATTTCTTTGATCCTCAGCTTCTCAACTTTCAGTCTTTCTCCCTGACTGGTCCTCTCTCTCCTGATGCACCTCACTCCTCTCAGCTTGATCTTGCATACCAGTCATATGATCTGACGTGCCTCCACATCATCCTCTCATGGTCCTCGTACCAGCAACCATTCTCATCATCGACCTCTCTACGAGGAAGTAATCAATCAGGCTTCTTTCAACACAATCCCCGTTCCCTCTATCCCATGTATATTTATGTGGATTTCTGTGTTTGAAATACGAGTTACAACTGTACAATCTCCTCTCCTGACATGTATCCTTTAGTTACTTCCCATTACCATCTTCTCCTGGTACTCCATAACAACCCATTATGTGATCCTAAGGACCAGTGCCTACTCTTCCATTCATATCCCCCATTAATGGAATGTGATATATATATATATATATATATATATATATATATATATATATATATATATATATATATATATATATATATATATATATATATATATATATATATATATATATCTATATATATAGATATATAATAGATAGATAGATAGATATTCCAAAGGACATATAACAGTGTAAGGTTTCTGAAGGCTATATGTATCAGCGAAAATCCTCGTGTTAGATGAAGAAAACTGAGTGAAAATAAAAGAAATATTATAAAAAGAACATCAACAAATCACTGGGTTAACTATACCACACTTTGTTACACTACACTTCACCAGAAGACATCAACGAACATTAGAATATGCAGTAGTTTACACACAGCAGTACGTGTGGGTAATGAATGCTGTACTTTACAACACTGCTTATAATGTCATACCGCACCACACAACCACACCATCCTCACCACACTGGAATAAACTGTACCATACCATACTATTTTAGACTACTCCGCACCACATAAGAGAACATCTATGCCTACACAGTACATTACATGACACACTACTGAACACCCCTTTTTACATCCACTAACACCCTAGTCACCACTACATTATGGTAGGCCTACCTGCTTTTCAGATCCTAGACACTGAGGAAGATTTGAGCCTCTTTGCCTGAGTGGAGTCAGCTGGGCTTATTTGGTCCTCTGGCACGTCATAACACTTTAATTCTAACACCATCCACAACAACAGATGGCAGGGATAAAGCAGACACCATACGGAAGGTAGGAGGAGGTGGTGGTTTAGTGCGGCATTCATAAGGCCTATTAGAACTCGTATGTATATCCTTAAGTCATTATATTCTCATCACTTTCTCTTAACCCCTCCATGGCCGTGGGTCTGGAATTTTACATGCACCCCCGGCCGACGCCGGAGCCATTTTCTGAAGTTTTGATAATTGACTTTTTTTTTTTTGCCACATTGAAGAGAAAGTTCAAATGCACCTAACAGTGCAAATCCCAGCCTCCTAGACCCATTCTGTGGCTTGCAATGGAGCGTGAAATTTACAAAAATATCGTCAACTGATATCTGCCATTGGGAGGTGCTGTCACATTGCAACATCGCACATGTTAACATTTTTTTACCCCGCAAAATAATGTGAATGGTGCTGAAATGTGCATATATTAGATATGATGATATCAAATGATTTCAATACATAATATGTTAGGACTGACTCAAAAAAAATTACTCTGAATATTTTTTCACCTTTTTGATATAAAATGTGTTTACAGTAGTGTCGAGTTATTTTTCATGTTATCGCTGTGCCCATGCTTGGAAAAGGGATTGAAAGGCTTGAATTTTCAGTCCTAAATGAGAAAATTGCCTGCCCCCCTAGGCTAGGCTCTCCCACAGGGGATGAAAGTGGAAGGTCAGATCGAATTAGGAATAGGAGAGTTGGGTCAAAAGTTGCCGCTCCCACACCACGTTCATGGCTAAAAATAGAATCGTATTGCAGTTTCAAAGGAATGAGTAAGTCTAATTATTACGAATGGAGAGACAAAGCAGAAATAAATACGTTTACAGAGGGGGGAAAAGGTGTTTTTTCCATAATAACATTTTCCCTTGATATTTTCGCAATATATGTTGCTGTCTTTCTGTCGTGAGGTTGGGAAAGTATAATATTTTCTGCCTGGGTAAGGAAAAAGGATACAGTTGGAAGTTTCCCAGCACTTTACAAGGTCAGAATTGTGAGACGACCTGCCATTTGCACCTCTCACGAGCTGATTAGCAGGAAGGGAAGGAAGTTCTTTCCACCCACGAAAGCATCACATGAGCACAGAGAACTTTCCTGTTATGCTTGTAAAAGACAAGGAATATGTAAAATTAAAATGCAGTATAGTGCCACAGGGGGCGCCCTGACACCCCCACAAGGAGCCCATAAAGGAGCAACAACAGCGCGCTGGGACTCGGAGCGACAATGGCATAAGTCCGCCTGGGCCGTGCGCCCCTATGACCCAGAGCTCACCCGCCGCCACCATAGCAGGAATACCAGACTACCTTCTGGGTGAGCCTTCCCCAACCAGCATCTGGGTGGAGCTGTTCCTCCAGCTCTTGCCAGCACCCCTGAGACTGCCTGTAGCAGCTCAACCCTCCTGAAGGAGATGGCCTGTAGCCGCTTTGAGGGGAATCAGGAGACGGCCTGTAGCCACTCTGAAGGTGCCCTTCTCGAGACAGCCTGTAGCCGCTCAACCCTCCTGAAGGAGACGGCCTGTAGCCACTCTGAGGGAAATCAGGAGACGGCCTCTAGCCACTCTGGAGGTATCCTTGGGTCTGCTGGTAGCTGATCCCTCCCCCAGGCCACGGCCAGTAGCTGGGCCCTACAGCAGGAAATGGCCTGTAGCTGCTCCTCCATCGGGAGCTGACGCCTGTTCTCCAGTCCACGACACAGAGGGAGTCCCGAGCCTAGAAGAGTACTGGAGAGGCCCCATGGTTTCCCCCAGCCTCTGCTCCCTGCAACTGGCTCTGGAGAAGGCCCACATGACGGACCCCGATGCAGGCCTGTGTCGCAGTCTCTTCCTGACGGCACCACCAAGCACCAGGGACTCCCTGCACCCCGACGCCAGAGATCTTCATCCTCCATCAGGCGCCTGAGTGAGAAGTTCAGGCAGTTTTTCGGCCCCAGCCCTGAGGGCCGTACTCCCGCCCCCAGCCCTGAGAGCGCTGGGCCCTTTGCCACGCGCAGCCCCGGACGAGAGAGGATGCCCCTGCGCGTGATCCCATGGCCTCTGGATGTAGAGGCCCCCAGCGGAACCCAGCCCCATCAGTAGTAATGCTGTGACACCTCCGCCACCCTTTTACCTGACCACCACGACGCCCAGATCCGAAAGGAGTGACAGTAATAGTACAGTGTCCGTGACCCAGTAACGTAGAGGCAGAGCAGTGAACTGACTATCTAACGGAAGTCAATGATAATACCAAAGTGGTGGAGTGAGTAACAGTGACAGTACAACCGCGAATACTGCCACCCAGTGAGAGATGGGTCTATCATAGGGAATACGCTACCACCAGATAATAACTCCTACTACTAATACCGTATCCAGACCCCAGTGCCAAAGAAACACTTACCAACAAGAAACAATATCAGCGACTCCTGCGCGATACTGATAACCCATATCTAGACGTAAGAGTTATAATTGTCCAGTGTATCTGTATCAGTGACATCTACTCGTTCTTTTGTCCAACTTAGTAATACACGTGTAAGGTTGTTGCCTTGAGTTTTTGTGTCCTACCTCTCTCCTATTTGTCTAAACTCCGGTCTAGAAAGAGAGCCCTGCTACACACTAGGCGTTTACGGGACGGGAAGCTGGCCCTTAAAACACCTAGCATGACAAAAATGATTCAAAACAGTGCAACTAACCTGAGCAAATAGGTAATGATACCAAACAAAAATAAATTTTTCTTTTATTTTCATCTTTTTTTGTGTTTGCCTGTTTACTAATAATCAAAAAAAGAGTGGTTGTGTGTGTTTTGCAAGGGAGGAGAAAGATGATATTTTCTGTCCTTGTCTAGATAATGTGCATAACTGTGTGTTTAGGCATGGCCATGAGCGAAAAAATCGTACATCCACTCGACACAGCAGCCTGTGGTGAACTGACAAATGAGGTGTGAGAGGCTAGAGCATGAAGTGAAGGTCAGTCTCATGTCCCAGAAGTTCGTTCACTTCCCGAAAGTTTTCACAGTTTTCTGCAAGTCGTACTGCATCGAATAATCCAAACCAGTACAACAAACCTCAGCAATTAGGTAAAGATACCAAGACAAAAATGTATTTTTCTCTTATTACCATCTCTTTTTTGTTTGTTCCTGTATTAATTCATAATTGCAAACAGGTGGTTGTGTGCGGTTTGCAAGAGAGGACAAAGATGATATTTTCTGCCTGGGTCGAGATAATGGGTGTAGTTTAGGCATGGCCACGAGCGAAAAAATCGAGAATCCACTCATGACAGCAGCAGGTTCTGAACTGCTTGATGGGATGTATGGGGGTGTAGTGTAGGTCAGTCTGAAGACATTCAGAACGTTTGTTCACTTTCCAAAAAATTTTGCAGTTTTTTATAGGCCACGTTTAAACGATGCCTGTGGCCATTTATCGGCTAAACGTCATTCGACGCCGGCAGCCACGGAGGGGTTAACCTAATATTATTATCTCTTCATCGTGAATGGTAAGCTTTATCAGGGAACTAAAACCTAGAATATAGTGCAAGTCACTTAATAGTGTCTTGGAAAAAATGTGGAGCCTCAATACTACCTTATTCTGTCACTGAGCTACTGGTAATCAGCTACAAAGTGGTCTAAATCTTCATCAAGGTTTGATGAACTATGCTGTAATTATATATTTATTCATCACATCCTTTCAGAATGCATATCTGACTATGATTATTCTAACCACCGTTATGCGATGAAATACTTTAAGCCGTGTTCCTTTTTGGTACCGTCAAACAATTTTCGTCAGGTTAGGGAGAGAAATCAGGTTGAGATGAAGCGAATGAAAACTTTTTTGAACCCCGTCACTGCACATGGTTTCTCCAAAGTTAATAAAAACGTCTTGGACTGGCAAGAATAAACCAGAAAAATACGACATGGGATGGAAGAGATTATAAGCCAGGCAGGAGGGGGACATTTCTCCCCACCCCCTCTTGGATATATCTTTTCGCTCAGCCCATCTTTCAGAAGTCGTAGGGTCGTAATCTAAGTGGCACAGAAGACTTCATAGCACATCTATATAAGTGATGTATTCTGTATATTACTACTTGGCATTTTCTTATATCGTATTTTAATTGTCTAATATCGGCTTATTTTTGTGCTGTAACATACAAGAAGATATTGCGGCTTAATGAGCAGAGTAAATCGCAAGTATAATGTGACATGGAATTACCAAAGTCACATATAATATGAACTCCAGATACGCCATCAGTGTAGGGGGTGGACTGCTGATTCTATGGTGGTGAGTTCTAGCCCATGTGATCTAAGGGATAATTTGTTTGTTTTTATTTATTTATTTATTTGTTTGGGGGTGTGTGATTTCTTTGAGCTTCCTTAAGGCCCACCAACACGACACTAATACAGCTCACTAATGCCACTGTACCATTCCTGCAGGAGATATCCTATGCAGTTCGCAATACTGATTGTGTACATTAGCGCCGTAGTAGTGACGCACAGTTGCGGACATACAGTAAATACTGACGCACTTCATAATGATATATGAGGCAGAGAGTTATGGCATTAGAAACTCAGTGACGAAATTTTTAAATCCAGTAAACGTTTCGGAACATTTTGTAAGGGCTCCATAAAGTTTCGATAAAAAAAGAAAAATTGTTGTTGGTGTGTGTGTGTGTGTTTTTTTTTTTACGTGTCCGACTCTGGGCAAAGGCTCAGGGCCTATTTCTTGGGGGCAGTCACCTATCCCAAGGCCCAGTAGTCTTCCTACACCTCCACATGTCACCACTTCGGCGCTAACACCCACCGTCCATATTGAATACATGCTAGGGCTGTCTCATACAGGACTGGCGTATTGGTATTAGCGGGGGTACTTTTACGACATGTCGGCGGGTCATCTGGTAGATCAGGAAAGTCTGCTTTTTGGGAAATTCAAACCCTTAAACTGTTCCTTGCCCCAGCCGGGATTCGATCCTGGGTCCATTAGGACTGCAGGCCGCCTCTCTACCGATTCGGTGTTTTTGTTCTTCAAAAGTAAGAGCAGTGGAGATGGGACTGCCGAGGAATGCATGTGGAGTAAAGAGAGTGGATAGGATAAGAAATAATGTGGAGTAAGGAAGTAGGTGGACACCAGAATCGAAGAGAGTGTACTGAGATGGTATGGTCATGTGGAGAGAATGGATAACAACAGAGTGGTGAATTAGGTACAGTTGAGCGAATTTGAAGGAAGGAGGAACCGAGGTAGGCCAAGGAGAAGGTGGAGAGATATGGCGGATGAATATGTGAGGAAGAGAAGTTTGGAAGTCGGTGAGGCTAGGGAAACAGAAGAGATCGAGTTGGCTGGATGAATGTTGTGAGGAGACGAGCATGATCAGGGATTTGGCACCTCTTTTTAACGTGGCAGCGTCCGGACTGACTCAATCGGATACGTTTATGTGAAGCTACAGAACGTGGTGAATATTTTTGGCGTATCCGATAGAGCCAGGATTCCGGGGGCTTGAATGATGAGTGAATGGAAGCGTGGCCCATTGGACTGGGCAAATTTGGGCTGTCTGGACATTGCTGCTCCTCACCCTGTCCTAGGGTGGGAAAGGAGGTCCGGATGATGATGATATATTTGCCTGAGCATTGCTTCACAAATCATGGACTGTAAAAATCTCACACAGAACATTACTTCCTTGGAAGAGAAGATGAGTAGCTGGGGGAAGGTAGGAGTAGTTCTACCAGTGAACTAATCCTTTACTGCCCCATCAACAGCGTAGGGACCCTGGGTTAGACTAATTAGTCCAGACATGTAGGACAAGACTGGTCAGTCGCTAACTTCTGTGTGGCGATATATGAGCAGTACTGTAATCAGCAACAAGCATAAATCAGCAACCAGCAAAAACCAACAAACTTGTGGGCCACATCAGGTTGGAGCACCTTTACCCATTAGACCACCAGGCGTTCATTCGGTTATATATGTACGACCCATTGTAGTTAACGTTTCCTGGGCTTAAAAAAAAAAAAAAAAAAAAGTGGTTGTCATTCAGTGTAGAGTCATCTGATGATAGGGCCACATCAAGTGAGTTGATGGGCTTCCTGCCTAAGAATATGCATTACAAACAGCTGAGAGAGAAACTCGATAAAGGAACGAGGAAAAGAAGTGCCAAGAAAAATAAAAGTGAGAGAAAAAAAAAAAAACAGTCGGATGTCAGTGTCAATCCTCTGCCGTTCTCATGCCAACTACGGAGGATTGTTATGGTGCAAAACTGTCTCTGATGGTCGTATGAGTGGCTTTGGTGATTTCGTAACATCTCTCACGTTGCGATTTATTTTGCAAGTACACCGAAACATCCTATTACCTGTTATTTATGCATTCTGTACGAAACCAATCAATATGGAAAGTAAGCGATAAAATATTGTACTAAGGTATAATATACAAACAAAATCGCTAAGGATGAGTGCTACGAAGCCTCTTAGCCGCTTAAGTCTATCTACTGATTTGCATGTACGGGACTTCCTACCACCTCTTTATTACATGTATAGTTTGCTTCTGGTTAACTTGTGTGATATTTGTTTCGTTTTAATATTGACACAGTTGGCATTAGTACCATACAAAAGGATACTGAGGCCAAATCTGTGGAATAAATCGCTGAAAGATAGATATTCCCCAACCCACGTAGAATACGACTCCTAGGATACGGGCATGAGGCTGGGTAGTGTTGTGTGAGGCAGTCTGGGCGATGGAGTAGAGGCAGACTGGGAGGAAAGGCGGGTTTAGGATAGGAAAATATGATGGCCTACAGGGGGAGGTACAGAATAGGAATGAGGGTGGTGTGAGTTGAAGAGTGGGCAGCCTGATGGCGGAGGACAGGATATCATGGAGGTGATTCGTTTGTGGCCACCCCTTCCGGGATTAAGGTGCTGGGAGATAAATAATGAATGTAGGGTGAGGCAAGTGCATGTATAAATAAAGGATCCTAACCACTTCAAAGTACCATACGGCCATTGTAATATTCAACTATTACCACAGATGACTTTGTATTTTTTAAAATTAATTTTACTTTAGTTGCGGAGTGTTTGGTAGCTGTATCAATTTAGCTAAAGTTATAGACATGCAGTTTTGTACATGACTTAAGCTAATAAAAGTTTATGAATACGACCCAAGGGAATTCGAACTTGTGAAGGGTGAATAATGCTTTCTTTTAATTTTCCCTCCATCTGGTTTACATCCATGTCCTTGCCATTGCTCTCTCTCTCTCTCTCTCTCTCTCTCTCTCTCTCTCTCTCTCTCTCTCTCAGTGTGCTTACTTCAGTATTCATCTGTCTAGATAATACATCTTTTTCCTCCTTTTGCCCTCTTTCATCGCGGGTTGTAGTATGGTGTATGGCAGAAGGAATGTCATCCTCCAGACTCCAGTAACACTAAGCACTCTGCAAGGTGAGGAAAATATGAAAATATCATTTTGCGGCTACTGTATGTGAATAAGATGCTTCGTAACACCTCTCGCTTAGTTCTCGTGGATGGTACTTCTCCTTTTAACATCAACACAGTTCTGATTAGTAGAATACAAGAAGATAAAGAGATAAAATGCATAGAATAAATCGTTCAGGAAGAGATGTCACCTCCGAAAGCCACATAAAATATGGTCCCAATACGTTTAATTTTGGTGGTGCTGGCAGTAGTGTGGAGGGATGCACCGTAGTACACCAGACATATAGTGTGGGCAGAATGTGTGTGTGGCATCGTATTAACTCCTTCACTTTGAGAACGTATTTCAGAATATTTTTGCCACAATTAGACAGTGTTCGTTTTATCATGGCTTTTTGCAATGAACAGGTTATACTACTGAAGACTGTCTACACGTATAGCCCATTCATTTCGAAAAGTCTCTCCTAAGGTCAATAAAGTCGTCTGGAGAAAGGACGAACAAAATAAATAATACATCACTGGACTTGGGGCGTAAGTGGATGTTCAGATATACACTTCATTTTCTTATAAGCAAGATTAAGAAGTTGTTTTTGATATAGCGGTGAGGTCACTCTTAAATGCCTTGAAGTATGAAAGGGTATAAGAGGGTAAAAATGTTGAATGGATCTGTAGATTTGAACATTTTGTTCTTGTTTTTTTATATTTATTATTACTTTTTAAAATGAAGAGGCTAAACATCAGCTGGAAGTCTGAACTAGTTTAAATGGTATTTGGTGCTACGACAAGATTACGAGTACATGTTGGTGGGCAGAGAGTATATATCTGAATACTCAAAGCGTGCATGAATTTAGAACTAGTTATTTAGACGCACTGGTTTGAATTGATTTGTAAATTGGTACAGATGTCGCTCAGTGGCTTTGTTAGGCATGAGATATGATGTGTAAGGCAGGAACGCGGGTGTGGGGACGTGTAGGGCTGCAGTGTGAGTTGTGAAGAGGCTGTATGTTAGCAATTAGACAGGAGGGTGGAGACTGTCTGGTACGGGATGCGGTACACCTTACCAACACCCCTTTTCACTGCGTCTCTCTCTCTCTCTCTCTCTCTCTCTCTCTCTGTGGGGGGGGGGCATATTTCCTCACTGTGTACAATTCTAGGTGTCGTAGAATACTTCCTAACACAATCGGTTAAAGTTCAAGATCACAGAGCAAGGTCAATGATTTGTCCAGAATGTATTATGTATAGGTGTTCCACTCTCTGAGTGCACCAACTTGTTTCATGTAATCAGCCTGTATCTTGAAATACAGAGTGGAAACGACAGAGAAAGTCCAGACACGCTGTATCATTGTCACACTCTGCAGAAATAACTGTCAAAAACCGGACTTTCTGGCTCTTTCGTGCTCCCATATGATATAATAGGTTTCAGTTCCGTCTTGGGTCAGGTACTGAAACAAAACACAGGGCTAAGACTGGCGTTTATGTAGCACCATCCTGGCCGTTGAGATTAGGATGGTAATTAAATCCGAGTTATGTGCCGGAGGTGGTTTCATTTGATATTCTTACCATATGATTCCTCTCTCTCTCTCTCTCTCTCTCTCTCTCTCAGATATATATATATATATATATATATATATATATATATATATATATATATATATATATATATATATATATATATATATATATATATATATAGCAGGGGTTACCCTTCCCGCACCCCGGTCGAAGTGGAAGCTCGCACCTTCAACGTAAGTGGTAATCTTGAAAGCGGAAGAGCAAACCCCTTCCTGTGGGTAGGCGCGGCAAACAGTTGGTAACACTGATTAATTGTAAAATTCAAAATCTTAACATAAAAGCAATACATACCACAGTTTCTAAGATTCGCACACAATATAATCTATTAATGTTTGCAATTCTTACCTCTTCAGATATTAAAGACTGGCATTTGTTCTTAAATACTCCGTATATTAGTATGCATGCAGACTTTGAAGAACCTGCACCGTAGGAAAAATTCGGTGTCAGACATAGCTTCAAAGAGGTTCATGCCGTCAGTAATAACCCTACGAAAATGCCTTGGTTTATCATACCGATTTTGGCTATATTTCTGCCCTAGATGCTTGTTTTGCCATTTATCCCACCCAGAACCCTGAAATCCCACCCCCCATGATCAGATACGGGGGGGGGGGGTAATTTGAAAACCAATCACGAAAACCGAAAATAAAAGCCAAATTCGTTCAAATCACAACAAAATACACCAGAAAAATATATTGCTAAGCAAAAACAAAATAGTGTGGACTTGCAATAGCTCACCGAACGCAAACATGAAACTTCGTAATTCAAACTAACTGGCTGTACACCAGTCGCCTGTTTAGGTAGTACTCGGCCATTCTTTACTGCAGGAATTATTTCACGTACTAATCAAACTAATTATAAACGTATCACGCACCATATCTGATAAACAGCTTGGTAGAAATACTGAAAAATATCATGGAAGTGGATACAGTATCTCATCTTTGTTTTCATCTCGTCGTAAATTAACCATCTCCAGAGAAGCGGTGAAGTCTTTTAAAACGATAAAAGTATTAAATGCTAATTTTTTTTCTTTACACAATGTTCATATC
>NC_137012.1:9257592-9275092 GCF_032717465.1 Coenobita brevimanus
ACGGTTGTCGCAGAGATGTACAACTTCAGACAGAGGGAGGGTTATATTCTACGTGGCCTTGGAGAATTCGTTGCATCTATTTCTTAAAGATGTACGAGAATTTTTACACATTATACCTTAATATCTATTATGTTACTGATTGGATCATTGCCGATATTAAAGAAATGTAAACAAGAAGGGCCACTCAGGGAGTGCGGCGTCAAAGTCGAACAACTAGTCAAAAGGCAGAAGATCATAATTTGCACTCTGGACTTGGCCTTAGACAGATTGCTCTCAAAACCGAATAAAGTCATTCTTGTCTAATGTGTAACCATTTCACCCACTTCGGTTCAGATCAGAAAAAAGATGTTTTAGCTGACTCTGCCCGGTGACCTTAACCTTTGACCTTTCCCTCTTATTACGACCTTTGTCTGGGTGATATCAAAATCGAATCCCTATATCCAGTTTTAACGAGCTTCACCACAAAATTTTACCTACATCAGAAAAAATAATGAAGTTGAGCTTGCTATTTTACTGTCCTTCAACTTATTGTTGAGGAAAAAAGTCAGTTTCTCCTGAGATCCTTAGCTCTTCTCCCTAGTTTGATCCAAATCTTATCAAAGCTGGTTTAGTTATTTTGTTCATACTCAGACACACTGGTCGACATTTGACCTCCTTCTGTGACCTTGACCTCCAACTGATTGTGCTCAAACTAAATCCCAATCTTCTTGCCTAACACTTAAGCCTTCCACGAAATTTGGTTCAAACAGATCCAAAACTGAATTGCTTTTGCCGTGTGGCCTTAGACTGTCCAAATTGGATAATAATGGAATAAGATGACCTTGCTTGTGATCTTGACCTTTGATCTCTTGTTCTTAGAAACAATAGCTTATTCCATGGCTGGCCCTCAGCCCTCCCACCAAGAATGATTAAATTGCATTAAGCTCTTTTAGCCCTATTTGAACAAACACACCCATGGGTCAACAGCTGACCGTGACTGTCACCGTGACCTATAAGTAACTGTTCTTAAAACTGAATCAGTTGAAATTTGCCTTACCTTCAACCATTCCCCCAAGTATGGTAAAAATTGGATTAACCCCCCAAAAAATACGTTGATTTTGCAAGGACACGTTTTTACCTACTGTTCTCAAAACGTTAGACTGACTCATTCGCTGACCCTCAATACTCACCAATATTGGTTAAAATCAGAAAAAAAAAAAATGTTTTTTATGTTTTACACACACACACACACACACACACACACACACACACACCGCTCGCTGGTGCAGTGGTAACGTTCTCGCTTGCCAACTGGTGGACGGGAGTTCGCGCCTCGCTCAGGTTGCGAAAAGTTTCACTGACGAAGTGGGTGGTTACTGTCCCCCTGGAGCAAGGGGACGGGTGTGTGCGTGTGTGAAGGTCACAGCCTTGCCCTTAGATCGGACTATATGAGCTCTCAGCTCCCTTCCGGGAGGGTAAAAGCTGACGATCACGACCATCAAGTGATCCTGACCAACCCGGTGAACCCGGTGAATTACACACACACACACACACACACACACACACCCACCCACACACATACTCGTTTTGGCAGATTCAATCATAGCGCCCGCTCCTACCACATGAGTCACGGATGGAATGGCATGCAAGACAATGTTGAGGTATACGACGACACAGAAATCGCTGGGCAGATGTGTTACTGAGCATCCCATCGTATCAAGAATACGGCCTAAAATTCCTGGTCTAGGCCGTAACAATAAACACTGATACAGAGAGGAATGATTGGAAAGCCACTGATGTGATTTTAGGAGTGTGAAAATTAATGTGGAAGGACGGATAGGGTAATATAGAGGTGTCGTTATTATTGCTGTTGTCATGGCCTCAGTCATACCTGGACTGTAGGCTGAAGCTGCCCTTTTCCTACGGTCCAGAATCTTCCTTTTGGAGCATAGGGAGGGTGATGAATGACGTTTGTAAAGTCAATCAGCAAAGTTGCCTGGTTGTGTCCCTGCCAACACATGAACCGTGGGTGTTGTAGAGATGTGAAAAAGAAAAAAAAAAAATCTTTCTTCACATCCTAATGCAGTCATCGACACAACTCGTGCCGTCGTTCCCGGTCTACAGTTCACTCGTGAACTTTTGTAGTTCCTTATTTTCGGACGGGAACACAAAGCCGAATGTATTGTACACTGTACGGCTACGAGACCGCCCTGTTGTATCGGTACCATCATATGAAGGTATCCTTCTACAGCACTTTTTTTATTTTTATCGCCCGCCTTTAGCAGGGCGAGACGAAATAGTTTTTGTCGGCGTATGTGTGTGTGTGTGTGTGTGTGTGTGTGTGGTCTCGGAAAGCTGTGGGAGAATTTTCACCAAAGCTTCAGGTAACAATTATATGGATGGACAGAGGCGATTAACTTTTGGCGAGAATTTGATCAAAGACGACGAATGCCAGCAGCCATATACTGTATCAAAGTGCATTTTCGTCAATATCTTAGCAACAGATTGAGACATTTTCTTCAAATCTGGTTTGTTGGTAGCTTGTACATCAATGAACAACATATTTTGGAAAATTTGAAATATTCGCAAAAATTCACGGAATAGCGTAGACCTCGATTTTCGCGTTTTCCCTTTTCCATTGCAAACAGATACTGGTAATAATACCTTCATCACTCGAAAACTTATGGTCGAATTTTCACCAAACCTTGCAGAATTGCCCCAAATGAAGTCATCCTTTAACTTACAAGAAATAAAGGGTCACTGGGCTACTGCATTCAAATTGGCGGCGACTAGCATTAGGCCTCTGAATGCTTGTTTGTTTTGTTTTATGCCAGGCACAGCAATTCCTTGGATTTTAACCTTATGGGCCACGTAATCATAGAGTTCCTTGACGCACTACACTACCTGGTGTCCATTTCTCATAGGTCTTTAAATACAAAACAGGTAACATCACCGGCAACCGCTTCAAACCAGTTACGCATTGTTAGTATAAAATTTGCTGCTTTCACAAGGCTTTATGTGTGTGTGTGTGTGTGTGTGTGTGTGTGTGTGTGTGTGTGTTTTAATACAGAAAATATGATAAAGACCACCTCTATCCACTACAGTTTGAAAGTTCTATCCTATGCAGTCGTCTGGAGGTTGCAAGAATGAAAAATAGAGTACATTCCCGGCTTGAAAGGGATTTAGCTAGGCATATTGTTCTTTGGAGAGGAGAGACTTATTGTTCGTTTATGTCGATTTGTGGTTGTGGCCCCAGGTTCATCTACCACATGATCCTAGTTAGCTGCAAGCTGAAGTTTCCCCTTTCCTGCAGCCAAAGATTCTTCTTTCGATGGATGGAAATGGTATAACCGGGGGGAGCGGTCACCCTGTTATATCAGTGGCATCAGGTGCAGGTTTCTCACTCCATCTTCTAGTCTAATTCATTATAAATAAATACATAAATAAATTTAAAAAGAAAGCAAAAACGTCCGAAAGCTGACTTGAAACAAACTAAAAATGTCCATTCCATTCCCAATTTACATGAAGTGTGGGAGAGCCGGAAGCTAGGGTAGTCTAGCATATCCCAGATCATTTTCACCATTGGAGATCACCCTATGCCCATGTCAGAATGTAGGTAATTAAATACAAAAAATAATAATAATAATAAAAAGGCCACCGCCTGGATTTGAACCATGGCACAACACACCCTCTCCTCCAACCTAAGACTACAATCAACTATACCACCGAGGCCAGCTGATATTTGGAATCCGGTCTGTAGTAACCATCTATTAACCACTTGATTCCGGGTGATATACTTTTAGTTTATTATTATTATTATTATTACTCTTATTATTACTATTAGTAGCAGTAGTAGCATGGAGTTAGGATTCCGTGGGCTTTAATAATGAGTGAAGGGAAGCGTGGCCATTGAACTGGACAAACTTAGGCTGTGTGGACGTTGCTACTCCTCACCTTGCCCTAGGGTGAGAAAGGAGATCCGGATGATAATGATAATTGTTATTATTATTATTATTATTATTATTATTATTATTATTACATATTAATATTTCCTGTATCAGATAAACTAATTCAACTTGTAAAGGGTATCTCTTACAGAAAAGGATTATTAACCCGCGGCGTCCCGGGGACGTACTTCCACGTCCTCACGTTTTGTCACAGCTAATCCCGGGGACGTACTTCAACGTCCTGCAATTGCAAGGTTCATAATTTCCACAATTTTCAATTTTCACGAGTCATTTTTGGTACGTATACACGTGACACCTTCCTCAACAAGATGCCAGGCAGAGACAATGCCTTACCCAGCATGACCTCCTCCCCCCCCCTGCATGCCATTGTCTCAGCAATTCACCTGTTATCAGTGACCTGGCCAGTATAGCCATGTCATGCCAGGGTACGAAATTCAGGGCCAGAGTGATTCCCCAATCAATGACAATGTGGAGGACAAACTTTACATAGCATTAGAGGAAGAAACAGTTAGAAATGATGATCAGGTAATGTGGCAAAAAAAGGTCAGGTATTAGTGAGTGAAACAATGCTTATAATGCCTGTATTACTGCTTGAAAACCAATATACTCTTGTACTACATATAAATTCGTAACAGTAAATAAATAAATACCGTTTATGAGTGGTGTGAAATAGTTATCCTCCCATAGAACTCGTTTTCTTTGGTGCCAGCCTGATAGAAAACCCAGTAAGGTAAGGAGGCTCTCCTACCTGTAATGAGTATTTTAAACCTCAGGTGAGCGATTTCTCTATGAATTTTCGATGTTTCTCACCAAAAGCGAAAGTTTTACCAAAAAAAAAAAGGGTCGAAAAATGGTCGGGATTGGGGGGTACCAGTGGTCAAAAAGTGGTCAGGATGGGGCGGGTTAAGGATATATCTAACCCCTACAGTTCAAAAGCCTGCTCAAAGCTGGCAGTAACTGCAAGGAGACAGCAAAAATATATGAAAGACATCCTTAACTTACTAGATCACCAGGCATCCCACCAACTCCACCACGCAACTGACGTCAAATGATATATATATATATATATATATATATATATATATATATATATATATATATATATATATATATATATATATATTCCGTTCTGTAGCAGTCAGGTATTAAACATGACCATAAAGAATTTGGTTTCAACCTAACCGTCATAATGTGCTCTTGTTTATGTTGTAGTAGTTGTTGTTATAATCCCAGACTCATCTGGACATAAATCTGATGAACTCCAGGTCAGTTTCCCCATTCCTGTAGTCCACCATCCTCTTTTTAAGGATAGGGATGAAGTTGATGTACGATTGTACAACCAAGTAGTGAAGCCGCCCGGTTACGTTGGTTCTACCATGTGAAGGCGTCCTTCCCCAGCACCCGTCACCAGGTACAGGTTAAACTACATATTTTGTCGCTTCCATGTTCCACTTCTACCCATATCCTATGAACACTAGCCAATTATTAGTGAAAGGAAAATTTCAAACACAGTTAAAGATAACAAGGAGTTTTACGATCATTGGAGGATGTTGTAGCGTACTAAGTAATAGATTTTTTTGTCATTATTCCGTCACTCTTATACACTTTAGTTATAAAGTGGTACTAGTAAATGCATCAATACGCCATAGCCAATAGCAGTAAGAATCAGACTGAGGTTCTTTGAGGTGTGGCAGCGTGGCTATCAGTCAGGTTCGAGGATATACGTAACGTATTGTAGAAGAGCAGATTCAAGATTATAACTAAATGATGTATGAGAGAATAAATACTGAAAAGTCACGCAGTACAGTTTCTAACAAAATTTTGGAAAATAAATATAACTGAGGATTAAAAATAAAATTTCACTGGGAAACAAGTACTATAAAATTTTTTATATAAATAAGTCAGATCAAGGCGTTAGAAACACGCATAACAAAATCCTTATTTCTGAGGCAAGTTTTTCACGGACAAACTGTATATCCTTTTCGATCTGCCAACTAAAACTATTTCTGCGTTACGAGTGAACAAGATATGCAGAAATTTGCCCTCAAACATCCGCAAGCCTTTCGAATTTTTGGAACATCGATATTGAACAAATCTTTTGAATACATGCAACAAGCAGAGTATTGAAAAAAAAAAAAGTTGCAGCATCTGTAACTGCCAAAGAGTATATATATATATATATATATATATATATATATATATATATATATATATATATATATATATTATTTTACTCACACTAAAGGTTTTTGTGTATCAGCAAGTCATTGAGAACATGCATCTCTAAAATATTTGTTAAAAATTGCAGTATTTACAAACTCCAGTATTTACAAATGCTCAACCATCTGCTAAATGTTCGAGTACTTACAAACCACTGAACATCTGCTGGTTTTTCAGAATTTACAGACCGTCGAATATTTAGTCCTTCGAATATTTACAAACCATTGAATATTTACAAACCATCGACTATTTACAAACCATCGAATAATTACAAAAAATGAATATTTTTTAAACCCTCAAACATTTGGAAATCCTGGAATATTTGCATGCCCCAAAATTTCATATTCTAATGTTTAAAAACTCTTTCAAACACTTGAATATTTACAAGATAATATTCACAAACCATCGAATATTTCCGAAATCGTATACTTACAGATCCACTTGGCAACATCATCACGCCTTGCTGACCTAGGTGTGTGTCATCAGGGACTGGAATTATCAAGGAAGATAACTCGGACCGATCATCGTGTGGGAACTTAAGGTAAAGCATCCTGGAATTCAACACTGCTCATACAGCATAGGCTACGGGGCGGCCGGGACTGAATAAAGAGGCTTAACCCTTGTAAGGTAATCTTGATTTTGTTACTATATTAGGTAACGTGGGGTCTGACAGACCCCACGGAAAAAAAAAAAAAAAAAAAGTCCGTTTGAGATATTTCAAAATGCTTCGATACACAAATAATTCAATCCGTTATCTGTAAATAGGGCCAGAAAAAACAAAGTTTAATCGAAAAAATATTTTGTTTTAAGTTTATTAAAAAATGGTAAAATTTTAGGTATAAAAATTTTAAAATTAAATCTTGCAAAATTTAAAAGTAATATCATGATTCCTTGGGTCTGCAGTAGACCGATGTTGGGACCTTCTGTATACAAAAAGAGAGAGACGGCAAATTGAAATAAAAAAATCACAAGAGGGCTCAACTGAAGTTACATTATAGGTAATCTGGGGTCTAACAGACCCCAATGGCTCTATAGAGCAAAATCAGAGCCAGGTACAGCTATGACCCCATCATCCCCATGAAGAGCATCACTAGGCAGGAAGGTAATGAGACGGACAGATCTGTAGACCTTATGCTCATATTTTTTAAAATTAAATTTCGGGGACTGGGGTCTCTGAGACCCCACATTACATATCTAGGGTTAATAGCTTGTAGGGAGGTAGACTGTTTACAACAGAGGAAAATTTCATGAAACACAGAGAGAGAGAGAGAGAGAGAGAGAGAGAGAGAGAGAGAGAGAGAAATTTGTTCTCACTTTGCGAGCGAGGGTGGACAAATTACGTCTTCTGGTTGAAAGCAACAATAAAGCCGGCCAGCGCTGTGAGTCTTGCTTTTGTGTGTCTTATGCAAGAGAAACACACAAGAGTTGAAACCCTTGTGAAAAAAAGTGTTTCAGTACACCCACCTGGACAAAGCCAGGAGGGTGTGATGTTTTGCTAGGTGAGATTCTGTTTGTGTCTACCTGTTTTCGTGTTAACAAAATATTGTTGAGAAGCGGAAGTTGCTGGATAGGAAGTACTGGAACGTTCTCAGTACTCTTCGTATTTTTCAGTTACCAGTACGAGTCAGAGTTGCCAGCCAGCCTGCTATTTGTGAGAGGAGGTATTTTGAAAAGTTATACATTGAATATTATGCCCTTTTTCTCTATTATGTTTTATTTATGTGGTTGTTTGTTAAATTATTTAATTTTATTTCAGTTTGTATTCTTAATAATTTAGAGTGTTACAGGTATGTAGTGTAAGAGAACTCTGGGGTGTTTTGAATGTCTCCGAGTGGTAATTGTTGCTCCTTCGAGAATGCACTAGAACTTTGGAGGAGTTAGAAAGGTTATGTAAGGAGGTGGAAGAGCCTAGGGGAGTCAGTTCCGTTTCAGTTTTAGTTTCAGTATAGTTCAGTGTCTGTTCAGTGTCAGTGCGGCCTAGTGAAGATTGTATAGTTCCGGCATTTGTGAAAACAGTGAAGCATCGTTGGCAAGCATTAAGTATAATTATTTGCTGAATAAACACCGCGAACTTGAGAAGCCAGTGTTTATTTACCACGCCTGAGTCGATCTTGTTGCACACCGAAAGGCTGACCATAGGAAGAACAACTCACTGAGCAAAGTTCCTCCTATACTGAACCACTGCTGTTGGAGCCTGTGGCAGTGTTGGACGGGGACGTAACAATATCTCAACATTTTTACCCTATTTTAAGGAAAGTTGGTAGAAGGGCTGAGGGTCAGTCAAGTCGCTGAACTATTTTCTTTATAATGTTTTGCGAACAATAGGTCGAATGTAATGGTTATATGGCAAGGTCACCTTATATTAATTTGATTTAGATAAAATTTGATGGAACGGTTGAGGATAAGGACAGAGGAATTCAGTCTTATGACTGGCCAGTCAATGGTCAAGATCACAAGACAAGATCAGACTGCGGTCCATGTTGCTTTGTCTGTGAGCAATATAACTAAAAATATTTTAATCTTATTTTAACGAGACGTAGTGAATCGGTTCAGGGTTAACCAAGGAGTGGACCTATCATTTTTTAGAACAACTGGCCTAAGGTCAAGATGACGTGGCAACGCCAAATTAAGCAATATTATTAGATACTAAACTTCACTAAATGGTCAATGGTCAGTATAGATGAAGGAATTCGATTTTGAGAACAATCCGTCAAGGTCAAGGTCACAAGACAGGGTCAAATATTCACCCCTATAAATGAAGTTTTTTTTTTTTTTTTCTTTTAACCAAAGTTAGAGTAAGGACTGGGGATCGGCCAAGGATGAAAAGATTTGACTTAAGAAGAAATCAGAGTTCAATATCTGAATGCTATGTCAACTTGGATTATACTGAGAGGGCGGGTTGAAAGTAAGGCATGAATGAAGTGAATGAATTTTGAAGACAGTCTGCCAAAGGACAAAAATCACAGGGCACACTGTACTGTCCTGTACATAATGCTAATTGAAGGGCAAGGGTGTTCCTCTGAATGCTCCTTGCTTTACATTGCTTTGTGTGTGTGTGTGTGTGTGTGTGTGTGTGTGTGTGTGTGTGTGTGTTTACTCACTTGCATTCACTGCTTAGTGGTGGTGTAAACTCTTGAGCATAATATCCCTTGCATGTGTGCCTACTGCTTTTTTCCTTTTACTTCTCTTCGTGTCACTGAAGTGAAACTCAAAAGAGGTTAAAACCTTGTGAGCCCGGTCCTCTTGTGTGAGCTTTATTCACCCGTGGTTGGCGAGAACCCTGGTGTATTGTTATGGGCATCCACCCATGAAAGTATGGAACATGCTCGAGTGAGAAAGCTTGCTTAGGTTAATATTTTAGCTAAAAGAAGTTTGCCACCCCACTTGCCTAATGTTAATGTGAACTTTGAGATATATTGCGAATAGCTACTTGAGTAACAGTTATTACTATTCCACAAGCATTCCAACAGTGTACGTAGATTTGCAGGGGCTTTGATAGTTTCCAAGATAACCTAGTTTTGTTTGATTTTTTTTTTCTAGTTACAGGATGGCGATTGCCGTTAAGAGGTAATTAAATAACTTAAAGTACTGTTCCATAAGTTTTCCAACGTTGTGTGTATATTCGTTTTAGTTTTTATGGGTTCTGAGGTAAGTGTTAGTTCTTAACTTAGCATTTTTTATTCTTATTTCAACAATATGGTGGGCAGTTTTGAGGAATATACGCTTATGTGACACCTGTTACATTGCACTTAGGTTTCCTACGATGTCATAAGTCTGCTCTAGCTCTAATAATTTCAAGGATATTTAAAGTATGGTTCTGAATTTGATTTTTTTTTCTTTTTTGGTGGCTTCTCAGCAGTGCGGTGGCGAATTTTGAGAAATGCGACATAAGTAACATCCATTACTTTTCTATAAGTTTTCCAACGGTGTACCCAGATCTGCTGTAGCTTTAGTGGTTTTTGGGATAACCAAGTTTTGGATAGGAGTCGTACCCCCCAACTACATATAGTGTAGTGTTGTCCCTCGCTCTGTTAGCTCACTCGTTAAAACAATATACCCCATGTGTGTCGATTTGTTCACTTTTACATAACTCTTCTCATGTCTTATTCAAGCAAACTAAGAGGACGCAAAACTTTATTATTTTCTAAGTTTTATACGCTCATATCAACATATCTAGTTGGTGTATGGAGAAACTCTTGTGTATACAGCCTGGCGTACGTCTGTCTGCTTATTTATTCATTTCCTTGTCTAAAAATGAGAGAAAAAAATGAGAAAGTTATAAAAGCCAGTGGAAGATGAGGCACGAAGGACCCTCGCTGGGACTGAGGTATTCACACGAGAGCAGTAAACTCTTGAACTACATACTTAGAAGAGGAGTTGTGGGAGAGGGAGAGGGAAAGGGAGGCGAGGGGAAAGAAGTTGGGAGAGACGCCAGTGGGAGAGGCGCAGAGAGTGGAGAGAGAGAGAGAGAGAGAGAGAGAGAGAGAGAGAGAGAGAGAGAGAGAGAGAGAGAGAGAGGGATATGGGAGAAGAAGGGTGTTGAGAGAAGTGAAAGTGGGGGAGGGGATTGTCAAGACGTGCAGGAAAGAGAAAAAGAGGCTGACGGAAAAAGGATAGGAGAGGGAGAAAGGAGAGATACAGAGTGGAGGTAAGTGAGAGAAAATAATGGAGTGGGAAATGGGAAGGAGTGGGACTAAGGACAGGGAGGAAAAGATGAGCGAAAGAGGGCGGGTTTAAGGGAGAAAAGAATGAGAAACAAGAGAGAAAGAGAGAGAGAGAGAGAGAGAGAGAGAGTCTGGAGTAAGACTGGAGATATAAAAGGAAGATGTGGGCTATACAGAAACAGGAAGGAAAAAGGTTGGAAGAGACGGGAAAGGAATGGAGGGATGGGCTAGTGCAAAAGAAAAAAAAGTGGGGAGAGCAAGGAAGAGATAGAGAAATTAGTGAAAAAGTAGAGGGAGTGGGAGTACAAAGGAGTACAAAGAAGAGCAAGCATCAAAATATCTAATGGTCCTCTCGGGCTATATCTTACAGAAGACTATAACTACGAGTATGACGTTTCCTTCCAATGTTCCTTACTAAGTCTACTAATACCAAGTCGGATCACTTCCATCTAAAACGGGTCCAAGCTGGCGCAGGGGGCGGAGCATCGGAGTGACGTCAGCTGGCAAGAAACCCAAGTTCAGTTGACGCCTGACCATGGTGGTGAGTGGGTATATGCTGCACTCTCCAGATCAGGACACATTTTCAGTCCGAGGTGAGGGAAGGTATGGGGGTCTGAGGGAAGGCATAGGGGTGTGAGGGAACCTACTGCTATGTTACACGGTTAAAGGAGTCTGCACTTCTCCCCCTTCTTCAATTTCCCTTATTAAAATGTTTAATTTGAGTCTGCCCTTTTATACATTTTCTGTTATTTAAGCCAGCTGACGTCACACACAAGCCACGCCTCCCTGCACCCTGAGGGAAAGTGAACTGACTTGGTATTAGTAGACAGGTTCCTTATATGGAACATATGATTTCGAAGCTCCAGGAATTGTTTCCTTCATAATTATGACCTTCTTTTCAACCTGTTTATATAGTTGAAGAGCCACTCAATTTATGTTAAAAAGATAATTGAACTTTAAGTTATATATTTTATACTGAAGATGCAAAGTCTGAGAAAAAATAAATTTTCAACACGCCCACACGCACAAGGGAAACAAATACTCGTACTGCGCTGGAAGTATGGTTGCTTCACATTATTTGTTAACAAAGTAGTTAACATATGCTGTTGTGACAAAGTACGTTCTTCATTCTTTCATATATGTACCATGTGACTGCAAAAACAAATAATGTTCCATTTATAAAACACTGGAGGGTTACTGCATACATTCACTTCTTGGTTCAGGGACATGGTTCGTGTTTGTTTCTCATATTATTCGATATAACGAACTAAGATTTTTGTTGACTAGAGGTATTGAGTAGATCCACGAATCGTTGCTACTTCATTAGCTGTTTGGTTTTCACTGAGGATTGGTTTCTACTGATAAGTTTTCCTTTGATTTTTTGTTGCTGTTACGTGACTGAAGGAGAGTGCTGTTATAACAAACGTACTTTTCCATGTGTGGGTATAACTGCATCTTGTTATTATACACAGCATTGTGAATATTTACCATTTTCTAATCTTGGTATACAGGTGATGGACGCTGAATCCTTCTTTGCAGCAAGAAAAACTACGAGAGTGACAATCGGAGAAGCTTGTGAAGCAGTACAGAATGCTCCATATGCTGTCAATGTCGTTGTATTGCCTTCTGCTGCAGGAGATACCGGAAATCAAGAGAGAGATACCGAAGATGCTAATGATGACCCAGAGGAGAGCTATGAACCAGCAGGAGAGCTCGAAGTAGAAGAAGCGATTCTGAGTGATGAAAATTGTGGTACAGAACAGCCTCCAAAGAAGAAGTGCAACGAAACTCTGAGAGGAGGAAACATATAAATTTTGATAATACTCTTCCTTCTAGTGACAAGGATATTACTGAAAAGGTTATGGAACTGGAAGGAAAATCAGTGATTGAGATTTGGGAGAAAATGTTTACTCCAGATACAGTGAAACACATCGTACTCCAGAAAAACATTTATGCCAACCGTGACAACAACAACCCAAACTTTCATGCTTCAGAAAAAGAGGTTCACAACTTATAGGGCATTCTTTTTTCAGGATACCACACCCTACCAGAGGAACACCATTATTCGTCAACCCAACCTGACTTGGGTGTACCTATCGTATACAATACCATGAGTAGAAACAGATTCCTTGAAATCAAAAGATACATACACTTTGTTGACAACCAGAATCTCACCAAAGGATATAAAATGAGCAAAATTTCTCCACCATATGACATGCTAAATGACAGTGTCATTAGTTGTGGGATATTCCATGAAATGCTGAGTATTGATGAGGCCATGGTACCCTACTTTGGACGCCATTGTGCTAAAATGTTTATAAGAGGAAAGCCAATTCGCTTCGGGTACAAGATCTGGTGCATGTGTGATAATGATGGCTATCCGTATCACATGAAGATTTATCGAGGAAAGGAGCCAAATCCCCTGAAACAACAACTTGGGACACGGATGATCATGAACATGGTTGATATAATCACTTCCAACTCAGATGCTGCGTGCCACCATCTTTATTTTGACAACTTTTTTACCAGTTACGATCTGATGGTCAAGCTGGCTGAGAGGAGGATGCGAGCAACTGGGACCGTCAGAGAAAACAGGACAGCTGCTGCAACAAAAATCATTTCCAGTACCAGGGATCTGCAAAAGAAGGAAAGAGGTACATTTGACTACTGCTGTGATGGGAAGGTGTACTTTGCAAAGTGGAATGACAATTCAGTTTTTGCTGTTGCCAGCAACTGGGAGACACACAACCCACTTCATAAGGTAAAACGACGTGTGAAAGGGGGTGAAAAGGTCACACAACGACATCTTGTCAACTCCTGCAACAAAGGAATGGGTGGAGTTGACCTTCTGGATCGACTGTCAGAATCATATCGTCCCATGATTCGTGGAAAAAAGTGGTATTGGCAACTTTCCCTCAACCTGATCAACGTTGCCATGATTGCAGCATGGAGGATTAACTGCAGAGTAGATCCAGACAAACTACCTCATTTGGAATTCCGGCGATATGTGAAGCTGTGTTTTAGTACATCATCCAAGAATACCTGGTGGCGCTGCATCACTCCCTGGAGATGTTCGATACGATGGGATGAATCACATCTTGGGCTCAGCTACGCAAGGTCGATGCAAATATTGCCAGAAAAACACCAAAAACATGTGCAAAAAGTGCAGTGTTCCTCCACATGAGGAAAGGGGCAAGCATTGTTTTGAAATGTACCATCGCAAATAGAGCACATGACAGGGAATATGACAAACTCTCATCTTCTCTTTATATTTATTGCAAGGTTGCAATTGAATATGAATGGGAATAAAATCATGTGATTTGTTATTTTGGCCTGGGAACCCTCCAATGTTCCTTAAATGGAACATTATGTAATTAGTGTGAATGAAATAGACTTACTTGGTCTCATATGTCAGCTATGGGTTCCTTATGATAATAGATTTAATATATGTAAAGAGAACTAAAATACAACCAGGTTTTCTATATGTGGTAGGATAAAGGTCAAGAGGACAGTAAAGGAAGAAGGCTTCCCTGCGCTATGGAAGTCCTGCAGCCAATACTAGTAGGATACTTAGTGGTAGGCTTTCCTTCTGACTAGAGTGTGTCGAGAGTGGGACCACCGGGGTTCTCCCCTCCCCCTCCCAAGTAAACCATTTTTTCCCCTTACAATAATGCAGAGGTGAGTGAGGGTATCAAAGGTGTTCGATGTCATTTTGTTCGTGATGTACCTTAAAGCAGAATCATTTGGATGTGATTTATTGCAGGAGTGTGGTAGTGAAAGAAAGGGGTTGAGGGAAAAGGGTGGAGTCCACGAAAGAGAGAGAGAGAGAGAGAGAGAGAGAGAGAGAGAGAGAGAGAGAGAGATTAGGAAAGAATGGGAAGCGGGAGGATAATTGAAACGAAAGGGAGAGGCGAAGGGTGTGAGTGTAGAAGGTGAGGAGAGGAGAAGGAAGGAGAAAAAGAGAGTGGGGGAGGCAAGAAGTGTGAGAGAGGGGAGGCAGCGGGAGATAGCAGGAGTGGGGAGGGGAGGAGGAAGAGGGGCAAGTAGGAAAGAGTGAGATTGGAGAGGCAGATAGGAAGTATGGGGGAGGGAATAGGGATGGAAGTAGGAGAGTGGCACGTAAGGGAATCAGGTGATTGTAAGAGGTATGGAATGACACTGAAAAGTGGGAGGAGCTGGAAAGAGAGTATAGAGGTATTGAAGGGGAGTGGAAAGAAGAAGGGACAAGCGAGTGGGGCGAATGAAAGAAAAGGGAGAATGGGGAGAGATATGAAAATGATGGATTAATGGTGGGAAGAGGAAAGGAAGAGAACAATAAGTGGGGTATGAGGGAATGAAAGATGGAAGGGGAAAATTAGGACAATGCGTGAGGAGCGTAAGAGGGAATGGGGTGGGGGGGGGAAAGAATGGGAGAAAGAATGCTGAATGGCAAAGGGAAGGAAAGGAACAGAAGGGAAGAAAGAAGAGAGAGGAGGGGGACGGAAGGAGAGAATAATGAGAGCACGAGAGAAAAAGGGAAAGGAAGGAGAGAAGGAAAAATGAATGTTTGCAGAAGAAAGTCGAACAGAGTAAGAGGGGATGAGAAAGGAAGAGAGGGAGAAATGAAGACTGAGGAAGAGAAAGGAAATGGGAGGGAAGGAAAGGGGGACGAATGTGTGTGAAGGGATGGAGAGGAAGGAGGGAAATAAGTGAAGAAAAGATGGAAGGCTAAGGAAAAGGGGAAAGGGAAAGCGAAAAGTGGAGATAGGAAAGGAAAAGGAATGGAGGGTTAGGAGTAGAGGAGAAAAAAGAAAGGGCAGGAGAAGGGAGAAGTGGGGGTGCAGAGAAGGAGAGAGAAGAGGGAGGAACGCGTGATGAAAGGACGGAATGAAGGAGGAAAGGAATAGCTGGGAGTAAGTAATGACTAATGAGGCAGGGAGAAGGAGAGATAAGAGACTGAGGGGAAAGGAGGGAGAGAGGGAGGGAGGGACGGGGAGAGGAGAGATGGCAATAGAGAGGCGGAAGAGACAAGAAGAGGGAAATCTGCCAGCAAGTAAGGAAGAATGGAAAGGAAATGGAGAGGACAAGAGGAGGAACGAAAATGGGGAGAGGGGGAGAAGAGGAGAGGAAAGAAAGGAAATTAAAAAACGGAAGCAAAGAATACTAGGAAAAAAAAAAAAGACGAAGGGGAGGGGAAGTGATGAAAGGGAAGAGATGGGAAGGAAGGGGAGGGATGAGGAAAGGCGAGGAGATGAGAGAGGGATGGAACCGAAGAATAGAAGAAAGGGAAAATTGAAGGAGAGGATGAGAAGGAAGGAGGAGGAAGAAGAGAAGGGGCAAAAAGAAGGAAGAGAGGGAAGGGAAGGGAAGAAGGTACGAGAGGAAACATGAGAATGGAGATGAATGGAAAAGAATTGGAAATTCCGTCAGTAATGGAAGAGAAAAGAAGAAGAAATTATAAGAGTAGAGGGAAAGGATTAATATGTGCAGGGAAAATAGAGAGAGAGAGAGAGCCAGACAGACAGAGACAGAGAGAGACAGACAGAGAGAGAGAGACAGAGGAGGAGGAGGAGTATATGTGTCCAAACTGGAAGAAAGAGAATAGTTTCGTCAAACTTAACCCACAGCACAATGAGAGAGTTGGAGAATGCCGTCTGCTACCAAGCTGGCAAGCCTAACTCGGTCCTAGGCCCGAGAAAGAAACGTAACTGTGGTGACTATATGTCTGGGTAAACTTCAGATTTTACATGACTGTAGACCATTCAAGTAATAAAAACACTCGTTGCCAAATATATAACACACATGAGTGAATGCTTTTAGATTGGCTATTTTGCATATGTGTAAATTCCATCCGCAGTCTCTTACACACAGTCATTTCGTTGTTTTATTAATTAGCTCAGTGGAGTTGGCTTTTACATCAGCATTCGTATCGTCTTTCTGAGTAAGCATGATGCTTTATTAAGTCTGTCATTGCCTTAGTTTTCTGCAATTTAATATATATAGCGAATACCACCACTTGACATTTCTTTCTACACGTCATAGGCGACCGTTCCAAAGACAGAATAAACCATACAGTAGGTCATGTTTCATTAGCCCTCAGTGAAGGCCGATGTGCCCACGGTTCACGTATTATACTGACCATTGATCAGGGTTATGGAATCCAATATTTGTTTGATTCTTATGATGTACACTGGCGGTCAAAAGTTCTGTTCTGATCCCAGGCACAACATGAATCTCTACCAAATTGAGGTTCGAACAACGCTGCTTCAGGAGGAGGGGGATGCGAGGTGCCGGGGTGGCAGGAGACGGGGTCAGAGGGAGGGATTCTGTGTCCAGATTCATGTGATGATAAGTAACCAGTATTGCCATGGTCTCAATATGATTCACTGATAAGGTTATATTAAATTAATAAGTATGAAACTGATGATATACAGGTAACTATATACTCCGCTATACATAATTCTTTATAAGGCGATTTAGAGAATCATGAATAGTACTATGATGTTTCTTAGTCCTCGCAGCGTAGAAACAATTTCTATTTCATTTTTAAAATCATCGTTCGCATAACTGCGATTCGTTTGCGTCTTTGTATAGGGGCCAGTCGTCGGTTATCATTGGTTATTTTCAGTGTATATTATGGTCATACTTTTGTCTTTGATAAGGTTATTTATACCACCTTTTTTTTTTTAT
>NC_137012.1:9280092-9392592 GCF_032717465.1 Coenobita brevimanus
GTGATCAGGACAGAACTTTTGACCGCCAGTGTACCTTGATTTTATGCTATGAGAAAGGGAAGGGAAAAAGACATTTACAAATTGGCCTAGAGCGTGAACTGCGTAATGAGCTTCATTAAACTACTTCTCTCAGTTTAGGACGTGAATCATTCTTTATCCTGACGATTTTGTTCAACTCTAGGGAAGCTTAACTGGATGATGATACGGACTTCATTAACCCCTTCAATGTGAGGGCATTGTAATTAGAGTAAATTCATCTGGTAGCGAGAATAAAACTGTGGGTATTTCACTGGATTAAAAGTTAGGCTCCAGAAATAGGGTTTTATCTTATCTTCCTTTGGTACATGCTTTGTGATTTATTTTACCACCCTTTCCCTAAATTGAAGAAAGAAACAGGCGTGATTCTAAACAGCACTAGAGACGTGGAATAACTTTCTGTATGACGAATTAATACCATCTTGTACGTTAAAATGATGCAAACTGTCGATATTAAACCGATATACACACATTTTTTTTTTTCTGTATAAAATTTAAATATATATTTTTTAACCTTTACGTGATGGCTTGTAGGTGAGATACCTATTAAATGCGCGGATTTATACAACTAAATTTGGCCAGGTCATGTCATTTCGTCATAAATACAAATTAAAGGATAGTGGCAAGGTTAAAACGGTAACACAAGTCGCTAGGTACTTTTTTTTTTTTTTTTTTTTGGCGCACCATTCATGTTTCTGTGCAAGCCATTTTCCCCCTTGCAGATCAACTGATTGAAAAAAGAAAATAAAGCGTTCAAGGAATAACAAATATAAAAATTAATATAAATAGGTGGACAGTATATAGGTGTATCCTATCTATCTCTCTATTTATCTATACTGTATATATATATATATATATATATATATATATATATATATATATATATATATATATATATATATATATATATAGGAAGGATGTGACTTGGAATTTATCAACGTTACTGGGATACGACATTGACTTTAAAGAAGGCTAATAAGCAGCTTCTGAACTGGTTCGGCAGCCTCTGAATGTGAGTAATCGCCTTTAACCCCTTTTTTCACTATAGTTCATATTGTCAAATATTAACACAGGATGGACGGAGCAATGTCGGTACTGAGGGAATTCTTTGATATAAATGGATTTGTTTTCCAATTCAAGACTGTCCCTTTAATGTGCATGCGCGAGCCTCTTAGTGATATGTTAAATGCTTAAATTGCCAAATATGAAATTCCAGATTATACAAGCACTGTCAGTACAAAGACTGGTGTTAATAATGAATACTAGGCAGGCCGTAATATTCTTAAGAGATCAGCTACAATGTCCAATAAACCAAATAGAATTTATGCAAGGTGACACTGTGAAGGGCTGACATTTAAATAGCGAGTCTACGATCATAAAATTCACCAAAATAATATTATTCCTATTGACTATGATTTTTCAAAGTAATGTTATAATTTCAATGGTATATTTTACAGTTTAACACTGGAGTAAAAATAATCCAGGTCTATTACAAGCATGGTAACCAGCAAAGGACTGGTGTAGAACCACGCTGTGGATGACTCAGACCTTTGAAAGTCCCTCATTGGTAAAGATGAATAGTCTTCCTTGCTGATACAGAAAAGGGATGATAGGAGATCCAGAACCTTAAGTTATTCACTTTTTTTAAAATCTAAAGACGCCATTTTTCTTTAAATTATGTGGACTGGACATTATCTCTCATTTTTTTTTTTTTAATCAACAGTATTTGCAACCCTGGGCTGATCTAGAAGTGAACACAGTGAAATGCAGGCAATTCATACTGTAATTCACCATCTTCCTTTGTGGGGAGGGAGGGAAGATTTTTTTTTTTTTTGGAAAGAGGGAACCAAAGTGCAGAAGCCAGCAAAACTGTTTCTTCCAGGGAAAAAGGACAAAAACAGAAAGCCAAATTCAATATCAGTTTGAGATGCGTGGTGTCACTGCATTTAAGACTGAGATCATAGACAGAAAGAAGTACAGACCGAGGAAGGCAGTTCCAAAGTTGACCTGCTGCATACATGAATGACTGGGTTACACTGTTAACTTTTGCATTAGAGAGTTGGACAGTAAAGGAATGAGAGTTTGCTGCTAGACGGGTACTATGTGCCCTCCTTAGTGGTGGAGGATTTTTTTTTTTTTTTTTTTATGTGTCCGATTCTAGGCATAGGCTTCAGAGCCTGCTCCCAAGGCCCAGTAGTCCTCCTATATTCCATACACCTCTACATGTCACCACGTCGGCTCTAACACCCACCGTCCTTATTGAATACATGCTAGGGTTGTCTCATACAGGACTGGCGCATTGGTATTAGCAGGGGTATTTTTACATGTCAGTGGGTCTTCTGGCTGATCAGTAAAGTCTGCCTTTATTAAATTCAAATCCTTAAACTGTTCCCTGCCCCAGCGGGGACTTGAACCTGGGTCCAGTAAGACTGCAGGCTACCTCTCTACAAACTGAACTACCGCCTCCCTCAAGCAAGTAGACAGTTCAAAGGAGCAGTAACAATTGAACGAGCAATAGAAAAGAGGTAAAAATGCAACAGTGTGGTGAAGTGACAGATGCTGATGGAAGCCAATAAGAGGCGGAGAGTTAATTAAACGAAAAGCCTTTGATTTCACTTTATTAAGAAGAACTGTATGTGGGGAACCTCCTCACACATGAGATTTGTACTCTACTCAGGGGCAAATAATACCCCTTTATAAAGTCAACAACTGTGCATCCAAGCAGTTCCCCCATCTGAGTGCATCAGCGCCACTGCTTTAATGCGTCCCTCTCCAGCGTGGCTTTTTATGGTATGACAACTTTAAACTCAAGGCAAGGGTGTGGCGCGAACCTCTGTACAGTTTTGCCTTGTTTTCAATATTTGCGATGCCTCTCTCTCTCTCTCTCTCTCTCTCTCTCTCTCTCTCTCTCTCTCTCTCTCCTGGGGGGAGATGTGCATCACCCTGGGGAATTTTGTTTCTTTTATGAGTGACTGTTATAAACTTGTGCTTTCGTTTCTTTATTTTGTTTTTATTATATCTAATTATATTTAAAACTATTAGTGTTTTCATATGGCGCCAGCTGCCCTCGCTGTTGCAGTGCCATCATTTTGTTTTCATTCAATCTTTCTCGCCCTCCTTCCTTCCCTTCCTTCCTCTATCTCTCCCACAGCTTGACAATGCACTCAATACTGCCCCTGGCCTGCCTTTCTCTCTCTCTCTCTCTCTGTCTCTCTCTGTCTCTCTCTGTCTCTCTCTCTCTCTCTCTCTCTCTCTCCCGAGGGGAGATGTGCGTCACCCTGGAGATTTTTTTTTTTTTTTTTATGAGTGACTTTTATATACTCATGCTTTCATTTCTTGCTTATATATATATTTTTTTATGAGTGACTTATAAACCGCCATCCTGTCTGAGTCAAGGACACAAAGGAAAGTGACACAAGAAGCTCTGGCCGAGTTAGACTGGGTTGGTGTGAGTGTTGCCGCTCACGAGGGTTTAATGTTTTTTTTTTTTTTTTTACTAAGAAATTGGCATATTTTTATTTATATACATGCACATCCTCTTATAATCAAAATTGTGACATTATTACCCACCCCAGAAATACGGTAAAAGCCAAAAAAAGTGACCACATTTTTTTTAGCAACACTGCAAAAGATTTATTCCACGTTTCTGTATTGTTGTACAAATATCTTATGTATAATAAGTTTATTGTTCTTTCATATGTTAAAGTACCCATGTTAACATTGTATTCATATGTGTATATCTTATTTGTGATGCCTATTACATGTATAACAGCCGTTTCACATCGCGGGCTTGGGAAACATAACAACACTGTACAGAGGTTCGCGCCACACCCTAGCCGCCAGTTTAGAGTTGTCATACCATAGGTGTATCTGCAAATTGTTATCAGGTTGCCTATTAGTCACTCAACACTGTTCCATCTGGAACACTGAAGCCTGAGGCTAGGCTACGTGGTCCTGACATGAAAGATGAAAGTGACCATAGCTGTTCACTGAGTGGCATTATCACCTCGCCAGCAAAAGTGGAGGGGGTTATGTATTGATCGGTGTATATGTTTGTTTTTTGTTTGTTTCTCCATACGAAATCTACAAAAGTTCTCAATGAATTCCAATGAAATTTTGTGGAAGGGTGGGCCATGGGCCAAGAAATAACTGATTAAATTTGGGGGCAGATCTGGATCAAGATCCTGCAGTGACATTGGAGGAGGTATGCGCTCTCTGAGTGCTTTCCAGTGTTTTTATGTTTTGCAATATTTACAATACTCAGACTGAGGAAGTGGTCCATTTCCCTCCAGTAAAAAGAACCAAAACTGTAGCAGTGAGACTGAAAATGATGAAAAACATCAAGATACACACACGATACATACACACACACACACACACACACACACACACACACACACACACATATATATATATATATATATATATATATGTATCATCAGCCGTATGAGTATTCACTGAAGGACTGGTCTATCCCGACTGAAGTCGGGATGATACAGCCAATGTATCTCTACCAAGTGGCTTAGGCTATCTGGCAGAGATTGTATGTAGCGTGTGAACTGCTTGTAAGTGTAATTGTAGTGTTGGAGTGGCTTTGGATGTGTGTGTAGTCTGTGAACCAAGTGTGATCGGCCAGAGCAAGCTGACTGGGTGCAAGCATAATTTATAGGAAGCGACACTGGTTCAACCACAGCACCCCTTGAGTCCGCCAATGCAGCACGTGGCCGGGTGAACACTCCCAAAGTTTATTACCCTGGCGGGGCACAAACCCTGGGTCACCCGTGTACAAATCGCGCACTTTACCACTGTACCACAGAGGCTCATATATATATATATATATATATATATATATATATATATATATATATATATATCATATCTCATCAGCCGTTTGAGTGTCCACTGCAGGACCGGCCTATCCCTACCGAAGTGGGGATGATACAGCCACTGTATCTCTACCAAGTGGTTTAGGCTGTCTAGTAGAGATCGTATGTAGAGTGAGAAGTCCTTGTAAGTGTAATTGTTGTGTTGGAGTAGCTTTGGATATGTGTGTAGTCTGTGAACCAAGTGTAATCGGCCTGCTTAAGCCAAATGGGTGCAAGCACACTTTTTTTGTATGCGACACCGGTTCAGCCACAGCATCCCTTGTGTCCACCAATGCAGTACGTGGCCAGAAGAACGCTCCCAAAGTTTTTTACCCTGGCGGGGCGCGAACCCTCGTTCTCCAGTGTATGAAAATGCACACTTTATCACTGTACCACAGAGGCTTCAGATATATATATATATATATATATATATATATATATATATATATATATATATATATATATATATATATAATAAATTATAGATATGGATAAATATATAAAAGTCAAGGTGTGTAAACGTCTGTCTTTCTGTGCATTGGTTTTGAGAGAACGGTAATATATATCGACCTCATTCTTTTGCATTAGGTCGAAGTAAGTCCAGGGAGTGTTAGGAAACATGAAACAAAAAAAACTGTCAATCATGCGCGACGAGACTGCGAGAAGTCCTCCGAAATCGCGACACGCGAAAATGTCTGTCTTTGCGTTTGTTCGTTTCTTTCATGACAAAGGTAATGGGTATCGGCCTTATTCTTTTTGCATTAGGTAGGGGTATGTCCAGAGAATGCCAAAGAAAAGGTCAAGAGAGAGAGAGAGAGAGAGAGAGGGGGGGGGAGGGATAGCGTAAATTCAGTAATATGGAGACCGAAAGAGGTGCAAGTATAAGTGGCTGGATAGTGACTAGCAGAAAAAATGCGAGTAGAGAGGAGGAGATCAGTTGGACGAAAATATCTGAAGCAATGAAGAAAGTTAAAATGGGGAAAACTCTAAGAATATATGGACTGGGGTGAAATGCTGAAATACGGTGGACAGCTAGAGCAGATATGGAAGATTTGCAGATCGGCCTGGGAGGAATATAGGGTCTCGGGGGATTGGAAGACAGATAGAGTTGTTCCCCTATACAAAGGAAAAAAGAAAAGAGAAATGTATGACAATCATATGGGTATTATGGTAGGATGCTTGTCTAAAGAGTTTACGGAAGTAATTGAAGAAATAGCTGGAAAAGAACAAGGGGGGTTTAGGGAAGGAACAGGTTGTGTAAATCATACTCATTTTATTATGTTTAGTGAAAAAATGTCTAGTGGAGGGAAAGAAGTTGCATGTTCCCTTCATGAACTTCGTGAAAACACGTAATGGAGCACATAGAGAACGAATGAGGAAGGTATTAAAAATATATGGAGTAGACAGGAAACTGATGAATACTGTGAAGGATATGTGTGAGAGCACTACGGCAGCAGTGCGTGTGGACAGTGAATAAACTAAGTTCTTTGTGGAGTAGATGGGAAAGTGCTGATTGGTGTGAAAAGTATATGTGAGGGCGTTACGGCTGCTCTGTGCGTGGACAGAGAAGTAAGTTCCTTGTGAATGTTGGATGAATACAGAGTTCTGTCATGTTTTCGAGTTTGATCAGTTTATATATGGACTGTGCTACATGAGATACAAGGTCGTGCAGTGGATGCTGGAGTCTCTAGTGCAGGGGTGGGGAACCTTTCCCCTGTTAATGGCCATTAGGATATTTTTAACATCATTCGCGGGTCATACAAAATTATCAACTTAAAATCAACTGCAGCCCGGTACATAATATATATATATATATATATATATATATATATATATATATATATATATATATATATATATATTCGTTCATGAGTTTATGAAATTGCATTTATGAATTGCCTCGCGGGCCTGATCAAATGGTCTTGCGGGCCTTATACGGCTCAGAGGCAGGACGTTCCCCACCCCTGCCCTAATGAGAGGCAGTTGGATATGGAAACTTCTTGCACTGATGTTGCCGATGATGGAAGCTAGACATGAATGTAGGTAAGTGCCGTGTTATGGTCTTTGAGAGAAATAAAGCCACTGAATGTGAAGTGAGCCTGGATAGTGAGGAAATGGAGAATGAAAGGGCATGCAAGTACTTACATACTGAGTGAGGATGGAAGTTTAGAGGATGAAGTGCTTAAAAGAGCACAGCGTGGAACAAAAGTTGTTGATGCACTGAAAGCATTAATAGAGAGGGGGGAATTGAGTATGGAAACGGAATAGTCGCTGCATGACAGTATGGTGATCCCTACTCTAACGTACGGAAGCGAAGCTTGGACCCTGCCAGAAGGGCATAAGTCAAGAGTGACAGAAGTGAAATTAAGGTACTTGAGACGGGCATGCGGAGTTACATGGAGAGACTGACAGATAAAAGAAAAAGTTAAAGAGCATTGTGTTGTTGTTGCTGTTGTTGTTGTTGTTGTTGTTGTGACAAAAAGTGTTAAAAGAAATACTCTGAGATGGTTTGGCCATATCGAGAGAATTGGAAATGAGAGACTTTATAGCAGAATGTATTTCAGTGAGGTGGAAGGGGAGAGGGAGAGGGGAAGACCAAGGATGAGATGGAGGGATAGAGTACAGAGATATGTGAGAGGTTGTGTGAATTGGAGGGAGTGCAGCTAAACGCAGAGGACAGGCCGATATGGAAACGATTTGTTTGTGACTATCCCTTATGGGATTCAACCGCCTGCCTAAAGATAGACAGATAAATAGAAATACTCGGGCACAAGTGAATAAGGAGAACACATGGAGAACGTTATCCAGCTGGAATGAGCCAACAAAGCATTACTGCAGGGCTAAAACCTTCGCTTGACCCTAATTTTCGTTATTTTCCTGTTCATTTCACGCAGTTAATTGGCAGAAATGACAGTGCTAATGCTCTACATCCTTTTCATAGCACTGTATTACGTGTTAAAATATTGTTACCTCTCAGCATTCAAGATGAAGTGACGGCAGTTTTATGCCAAGTTAGAGCAAACAAAATAAGGGTGTGCTACATTCCAAACGACACTTTTTTTCTTCGCATATTATAGGCTGTGTCTTTGCCTTTTAACTCCTTCAGTCTTGGCATATTTTTCATTTTAAGTACACTAACACAGGATGTCTTTGTGGAACAACTTTATTTTTAAAACTCTTAATGCATTCATTAACTAAGGCTATAACCAGTCTCTTTCAATTCAAATGTCTCCCAAGCTGAAGAAACCGTCCGGAGGTGGCAAGAAATATGTAAAGACGTTAGAAGAGTGCATGTTAGAGCTCTCCTTGCTAGGAAATAGCACAGATCGCCATATAGGGTTTCGCTAAAGTGAAGTACCTTGTGTGTGAAAATCCTTAGGCATCTGAAGTTTTGACACCATACGATACGATAGTGAAGCAACGTGCTTGAAAATCTTTAGAGTGTCACTGATCCGGCCATATAGAGATGATCCCGCATCTAAGGAGGTTAAATATGAGTGTTTTTTTTTTTTTCTCTCTCTCTCTCTAGCTAGTATATTACTTTCACCTTAACCACTTCAGTCTGATGACGTACTTAATATCTTGCTCTTACAGCCTCAGTTTGAAATTATTTAGCCACGAGAGAGTTTTTGTTCGAGCAGGAATAGACGCAGCATTAAACTAGCTTCACTGTTATATGCCTTTCCGAAACTGAATAGAGTCGTCTGGTGGTGGCCAGATCCAAGTGCAAAATACGTCACAAGACTGAAGTCGTTACCGGACCAAATCTGTCCTCTTCCAACTTACCCAAGTGGCTCATTGGTCCTACATCTCTTCCACAACACCTGTACGTGACTAGTGTCATATTCAAGTGTCGTCTGTTATTACAAATGAGCATTCAAGATGGCGAGAGTGCAATTTTAGGCCAAGTTTAAGTGAGATGAGTGAAGGAGATCTCTTAAATTAACAAAATCGTCAGATTAGGAAAATGTTTAAATACGTCTGGGACGAAAAAAAAAAAAAAGTAGAGGAATTTTTGATCAGCTGACATGTCTTTAAACCAAAATAAAAACAAAAGTCTACCGATAGTCTGAATAAAACACCCGGTGCGTCTACATCAAGTAGCTGCAGGAAAGCTTAGGGAGGTCTGACTAATTACCAAAACTTCTCAGAAGGCGTGGGCGAGAGTCCATAATGAGATACGTCTTTGTGTGTGTGTGTGTGTGTGTGTGTGTGTGTGTGTGTGTGTGTGTGTGTGTGTGTACATTTCCATAACTCAGTTCCTCTAAGCTGACAGTCATCCCCAGTCCCTCCAGTTCGATCGACGGCCACATGTGGTCAGATCGGAGGGTCATTTTGACTAACGATGAAGGAGACTCATTCGTACCTCATAACCAAAGCTTATCGATCTTATATATCCACGAGACAGTATTTAGTTGTGAGAGTGGTCCAGTCCCGTCAGAAGAAAAGAAGCCGACTAGAGTGTGGCTTTACCCCGCACTACAGCACAGCTGGTCACAGCGCTGGTCACACACCCTCCCGAGGCTGCCCCGATGACAGTATTTTTATTACTGCATTCTTGATCCCACCAAATGATTTCCTTCATCTTAATAAACATATATCGGACACGAGAGGTTATACATAACGCTCATTATTTATTACTTTCATTAGCAGACGTTCTTTGTAACTTGAACCAAACAGCTTCACGATTGCTTGAATAATGAAAAAAAAAAAAAAAAGTTTTGAGGAGCTTTGATGGCATTTTTCTCAACGGTTTACTTGTCTTACGTGATCTTACCTCTCAGTGACTAAAGAAACATCCTCAACCACGTGTCAGGCTGCAGTGTAATGAGCATAATAATTATTAAATCTTGTTTTTTCAATATTTGGCCTTTCTTACCCTTTACTGTTTACTACAATGACGTTTTTTTTTTTTTTAATTCTTGGATCCACTTGATTTTATTCAACTTTAGAAAGAGACAGTTCGAACTAGAGAGGCTAAACACAACTTTCATTAGACTCTTTGCTGCAGACGGTCCTTCTTAACTCTAGTAAAGTATTTGATGGTAGCAAATAAAAAAAATAAAAAAAAAAAAATGCCGCATCAAAATGAAGGCATAAAACATTTTTTTTTTTTTTTTTTTTTTGGTTTTACTCCAGGTATCCCCGAAGGGCTAAGGCGATGCCCCTGGGTAGAGGACTTTTGGATTGGAGCGTGTAGCATTTTATGACCGGATGCCCTTGCGATGTCTGCCAATGACCCTTGGGTGGATTCGATCCTCCGACCCTTCGGTCAGAGTGGAGCGCTCTAACCCACTGAGCCACGGCTGCTACAATGAAGGCATTAATCATAAAACATAAAAATACATGGAATACCTGGAGTAGGACGACTGACGGATAGTGGGCAGCTCTTGCATAAAGGAGGAGGATAAGTGATCTACGGACGCCTTTAAATGGTGGCACTGATATAACCAGGTGGCCCCACTGCCTGGGTGTACAAGTGTCTCTCAATTTCATCCCTATCCCCGGAAAGGAGGGTTGTGGAATCCGGGAGAATAACAACTTACGTCTACAATCCACCGGGTTCATGCTTCAGACGAGCTTCGAACCACAACAGTAACGAGAATAGGATAAGAATGGGGAAAAATGAGTAATCGGATCTTCTGATAATAGATTTTAATTCATCATTTCGTCAGCTTTGTTCGAGGATTGAAGTCCCAGTGTGCAAGAAGTGGAACATGTGAACCCTTTAAATCTGGGTTCATTCACTCTGACGTGGCAGAGATTTCGTAATATTCAGCCTATTTCCGTAACCCAGTGGCAAGATACTATAATGGTATGGTCCTACACACTTAATACTTTTTCGTGACCTGTGTTCGAGATGGAGAGCTGACAATTTTTCGCCCAGTTAAAGTGAGCAGGGTGTAGGTAGTGTGATGAGCATGGCAAGAAGTATAGAAGGTAGACTGCAAGAAAGAGAGGTAGGGCTGCAGGTATAGTGAGGATGGTGACAAGGATTACGGAGTTGAATACGCAGTTTAAGAAGCTGTTGCAAGATAGCAGAGCGATCAACACACTTATTCACGTTTGTTTACCTCATTTCAAGGCTAGTACATTTTTGCACACTTCAGTTCAGTTATACTCGTAGTGGCACAGGAGTATAGCTGAAAACGTTAAGTGGGCAGTGAACACATTAGGTTTGCTTCTCTACAGTATCTGTTGTCCCTTGATAACATATTAACGTTCGTCTTAAAAAAAAAAAAAAACAGGACAAATGAAGGACGTAAAGCTCCAGTAAAGCTCTATCTACTCAAGCCTTGCTTCCCGGTTGACCCCGCAGACGGAGGGAAGGGGGTGGAGGGAGGAAGGGAGGTGCCAGACGCGAGGGAAAAACAGCATTGAGGCAATGGAGCTATAATGATGGAGTGGCGACAGGAGGTGTTCTGGAATGTGCGAGGAAGAGAGAGAAGAGGGAGGAAGGGATATGATGATAATGATGAGAGCACAAGAAAGGGACAGTGGGAGACGAGAAATGGATTACAACAGAGTGAGAAAGGGGACGTTGAAAAGAAAGTGGGTGAGAGTGAGGATGGGAGATGGGAGGTATGAGAGAGAGGAAAATGTGAAGGATAAGAGTTTGGGAGAGAAAGGAAGAAAGATGTGGTAGACAAAGGGATGGGTGGTTAAGTGAGGGGGAGGGGGCGAAGTAGTGAGGGAAGGGAAAGAGGCACTGAAGAAGCGAGGTAAGAGAGAAGGAGGGGGTTGAGGGAAAGGGTGGAAGGTGAGTGTGACGAAGGGGAGGGAGGAGAAAGAACCAGGAGGGAAAAGGAAGAGATAAGGGGGAAGGGGGAGACGAGAGAGAATATGAAGATGAGGAAGAATGAGATGAAGGATGGGATGAGGGGGAAGGAGATGAGAGAGAAATGAATATGATGGAGAATGTTCTGGAGGAAAGAGAGAGAGAGAGAGAGAGAGAGAGAGAGAGAGAGAGAGAGGAGGAGAAAATGACTAAGAAGGAGATGAGGAAGAAAATGAGGGAGAAGCTATGAAAAAAGATAAGGGAAAAGATAAGATGAGTGAGGAGATGAAGGAGAACTGAAAGAGAAAGAAACAAGGGAGAAGATGAGGCAGGAGAGGAACGAAGGGAGGTGAGGTGGATGAAAGAAAAAGTGATGATGGGGAAGGAGATGAGGGAGCAGAGGAGATGAGAGAGAAGATGAGAGGGTAGGAAATGAGACAGAGAAATGAGGAAGATTGGAAAGGTAGAGGGAAGAGGGAATGAGACAAGGGAGGAGGAATGAGAAAGGAGAGAGCGAATGAGAGTCGGGAGGGTGAATGAGAGATTGGAGGGTGAATGAGAGATTGGAGGGTGAATGAGAGACGGGACAGCTATTGAGAGGGGGGAGGTAGAATGAGAGAGGAGAGGGGGAGTAAGAGAGGGGAGGAGGAATGAGAGCGGGGAGGGGGAATGAGAGAGGAAAGGGAGGGGGAATGAAAGAGGGGAGGAGAAATGGGAGGGAGGGGAAATGAGAGAGAGGATAGTGAGAGAATGGAATAGTGTGAGAGTGAAGGACAAGGTAAAGGTAGAGGAAACGAAAGGTTTGGTGAGGTATTGGTAGTATTGTTGGTAATGGAGAAGTGGGACGAGGAAGGAGATGAGGGATATGGGGAGTGAAGAATAGGGAAAGTGTGAGGAGAGAGGTGAGACAGAAGCAAGAAGGAAGGGGAGAGGAGAAACGAAGGATATGGTGACATAGTAGAAGAGAAGAGGGGGAAGAACTTGAGAGAGAAAGGAGGTGAGGGGGTAGCGGGAAAAGAAGGAGCTGGGGAAAGAGAGAAAGAGAAAAGACGAGGGGAAGGTGACAATTCTTCATTTCTGCAACATTCGCGGCCTTTCCTCTAACTTTCTCTCTGTTGAACACTACCTCTTCTCCTCTAAACTTCACCTTCTCTTCCTTACCGAGACTCAGCTGTCTGAGACAGCTGACTGCAGACCCTTTTCTGTTTCCTCCTGCTTTCTCTATATTCATTTCAACGGAAAAGGTGGCTGTTGTGTATATGTACATAACGACCTATCTTGCTCTCGTGTTCCTGAACTTGATTCTTCTGAATTCTCTACTCTCTGACTTCGGCTTTCCTGTCATTCTCTGACTAATAATATCTGTGCTGTTTACTTATCCCCTGATTCTACTGACTATTGAAAATTCATCGACTATCTTACTTCTACGATGGAACACATTCTATCCATGTCTCCTTTCTCAGAAATCTCCATTCTAGGAGATTTGAATGTTCACCACCACCTTTGGCTCTCATTTCCTTTCACTGATCCACCTGGTGAACAAGCCTACATCTTTTCTATACTTAATGAATGACCTAGAGCAGCTTTTACAGCACCCTACCTGTATCCCTAACTGCCTTGGAGAGAGCTCCAACATACTTGACCTCTTCCATACAACTAATCCTTCTGCTTACACTGTTAATCTTTTCTCTCCGTTGGGCACCTCTGATCAAAACCTTATTACCTTACCCTGTCCTATCACTCCGGTACGGTCTGTGGACCCTCCAAAGAAATGTTGTCTGTGGCACTTTGGAGCTGCGGATTGGGAGGCCCTCAGGCAGCACTTCTTTGATTTTCCCTGGAATGATTTTATGCTTCCATGGGCAGGAGCCATCTGAGTGTGCCTTGTGCATTATGGAGGTTATTCTCTTGCGCATGGAAGCATACATTCCTTTCTCATATCGTTTGACTAATGCAAGAAAGCCTTGGTTTAATCACGCTTTTTCTAATGCTGTCCACAGCAAGGAGAGGGCCTATAAAAGGTACCAGAGCCAACCCACTCCTGAATCACATCTTTTTTATGTTTCTGCCTGGAATCTTGCTAAGTCTGTTCTTCACTGTGCTAAAAAAAATTCATTTGTACTAAATGCTCTCAACTCTCAAACTCGAATTCTTCTCCCTCCTTCAAGCACCTTGCCAAAAACCTTTCTAACAACTTTTCCTCATCATCCTTCCCTCCTCTTTTCCACTCTGATGCCTCTGTAGCTATTTCTTCTACTGATAAAGTAGATCTCGTTGCTCAGACTTTCTCCTCCAGTTCCACCTTAGACAATTCCGGTGCTGTTCCTCTATCACTTCCTGCCTCTGACTTCCTCATGCTTGACAATAAAATTTCTTCAGCTGATGTATTTTCTGCCATCACTGGCCTCAATACTAACAAGGCATATGGGCTTGATGGAGTCCCTCCAGTTGTCCTCAAGAACTGTGCTTCTGTGCTTACACCCTGTCTAAGTAAACTCTGTCGCCTTTGTCTTTCACTGGAAGTTTGCTCTCATTCAGGCAGTCCGAAAGAAGTTTGACCATTCCCAACCCTCTAATAATCGTCCAATTGCTTTAACATTATGTGTCTCAAAAGTTTTTGAGTCAATTCTTAACAGAAAAATTGTAAAGCCCCTTTCCTATCACAACCTTCTTTCTGATCATCAGTATGGGTTCCGTCAAGGATGCTCCACTGGCGATCTTCTCACCTACCTTTCAGACTCCTGGTCATCCTCCTTCTGGGACTTTGGCGAAAGCTTTGCCATTGCATTTAACATCTCAAATGCTTTCGGTCGAGTCTGGCATAAATCTTTAATTTCCAAACTGCCCTCTTACAGTTTCTATCCTTCTATCTGTGCCTTCATCTATAGCTTCCTTTCTGGTAGTTCTATAACTGCTGTTGTAGACGGTCATCGTTCTTCTCCTAGATCTATCAACCGTGATGTTCCTCAGGGCTCCGTCCTGTCACCAACGATCTTCCTTTTATTCATCAATGATCTTCTAAGTTGTACATCTAACCCTATCCAGTCATACACTGATGACTCCACCCTTCACCTTTCCAATCGGTTTCCGCAACGTCCATCTCAGCAGTTACTTCAACCAACGAGAGATGAGGCTATGGCACACCTAATGTCTGACTTGGCTCGTATCTCTGACTTGGGTAAAAATAATTTTGATGTTTTTAATGCATCAAAGACTCAGTTCTTACACCTATCAACCCATCAAAATCTTCCACAGGAGTACCCACTAATGTTTAAAAATATCCAGCTCAATCCTGCATCATCCTTGAACATGCTTGGGGTTTCATTCACACGGGACTTATCTTGGAAAGATCATATTGCATCTCTTGTACAATCTGCTTCCGAGAGATTAGATGTACTAAGACGACTCAGTGCCTTCTTTACTCCTGCACAGTTGTTGACTTAATACACGGGTTTTAATCGCCCCTGTGTAGAGTACAACTCTCACGTGTGGGGAGGCTTTCCACATACAGCTCTTCTCAATAGGGTGGAGTTAAAGGCTATTCGTCTCATGAACTCTCCTCCTCTTACTGGCTCCCTTCAACCTCTGTCTCTTCGCCACACTGTTCCCTCTTTATCTCTTTTCTATCACTACAGTACTTCAATGGTCACTGCTCCTCTGAACTGTTTGCTTGCGTCCCTCCATCTCTACGACGGGCGCATAGCACTCATCTGTCAACAAACTCTCATCCCTTTTCTGTCCAACTCTCTAGTGCAAGAGTTAACCGTTACTCCCAGTCCATCATTTATGCAACAGGTCAACTCTGGAACTGTCTCCCTTTGTCTGTATTTCCTACTTCCTATGATCTCCAGTCTTTCAAAGGCAGTGTGTCCAGGCATCTCGAAATGAATGGATCTTGAATTTGGCTCTGTGTTGTATTGTTTTTTTTTTTCTTGGATGGAATTGTTTTGCGGGCTCAGCCTTTGTTTCCTTATTCCTCGCATAAAAAAAAAATCAGGAGGGAGTAATGAGGAAACTGGATGAGGGAGGGGAGAGGGAGTGACGATGAGGGAGGGGGTGGAAAGGAGCTGAGGGGGAGGTGGATGAAGGTGGGAGCAGGTGTTGGAGGGAGTGAGAAAAGCGAGAGAGAAAAAGGGGGAGGGGGGAGCAGAGAGAAAGAAAACTGAGGAAGGGAGAAAGAAGGGACAATGATGAGACGAGACAAATAAGGAGTGACATCAAGAAGGATGAGGCGGAACAAAGGGAGAGGAAGGGGCCAAGAACAAAATGGGCTTGGGATTAATACCTTTTAACTGAAAGACGGACATTACGGTAAGCCAGCAATTTTTCCAGGACACGGTTTTACCCTAGAATACGGTACAACAATCGAATTTACATTCAGGTCCCCAATTGTACTGTTGGGCGAACAGGGATATGGAGAAACAGACTGTGTTTATGAAACTGACCGGGGCGGGAAACAAAATGGGTAGCATGGGGGAGGATGAATTAGTGAGGGAAGGGGAGGAAAGGAAATGGAAAGAGGGGAGGAAGAAGGAAAGAAAGTTAGAGTTTGAGAGGATAATCGAACAGATGAAGGAGGTGAGGGTGGTAAGGGGAAGGTGAAAAGGTAAGGAGAGTGAGGTGAAGGAGGTGAGAGGAGGACGAGGAGTGAGGGTAAGGGCGAGATGAATGATGAGGGGGATGGCGAGGTGTCCGAAATGAGGTCTAGGTAGGCTGGAGAGAAAGGGGGAAACGTGAGGGAAAAGAAAAGCATAAGAGGATGGAGGAAAATGGAGGAAGATGGATATGCATTATGGATGGGGAGGATAAGGAACGTGAGAGGGAGATGAGAAACTAGAATGGCTGGTTGAATAGAGAAGGAAAGACAGAGATGCAGGGAGTGACTGTGAAGGAGTTAGATGAAGGGAGGAAAAAGAGAAGAGTATGGGAAAAAGAAGTAAGATTGAATAGAGGGAGGGAAATTGATGGGAGGGAATAAGTCACTGAAGTGGGGAAGCAGGAGGGACGGGGAGAGGCAGGGGGGTAACCTGAGGTGTGCAGTCAGTAAGATGGGTGGCAGCTCTTCTGTGAGGTGGTAATGACGATTAGATGCCGTACTCCTTTCCTATTTTTTTTTTCTGTCTCTTTTTAAGTTGTGGTCTCCTAAAAAAATATACATGATAATCCATTTCTCTCTCTCTCTCTCTCTCTCTCTCTCTCTCTCTCTCTCTCTCGTATCCTTTGGGGGTTTTCTAGTACTTCTCCATCCTTCTGTCACTGGTACATCTTCCTCATCATCCTTCCTTACATATATTGCATTTCACATCACCTGGTCCCTTCCCTTCCCTTCCCGTCCATATGTCTTCCCTTCTCCTCCCCTCCTCTTCCCTTCCATAAGCTCCTTTTCGTGTGACCTCCTTCCATTTTTTTTTCTCCCCTTTCTGTGTCAGTTGCTTCCTCCCTTGTCTTCATCGCCTCTTCGCTACCATGCGGTTGTTTTCTCATGACCTCGTTCCTGCCCTTCTCTGCTAACCCTCCCTGCATGACCCTGCCTGACCCACTGATAATAGCCCACACAACATGCATATGACTGGCACGCAACGCTTACCGTAATATTTTCTTATCTGTATTCTTTACCATACAGTATTATAGTCAACTTTTAACTGACGTAACTGGGCCACTTCAACAACATGAACACTAAGGGCAGTACTAAAAACTAAAAGCCAATATTGACGAACGTGAGCGTCTGATGTTCCTGTTTTTCATACCATAAATAAATAAATTTGCTGTTCTCTCCAGGTGTTCGTCAACTGGTTATGGCGTAAAATAGTATGTGAATGTGACAGGAGGATAAATACCACCGGAGACCCCCTTATGTATATCGAACTTTAATATTTAAAAAAAACTATAGCCGATTTTTTCATGAATAAACATTCAGTAATTCAGGAATGAAATTTTCCCTGGCAAGCTGAAATATATAAGAAATACAGGGCTGTACAGAAAATATTACAAGACTAAACGGTTCTATAAACGAATGCGAGTGGCTCAATCGGTAGAGAGGTGGCCTGCAGTCCTAATGGACCTAGGTTCGAATCCCGGCTGGGGCAGGGAACAGTTTAAGGATTTGTATTTCATTAAATCAGGCTTTACTGATCTACCAGAAGACCCGTCGACATGTCATAAAAATACCCCCGCTAATACCAATACACCAGTCCTGTATGAGACAGCCCTAACACGTACTCAATATGGACGGTGGGTGTTAGCGCCGAAGTGGTGACATGTAGAGGTGTATGGTATGTAGGAGGACTGCTGGGCCTTGATAGCAGGCTGTGAAGCCTATGCCCAGAGTCGGACACTAAAAAAAAAAAAAAAAAGAAAAAAAAATCCGTGGTGGTGGGGTGGCGACGTGGTGCATAATACTTGGAGTTATGACATAATGTTCCCAAGTTAATTTCAGACTACCTGTGTATTTTCTCAACAGGTTTATGAAACGGCAACAGTAATAAAGTATGTATGCTAGCCAGCTCCGTCCTGTAATATTACATTTGAAGGCAAACTTTTGCCTCTAGTCGATCAAATCAGTATCCGTGTGTGTCAGTCCTGGGATTGGAAAATCATGAAATAAATTTATTATTATTATTACCATTATTATTATTATTATTATTATTATTGTTGTTGTTGTTGTTGTTAATGGAGTGCGTCTTGAAATATACCACTTTCAGTTAAAGTGTAGAGTTGTTTCATACAGCAGCTGCAGTGGTTGCTAACATAATCACTGGAAACCAGTACTTAGCTGGGTACTTTATAACTTCTCCATGTATGAGGCTAAATAAGTTTAAAAAGTATATATATACTGTATATATATATATATATATATATATATATATATATATATATATATATATATATATATATATATATATATATATATATATATTACGTGGCAGAAATTACAGATATCAGAGTTAGGTCAGTGTTGGTAAACAGTTAGTTAGGTTTATATTTTTTCACCAGCTTTGGTGTTCCGTTATTCTGTTGTTATAGTCCATCTATCTATCTATTTCCAGACGCCACAATCCCGTAAGGCGTGGCCGTTTGACTTTGAGTTGTTTGTTTTACGGGGAGGGGCACTAACCTCCACCAACCCACTTGTTGACACGTAGGGAGCACAGTAATGGGTAAAAAAAAAAAAAAAAAAAAAAAAAAAGCACAAATTCTTCATCAGTATCAACAGATAAATGGAATCACTGAATTCTTTGCTGAAACATGTAGTTCATTTTTGCACAATATAAATCAATCAGCTAATAAAGGTAAGACAAAGTTAGGTAAAGTTCCAGAGGTATGAGTAAATTCGTTGGTTAGGATGCTGGCTAAAATACTGTATTTTTCCTATTTCAGTCAAGCACTCACATTTGAGGATAGTGGCTTTAATACATGTTAGCATAATAATGCAGATCATTTTATAAGAATCACACAAAAGAAAAAAAAAACAGCATCCTGAGGCGTCTTTCTTTCCCAAGATCTTTACCTACATGTAAATATCAACAGAAAGTGGCCTGTACAATCCCTACATAGCACAAAAACAATTAGATAAAAATTACAGTTACCGTACTATAATGGAGGAGTAGATAGGTGTAGGAAATGCAGGAAACATTAGTTTGGGTGTAAGGGTTATCCGTATACAAAAGCATGAAAGAAGCTCTTTAACAGTGACTGTGACGAGCAGGAAACAATAAAATATATAATTTAACGAAGGGGACCAACATCAAGTATAAGAATCGTTGAGGAGAAAGCTAAGAAACAGAACAGTAAGCAGTCTGAAAATGTATAAAACAGAATTGGATGAAAGTACTACAGACGTTGAATGATTTCTGCGAAATAGAGGTATGTCTTATCTGGCAGACTGGAATAGAAAAGGAAATACTGTACCAAGTAACTTAAAGAAGTAACTACATACTATTTGAATGGAAAGGTATTAAACAAGAATGTGAATACCAGAGAAGTATAATTACTGAGCTAAACTGAAAATTTACTAATAATAACTGAAATATGGAAGATGGTAATAGTATTGGGAAAGAAAACTGTAGCCTGATACATAGAAGCTAAATGAACAACTGTGACAGTACTTAGAACTGATAGCCTATATTATCCAACATCGCCTGCTGGTCATGGATGGATGATAGGCCTGGAAAGAAATTGCCGAAAAAATGAAAGAATGTTACTACATCCCCCTGGTGTTGGTGCTGAAATGGATGCCACCACCGGACTGGCTTTATAATGAAGTAATGCAATCTCCATGGTAAAAATAATATTATCCTGCAATCACTATGTATTTACATCTTGCAGTATAAATTTAGGTAGATAGGATATACTGCTACATGAGTAGAGGCGCACATAATCTAGATATACTGCTGTACAATTCCTGATTGGTTGGCTGGCAGGAAACATACCATGGAAGTCTATGAAATATGCAATAATACATTCACTTTATTCGTATAGGCTCATTTTTAGATATCTCCAACAATTGATTCATTGACATAATAGCATAAGGAGGCTAAATCGTTATATTTCATGCTTAGCCTATACAGTAGACTATATTGCTCGTAAATGCATCCTAATTAAGTGTTCTATTTTTAATTTTTACCAATTCTCTCTCATATAGACATATTCCCTATTTAAAAATAACAGTTTAAACTAGGTTAGCGATTTGTCTGGTTTATCAAACTGAAGAAACATTTAAAATTCGCGCGTTGTTAGCGCTCATGCAGCGTATTCTCGCTCAATCTAGCGACTGTCGTGCCATCCAATCGCCTGAACTGGGCTTCGCCAAGACTGACAGTTCAGATATTTAATAATATGGATGACTGACGCTCAGAACCGTCTGACGACTGAACGTCGCCGTTCAACCACCTGAAATCATGTTATATATATATATATATATATATATATATATATATATATATATATATATATATATATATATATATATATATATATATATATAGCACGGCCCTGAATCATGGCTCCACAAAATCCGATGAGCCTTAGTTATGAGGGGAAAATGAGTCTCCTTGGTTACTATAGTCGGTTTATTCTTACGTGTAGGAATGGACCAGACAACGTGAATGTTAAGTTGTGGTTGCATGAAATTCGATGAGCCATAGTTACCTGGTAGGAATGAATATCTTTGGTTATTAGAGTTTGCTTTCACCAGACGTAGTTGGGCCAATCCCACAACTTGAATACTTACTGTAGTCGTAGCAGCATCTGTATGAAATATGATGAGTCAGTGTTACCAGGTGGAAATGAGTTTCCCTGTTACTAGTCTAACTGAGCTCTGATCTGTCTATACTCGCACGTACCAAAAAATATATGACGTATTTTCGTACTCCTATAACTATGATGGGAAACACAAGACCCAACTTTTTCTGGCAGTCAGTTAATCGGTGAGAATTAGATCGTGTCAGTGTACATTCAACGTGTTACGGTGCTGTCAGTATCGAGGTAGAGACCAAACCTCTGTTTTCCTTACCGTGTATTTCATTACTCACTACAAATCAATGGGATATTTTAAGCATTAGTCTTGCTAGCTTCAGCCGATTATATTCAGCTTAGGAATAGAAACTGGCCTGTGAATAAGTTAATGAAGATTATTTCTTACCCCGTCATAACAAATGATTCTCCAAATTTAAAACTCCAGGGGATGGTAAAATAATGATTACTAAAAAATATTAATAAATGGAAGGTGTTAATGACCTCAGAAATCTGAGTCTGCGTTCTTCCTTCTTGCCTATATGGTGGGTAGATGCTTTGATTACTTGACGAGAAGAATAGGCAATACTACAATTTTTAAGGAAAAGAGGGGAGGTCTGTTAGTACTCGTGACTCTGTGTGTGTGTGTGTGTGTGTGTGTGTGTGTGTGTGTGTGTGTGTGTGTGTGAGAGAGAGAGAGAGAGAGAGAGAGAGAGAGAGAGAGAGAGAGAGAGAGAGAGAGAGGAGAGGTGATTACAGTATGTGTGATGTGGCAGTGTAAGTTGTGTGTGGTAAATGTGGTACTACGTGATGTAACGGTGTGTGGTTTGCTAGTGCGAAGTGTATGTGAGCTGTGGTTGTGTGCGTGGTGTGGTTGCATGTGATGTCCTGTAGTAGTGCGTGATGTAGTGTTAGGTGTATGTACGATGTGGCAAAATGTGGCTTGGTGGTGTAAGATGTACTGTATGCTGCGTGGAGCAATGTGTGTTGTCGCTGCGTGTGGTGTAGCAGTGTGTGGCGTAGAGATGTGAGGTGCTGTGAAATTCGAAATCATTACAGTTATTATCGGGAGCAAGGAAAATAATTACTATATACGTTATCGTATAAGAGATTAACATTGGATGCACGATTGCTAGCAAAAAGTTCTTCTGGAGAATACTGTATATACCTTTGGCCACACAAAATTACCTTCACAAAGGACTGACAGAGAACCCATAAAACTCCACCAGAGATAAGCCAAATTAAGACGCAAATCTTATGAGCTCCATGTGATAGGGAAAGTCGTGATCTAGATGAGAAAAACAAAGAACCGTGGAGAATAAATTTGTGCTTATCACGAGATAGCATCGCCGGCTGTTATCACTTCGCTTTATCAGTGGCGTCGGAGAGAGTTCGTGGGTATTTTACTCTATTATCGGGTGTTTAGCCCTTGTGATATTTCTTAGTGTAATTGTGGATGAGCGAAATAAAAGCTATTATTATGATAGCCTTTTCTTTCACGTTGTGTGGATGATGTGAAAGGTGACTTATGGAAAAAATTATTACAGTATCTGAAAACAAGTGGGGAAGAGGCAAGAGGTGGACAAGCTGATAAAAGGAGGAAAGGAAAAAAATCGACATTTTGCCTTTGTTAAAAGCAACCATACTCATCCCAAGCACCAAAGGACCCTGCGTAGATGCTAAGAGTTGTGACGAACGTTCACACTGGCAACACGCAGTTTAGGCGATTTTGTTGCTTCGTATATGACGCCATATAGGTGTGTGTGAAAAAGGCTAGGTATGGTTTCACGTAACAGAAGCAGATGTCACTGAAAGCCTTCCAATTCTCATCTCAGGCGATGGAGTTTCAAAGCTTTCAAATGTGCCCAGTTTAGAATCAGGGACAGGAAAGCCCATGGCCAATGTTATGATTGAAACCTTGAACGACTGGGGTATATCTGAACGTGTGGCAGGAATGGTATTCGACACCACTGCCAGAAATACCGGATTGTGGGCAGGGGCGTGCACTCTTATACAACAGCAGTTGCACAAGGATCTCCTCCACCTGGCTTGTCGGTATCACATACTTGATATCTTGTTCAAAAAGACTTCACCATTTGCCTAGGACCGTCCTCTGGCCCCGACATTCACATATTCATGCAGTTCAAAGCCAAGTGGAATACGATTGAAAAAACACGCTTTCAGACCTTGAATGACAATGAGGAAATGCCGCTGATAGTGAGGACAGCAATGAGCTCATAGCATTTTGTACGAAACACTTACAAGAAAGCCAAGCTCGAGATGATTATCGACAATAGCTAGAATTGTCTATTGTTGTCTTGGGTGGCGTGCCGCCCTGTACACGGTCTCAGCACCCTGATGCTTGCCGCCATGCCAGATGGGTGACTAAAGTTATATACAACATCGAAGTCTATCTTTTCCATCATCAGACAAACATGACACTAAAGGAAGGCCGAAGATTGAAAGACGGGTAGCGCTGATTCAAGAGTTTAATCCAGCACTGATCAAGAACGAAAATCAACGGCAGTTTCATCTCCAGGTTGTTGAGCAACACAGACAAGTGCATCCAGATGCCAAGAAGGCTACAGCTGACAGCAATTACAGATGATAAACCTAGGCAACAATAAGTGGGAGTTGGGTTCCCATGATACCGAACCCAGTGAAGTGCTAATACTCTGCGAAGAGGGGGACCTAGGTAAACCAGCGATATAGTAATATTACGCCATCATAGTATTACTTTGAACATGATATGGCACAATTTAAAACTGTCTAATAAGGATGAAGATTTCGATACACCATTTTATAATCAAGAGGAACGAAGTCCCACAGCAGCTGAAGCAAATTTTTAAACGTTGAATTTTAAGGAATATTTTGCAGATGATACTGCACTGGTGACTGATTCAGAGGAGAGATTGAGACAGTTGGTAGAGGAGTTTGGAAGGGTGTGTGAAAGGAGGAAATTGAAAGTAAATGAGAATAAGAGTAAAGTGATGAAGTGTACGAGGTTGATAGATGGTAGGGGGATGAATATAGTTTTGAATGGTGAGTTGCTTGAGGAGGTTGATTGTTTTAAATATCTAGGGTCACATGTTGCTGTGGATGGAAGAATAGATGCAGAAGTGAAGTTTAGAATAAATGAAGTAGGAAAGGTGCTGGGAGGAATGAAAAAAGTGTTTAAATGTCGTTCGCTGAGAATGGATGTAAAGAGAAGGCTGTATGAGGGTGTTGTGGTACCGACTGCATTATATGGGGCTGAAACATGGAATATGGGTGTAGCAGAGATGAAAAGTTTGAATGTAATGGAGATGAGATGTCTGAGGAGTATGTGTGGAGTGACGCGAATGGATCGAGTGCGAAATGATGAAGTGCGAAGGAGAACTGGAGTTGTTCGGGAGATGGCTGGTAGAGTTGAGCAGAGGGTGTTGCAATGGTTTGGGCATATGGAGAGAATGGATAATGAGCGATTGGTGAAAAAGATAACTAGATCTGATGTGAGAGGTGTAAGGCTGAGAGGAAGACCACGAATAGGATGGATGGACAGTGTGAAGAGAGCGCTGGATGCGAGAGGGATGTCTGTTGAGCAAGGAAGAGTGGCTGTGCGTGACAGAAATAAATGGAGAGAAATTGTGAATGAATAAGTGATGACGCAGCCCTGAGGGGATATTCTCCCGCACTTGGTCTGATCAGCTAGTCAGGTCAGGTGCGGGTAAGGGGATGGATCTGTTATGATGTGGCAGGGGTAAACCAGTTCTGCTGTCGGGCCCTGCTGCGGATGTCACTGATTGCATTGCGCAGTTGACCCTTGTGCGGTGTGATGTGGTGAGGATCTGTCCGTTCTCCCCTTTGGAGCTAAGATGCGAATGAATGTGTTTGAATGGATGAGTAAATGGAGAGTGAGTCGTCCTGTCTCGGCTACCTCCCTTTCCTTTGGGGGAAGCAGCCTAGGTATATAGATAGATAGATAGATTTTAATATATATATATACATATATATCTCATATGTATATATATATATATATATATATATATATATATATATATATATTGTTACATAGCCTATGATTTCATCATCCTTTGTGTAATTTTAACGCACCGTATGCTGCATGTTTGATCACGAGCGTGTTCTGCCTCAGTCCCCCCATTCTACCGTTATAGTAGAGTAAGTCGTCCTTTCTGTCGTTCAGAGAGGGATTGTCAACTCTTTGTCCCCATGGCTTCATTTGCGCGTCCTTCTTACAAGTTGTATCAAGCTCTGCCGGCCCCTATATAATGAGCTCAGTCTCTGCATTATTGCCACTTAGATCTACTCATTTTGTTCACATCTCTGTCCTCCCCTGTACAGTTATTATTATTGTGAGTGCTCAGGAAGTCTCCAACCATCTAGCAGCCGTATAATTTGAGTATAAGTGTTATTGCATTTTGTTCTTGTACTGTATAGCATAAGTTGTTAATTTGTAGGCCTAGTGAGATTTTTGTAATTCATGTAGGGTTCTTATTGTTAGCCATTGTTCATAATAGTTTGTATCTAAAATAATTTATCTTGCATTAACTGAGCATTACCCAGTGTATTTTCATTTTATTAGGGCTGACTTAGGTAAATTTACTCTTGCTAATTTCGTGTTAATAGAGGCTATTGCAGTTAACCATATATTTAACATGTTTTTTGCCATTACATTATCCTTATGAGTCCTGAATGTTTTGTTGTTAGTTTGAGCATTAAACTTTAACTTGTAATTTTACCTAACTCTTTTGTTTTGAACCTGGAACTTTACGGGACAGTAGTGATTTTTAGTATTCTCACTTAAAGTGTACATTATCTTTCTCTGTTCCGTAACATAAATTTGGCGACCTCTCATCAGGATATTCAGGATATTATCATGAGGATATTGCTTGATATTTTGTGACTGTTACTTATTCATGATGTCTACTATTACTACGCTTAATGAAGCCAAAGATTTTTTGTCAAATGTGCAAACAGTGTTGGATGTAGAAAACAGAACAAAGAATGAACTTAAGCTTGTTGCTCAACAGTTGGGAATTGCTGTTCGCTCTCATCATTCTAAAGATCAAGTTGTTGACATGATTAATGAAAACTTGTTTAATGTAACTCCTCCAAATGAGCAAACGCAGATTGAATTAGCTAAGTTACAGCTAGCCCTGCAGGAAGCACGTGCTAAGGAGGCGGAGTCTCGTGTTAAGGAGGCTGAGGCACAAGTTGAAATTGCTAGGATTCAGGCAGACCATGAGTATCGCATGAAACAAGGTGGAACTGGATCATCTAGCTCCGATGATTTTGATGTGGCTAAAAATGTTAAACTTGTCCCTCCTTTTAATGAATCTGAATTAACAAAGTATTTTCAGTTGTTTGAGAGGGTAGCTACAGGTTTTAATTGGCCCAAAAAGTATTGGCCAGTACTCCTTCAAACTGTTCTCACTGGTAAAGCTCAAGTAACTTATGCATCTTTGCCTCAGGATCAATCTGATAATTATGATGTAGTTAAGAGCTTGATTCTTAAGGCCTATGAGCTTGTTCCTGAAGCCTATAGAGTAAAATTTAGGACAACTTACAAGCAAGATAAGCAATCCCATGTTGAGTATGCAAAAATCAAAGAAGATCTGTTAGAGCAGTGGTTAAATTCTAAGAATGTGGATTCTGATTTTGGTAAATTTAAGCAGATGATTTTGCTGGAGGACTTCAAAAGGTGTATTAGTAAAGATGTAAGCCTATATCTTGATGAGAAAAGAATAGATAATTTGTCTGATGCTGCAGTTTTAGCTGATGAATATGTTCTCACTCACAAGAGATATTCTAGAGGAAAAGGGAAAGCTGAGAGTAAGTACGTTGCCTCTACTCAGAGTACAGGTAACAGGAAAGAGAATAAAGATGATGTTTCTCAGGAAGTAAATACCAGCTTCACCTCTAGATTTTAGAAAAGTAAATGTACTTATTGTAGTAAGCTTGGTCATACTACGGAGAAATGTTTCAGGAGACAGCGTGATGTGAACAAAAAGGAGTCTTTAAATATTCAGTCAATTGGTCTGGTGTCCACTCTTGAGAGTTCCCAAAATTCTTTAACTGAGTTAATTGAACCTGCTTTGAGGGGTAACTTAAATTCTCATGATGGAGCTCCTCTTTTGAACAGTAACGTGGGTGACACTCTCAAGAGTTCATGTGCTAATTTCCTGTCTGATGGTTTTGTCAGTCCTCTGGACAGTAATGACAGGAAATCAGTTCAAATATATCGTGACACAGGTGCTTGCCAATCCCTTATGCTGACCAGTGTTCTAGGCTCTAATGTTAATTCCTCTGATGAAACTGTAATCTTACAAGGTGTAGGGAATAATTACTTCTCTGTCCCTCTGTGCAGAGTGAATTTAGAGTCTGGTTGTGTTAATGGTTCCGTTATGGTTGGGTTGGTTGAGACACTCCCAATGTCAGGTGTAACTTTCTTACTTGGAAATGATATTGGTGGAAGTCAAGTGTGTCCAACTCCTCAGTTGTCTAGTGAGCCAGTGGCTGCGTCCCAGGATTGTGATGTCCCTGATGTGTTCCCTGAATGTGCTGTCACTAGGGTTAGGTCTAAAGTTACTGGTGATTTAGAGGATAATGATCATGATGATGTTATCCTAGCTGACACTTTTCTTGCTAATTTGGACCACTCACCAGATGAGGCAGTACCCTGTGTAGTGTTGATAATTTGTCTCGTCAAGAGTTGATTGAGTTGCAGGTTGCTGACCCTGAGTTGAAAGGTCTTGCTAACTCTGCTTGCAGTGAGGAAGAGTCAACTGGTGCTTCTACTTGTTATTATATAAAGTCAGGAGTACTTATGAGGAAGTGGAGACCCCCAACAGCATCAGCCGACTGTGAATGGGAGGTTGTACATCAAGTTGTCATCCCTCGTGTTTGTAGGCAGGATATCATTAGAGTGGCTCATGATTCCAGTTTGGCAGGTCACCTTGGAGTTAGGAAGACTGTGGCACACATTTTGAAACACTTCTACTGGCCAGGTATCTTCAGGGATATTTCCTGGTATTGTAAGTCTTGTCACACCTGTCAAGTTGTGGGGAAGTGTAATCAGACCGAAAAGGTTGCACCTCTAGTTCCCATTCCTCCTTTTGAGGCGCCTTTCACCCGTGTGTTGGTGGATATTGTGGGCCCTCTTCCTAAGACTTCTTCAGGATTTTCTTATGTGTTGACCATGATTGATATGGATACTCGTTATCCTGAAGCCATTTAACTTAGAAATATCTCAGCAAAGAATGTGGTTAAGGAAATGCTAGGGTTCTTCACAAAGTTTGGTCTGCCCAAGGAGGTACAGTCAGACCGGGGAAGTAATTTCATGTCAAATGTTTTCAAGCAGTCTCTGAAAGAGTTGGGCATCACCCAGATCACGTCTTCAGCTTACCATCCCCAGACTCAAGGAGCGTTGGAGAGATATCATCAAACACTCAAATCGATGCTCAAGAAATACTGTTTGGAACATCAGAAAGACTGGGATAAAGGTCTTCCATTCGTTGTGTTTGCTGCAAGAGAATCTCCAAATGAATCACTGGGCTTCTCACCTTTTGAACTACTGTTTGGCCATGAAGTAAGAGGACCCCTTAAGTTACTCAAGGAATGCTGGCTGTCGGAGGAAGATGACGTCAACCTGCTGGAGTATGTGATGAAGTCCAAAGAACGGCTGTCCACTGCTTTACAGCTGGCGAGAGAGAATTTAGGAGCTGCTCAGGAGAAGATGAAGACTTGGTATGATAAGAAGTCCAGGTTACGCCACTTTCAGCCAGGAGATCAGGTTTTGATTCTGCTATCAGTTCATGGGCAACCTCTTCAAGCCAAGTTTAGTGGTCCTTATTTCGTGGAGAAGAAACTCAGTGATGTCAACTATGTCATCGCCACACCAGATTGTAGAAAGAACAAGCAACTTTGTCACATCAACATGCTAATGTTATATCACAGGCGAGACGAAAATAACCCAGTCTGCACTGTAGCTGTTCCACCCGAGTCTGCAAGTGAAGTTCTTCCATGCAGCATGAGCCTGAGTGATAGTTTGGGGAAGAATCCTGATATCATGAATGATCTCCAGACTAAGCTTTCTCATCTAGCTCCCGAGGAAAGGCAGGAGTTTTCGGCATTACTGCAGGAGTACCCGCAAGAGTTCCGTGCCACTCCAGGAAGAACCACTGTGTTGATGCATGATGTCGATGTTGGAGACGCAAAGCCAATTAAATTGCCTCCTTACCGTGTGAACCCAGTGAAAGTTCCTCTCATCCAGAAGGAGCTTGGCTACCTGTTGGACCACAAGATGATTGAGCCCTGTCAGAGTGAGTGGAGTTCTCCTGTCACTCTAGTCCCTAAGCCAGGTGGGTCACAGCGGCTTTGCATCGACTACAGACGTGTTAATCAGATAACCAAAGCCCCTCTCCCGGTGACGACTCGAGGTGCCTGGAACCACTGTCTGACTCTCTTCTTCTTCATTTCTGCAACATTCGCGGCCTTTCATCTAACTTTCGCTCTGTTGAGCACCACCTCTCCTCCTCTAAACCTCACCTTCTTTTTCTAACGGAGACTCAGCTGTCTGAGGCAACTGACAGCAAACCCTTTTCTGTATCCTCCTACTTTCTCTATTCTCATTTCAAAGCCAAAGGTGGCTGTTGTGTATACATACGCAACGACTTATCTTGCTCTCGTGTTCCTGAACTTGATTCTTCTGAATTCTCCACTCTCTGGCTTCGGCTTTCCTGTCATTCTCTGACTAAATATATCTGTGCTGTTTACTTATCCCCTAATTCTACTGACTATCAAAAATTCTTCGACTATCTTACTTCTACGATGGAACACATTCTGTCCATTTCTCCTTTCTCCGAAATCTCCATTCTTGGAGATTTCAATGTCTACCACCACCTTTGGCTCTCCTCTCCTTTCACGGATCCACCTGGTGAACAAGCCTACATCTTTTCTATCCTTAATGACCTAGAGCAGCTTGTATGCAGCACCTACCCGTATCCCTGACCGCTTTGGAGAGAGCTCCAACATACTTGACCTCTTCCTCACAACTAATCCTTCTGCTTACTCTGTTAATCTTTTCTCTCCGTTGGGCTCCTCCGATCACAACCTCATTACCTTAACCTGTCCTATCGCTCCAGTACGGCCTGCGGACCCTCCAGGGAAACGTCGTCTCTGGCATTTTGGAGCTGCGGACTGGGAGGCCCTCAGGCAGTACTTCTTTGATTTTCCCTGGAATGATTATTGCTTCCATGGCCGTGAGCCATCTGAGTGTGCCTTGCGCATTACGGAGGTTATTCTCTCGGGCATGGAAGCATACATTCCTTTCTCATATCCTTTGACTAACGCAAGAAAGCCTTGGTTTAATCACGCTTGTTCTAATGCTGTCCGCAACAAGGAGAAGGCCTACAAAAGGTACCAGGAGCCAACCCACCCCTGAATCACATAATCTTTACGTTTCTGCCCGGAATCGTGCTAAGTCTGTTCTTCGCTCTACTAAAAATAATTTCATCCATACTAAATGCTCTCTCAACTCTCCAACTCGAATTCTTCCCGCTCCTTCTGGCACCTTGCCAAAAATCTTTCTAACAACTTTACCTCATCATCCTTCCCTCCTCTTTTCTACTCTGATGGTTCTGTAGCTATTTCTTCTACTGATAAAGCAGATCTCTTCACACAGACTTTCTCCTCCAATTCCACCTTAGACGATTCGGTGCTGTTCCTCCATCACTTCCCCCTCTGACTTCCTCATGGCTGACATTAAAATTTCTTCAGTTGATGTATTTTCTGCCATTACTGGCCTCAGTACTAACAAGGCATATGGGCCTGATGGGGTCCCTCCTGTTGTTCTCAAAAACTGTGCTTCTGTGCTTACACCCTGCCTGAGGCAAACTATTTCGCCTTTGTCTGTCAACTTGTACCTTTCCTTCTGGCTGGAAGTTTGCTCTCATTCAGCCAGTCCCAAAGAAGGAGTGACCACTCCCAACCCTCCAACTATCGTCCAATTGCTTTAACGTCCTGTATTTCAAAAGTTTTCCGAGTCAATTCTTAATAAAAAAATTTTAAAGGCATCTTTCCTATCACAACCTTCTTTCCGATCGTCAGTATGGGTTCCGTCAGGGACGCTCCACTGGCGATCTTCTCCTACCTTTCAGACTCCTGGTCATCCTCCTTTCGGGACTTTGGCGAAAGCTTTGCCATTGCACTTGACATCTCAAAGGCTTTCGATCGAGTCTGGCATAAATCTTTAATTTCCAAACTGCCCTCCTACGGTTTCTATCCTTCTATCTGTACCTTCATCGCTAGCTTCCTTTCTGGTCGTTCTATAGCTGCTGTTATAGACGGCCATCGTTCTTCTCCTAGATCTATCAACAGTGGTGTTCCTCAGGGCTCTGTCCTATCACCAACTCTCTTCCTTTTATTCATCAATGATCTTCTAAGCTGTACATCTAACCCTATCCACTCATACGCTGATGACTCCACCCTTCACCTTTCCATTCGGTTCCCGCAACGCCCATCTCAACAGTTACTTCAAGAAACAAGGGATGAGGCTATGGCACACCTAATGTCTGACTTGGCTCATATCTCTGACTGGGGTAAAAATAATATGGTTGTCTTTAATGCTTCTAAGACTCAGTTCTTACACCTATCAACCCGACAAAATCTTCCACAGGTATACCCACTAATGTTTAATAATATTCAGATTAATCCTGCATCATCCTTGAACATGTTGGGGGTTTCATTTACTCGGGACTTATCTTGGAAAGATCATATTACATCTCTTGTAAAATCTGCTTCCAAGAGATTGGGTGTGCTAAGCCGACTCGCTCTTTCTTTACCCCTGCACAATTGTTGACTCTATACAGGGTTTTATCCGCCCCTGTGTGGAGTACAACTCACATGTGTGGGAGGCTCCCCACATACAGCTCTTCTCAATAGGGTGGAGTCAAAGGCTTTTCGTCTCATTAACTCTCCTCCTCTTACTGACTCCCTTCAACCTCTGTCTCTTCGCCGCACTGTTGCATCTTTATCTCTTTTCTATCGCTACTTTAATGGTCACTGCTCCTCTGAACTGTCTGCTTGCATTCCTCCACCTCTACGACGGGCACGTAGCACCCGTCTGGCAGCAAACTCTCATCCCTTTTCTGTCCAACTCTCTAATGCAAGAGTTAACCGTTACTCCCAGTCTTTCATTCATGCAACAGGTCAGCTCTGGAACTGTCTCCCTCTGTCTGTATTTCCTCCTGCCTATGATCTCCAGTCTTTCAAACGCAGTGTGTCCAGGCATCTCAAAATGATCGGATCTTGAATTTGGCTCTCTATTGTATTTTGTTTTTCTCTTGGAGGGAACTGTTACTGCGGGCTCATGGCCTTTGGTTCCTTCTTCCTCGCATAAAAAAAAAAGACACCCTCTCCCTCGCGTGGAAGATTGCATAGACAAGATCGGAAAGGCTAGGTACATAAGTAAGTTTGATTTGTTAAAAGGATACTGGCAAATACCTATGACTGAAGGTGCTAGGGAGATCTCATGTTTTGTAACACTAGGAAAGACTTTTGCATGTTCTGTAATGGCATATGGTATGAAGAATGCACCAGCCACATTTCAGAAGCTCGTGAATGTTGTAACAGAGGGTTTGGCTGGGTGTGTTGTTTATATTGATGATGTATTAATCTTCAGTGACAACTGGAAAGATCACCTATGCCATGCCAGTAAATTTCTTGAGCGTTTGGTTCATGCTAATCTTGTAGCTAATTTATCAAAGTGTGAGTTTGGTCAAGCTAAAGTTCAGTACCTTGGGTATGTAATTGGTGATGGATATGTTGCACCACCAGGAGTTAAGGTTCAGGTTATAAGTGATCTTCCCAGACCTAAAAGTAGGAAAGAGCTACAGAGATTTTTGGGAATGGTAGGTCATTACCGGAGATTTGTTCTTAACTTTTCAATTCTTGTATCACCACTTACAGACCTACTGAAAAAGGGAGTTAAATTTGTCTGGACCGATAACTGTGAATCCTCTTTCAACAAACTTAAAACTATCCTATTAAGTCAGCCAGTGCTCGCTACTCCAAATTTTGCTAAGCCTTTTAAGATGGCTGTTGATGCAAGTGATACAGGAGCTGGGGCTGTTTTGCTGCAAGAGGATGATCAGGGTATTGAACATCCTGTATCTTATTACAGTAAGAAGTTCACTCCACCTCAAAAGAACTACTCAACTATTGAGAAAGAGCTTTTGGCCTTGATTTTGGGTTTACAGCATTTTTCATTTTATTTGTGTTCTGGTTTTGACCCCATAGTCATTTATACCGATCATAACCCACTGAAATTCCTTAGTAAGTTTAAAGATAAAAATCAGAGATTGACAAGATGGAGTCTACTTCTTCAGGAGTATTCATTAGACATACAACATGTCAAGGGGAAAGAAAATGTTATTGCAGATTGCTTATCTAGACTTTAGACAGATTGTTTTAGAGTAATAAGAAATTTCCTTTGTAAATTTTTTTTTTTTTTTTGTGGGGAGGTGTTACATAGCCTATGATTTCATCATCCTTTGTGTAATTTTAACGCACCGTATGCTGCATGTTTGATCACGAGCGTGTTCTGCCTTAGTCCCCCCATTCTACCGTTATTGTAGAGTAAGTCGTCCTTTCTGTTGTTCAGAGCGGGATTGTCAACTCTTTGTCTCCATGGCTTCATTTGTGCGTCTTTCTTACAAGCTGTATCAAGCTCTGCCGGCCCCTATATAATGAGCTCAGTCTCTGCATTATTGCCACTTAGATCTACTCCTCATTTTGTTCACATCTCTGTCCTCCCCTGTACAGTTATTATTATTGTGAGTGCTCAGGAAGTCTCCAACCATCTAGCAGCCGTATAATTTGAGTATAAGTGTTATTGCATTTTGTTTTTGTACTGTATAGCATAAGTTGTTAATTTGTAGGCCTAGTGAGGTTTTTATAATTCATGTAAGGTTCTTATTGTTAGCCATTGTTCATAATAGTTTGTATCGTTTGTATCTGAAATAATTTATCTTGCATTAACTGAGCATTACCCAGTGTATTTTCATTTTCTTAGGGCTGACTTAGGTAAATTTACTCTTGCTAATTTCGTGTTAATAGAGGCTATTGCAGTTAACCATATATTTAACCTGTTTTTTGCCATTACATTATCCTTATGAGTCCTGAATGTTTTGTTGTTAGTTTAAGCATTAAACTTTAACTTGTAATTTTACCTAACTCTTTTGTTTTGAACCTGGAACTTTACGGAACAGTAGTGATTTTTAGTATTCTCACTTAAAGTGTACATTATCTTTCTCTTTTCCGTAAATATATATATATATATATAAATATATACATATATATATATATATATATATATATATATATATATATATATATATATATATAGATGATAGATAGATAGATAGATGGATATATAGATAGATAGATAGATTGATAGATAGATATACAAATATATATATATATATATATATATATATATATATATATAGATGATAGATAGATAGATAGATGGATATATAGATAGATAGATAGATTGATAGATAGATATACAAATATATATATATATATATATATATATATATATATATATGGTTACATAGCCTATGATTTCATCATCCTTTGTATAATTCTAATGTACAGTATGCTGCATGTTTGACCACGATTCGCCTCGTGGCTTCCATTGTGACCAAGCTTCCGTGTTCTACCTCACTCCCCCCTTCTTCTCCCTTATAGTAGAGTAAGGCGTTCTTTCTGTTTTTCAGAACAGGAGTGTCAACTCTTTGTCCCCTATGGCTTCATTTGCGCGTCCTTCTTACAAGTTGTATCAGGCTCTACCGGCCCCTATATAATGAGCTCAGTCTCTGCATTAATGGCCACTTAGATCTACTCCTCATTTTGTTCACATCTCTGTCCTCCCCTGTACAGTTGTTATTATTTTTGTGAGTGCTCAGGAAGTCTCCAACCATCTAGCTGCTGTGTAATTTGAGTATAAGTGTTATTACATTTTTTCTTGTACTGTATAGCATAAGGTGTTAATTCATTATCCTGGTGAGGTTTTTGTGATTCATGCGGAGTTTTTTATGTCAGCCATTGTTAATAATATTTTGTATCTGTAATAATATATCTTTCATTAACTGAGCATTATCCGGTTTTCTCATTTTATCAGGGCTGATTTAGATAAATTTACTTTGCGGGACAGTAGTGATTTTAGTATTCTCACTTGAAGTGTTCATTATCTCTCTCTGTTCCGTAACATTAATTTGGCGACCTCTTATCAGTATATTCAGGATATTATCATAAGGATATTGCTTGATATTTTGTGACTGTGATTTTTCATGATATCTACTATTACTACTCTTGATGAAGCCAAAGATTTTTTGTCAAATGTGCAAACAGTGTGTGATGTAGAAAACAGAACAAAGAATGAACTTAAGCTTGTTGCTCAACAATTGGGAATTGCTGTTCGCTCTCATCATTCTAAAGATCAAATTGTTGACATGATTTATGAAAGCTTGTTTAATGTAACTCCTCCAGATGAGCAAACGCAGATTGAAATAGCTAAGTTACAGCTAGCCCTGCAGGAGGCTCGTGCTAAGGAGGCTGAGTTTCAGGCCCGTGCTAAGGAGGCTGATTTTCAGGTTTGTGCTAAGGAGGCTGAGTTTCAGGCAAATGCTAAGGAGGCTGAGTCTCAGGCTCGTATTCAGGAGGCACAGGCACAAGCTCAGGCAAAAATTGAACTTGCTAGGATTCAGGCAGACCATGATTATCGCGTGAAACAAGGTGGAACTGGATCATCTAGCTCTGATGATTTTGATGTGGCTAAAAATGTTAAACTTGTCCCTCCTTTTAATGAATCTGATTTAACAAAGTATTTTCAGTTGTTTGAGAGGGTAGCTACAGGTTCTAATTGGCCCAAAAAGTATTGGCCAGTACTCCTTCAAACTGTTCTCACCGGTAAAGCTCAAGTAACTTATGCATCTTTGCCTCAGGATCAATTTGAAATTTTGATGTAGTTAAGAGCTTGATTCTTAAGGCCTATGAGCTTGTTCCTGAAGCTTATAGAGTAAAATTTAGGACAACTTATAAGCAAGATAAGCAATCCCATATTGAGTATGCAAAAATCAAAGAAGATCTGTTAGAGCAGTGATTAAATTCTAAGAATGTAAATTCTGATTATGATAAATTCAAGCAGATGATTTTGCTGGAGGACTTCAAAAGGTGTATTAATAAAGATGTAAGTCTATATCGTGATGAGAAAAGAATAGATAATTTGTCTGATGCTGCAGTTTTAGCTGATGAATATGTTCTCACTGACAAGAGATATTCTAAAGAAAAAAGGAAAGCTAAGAGTAAGTACGTTGCCTCTACTCAGAGTACAGGTAACAGGAAAGAGAATAAAGATGATGTTTCTCAGGAAGTAAATACCAGCTCCACCTCTAGATTTCAGAAAAGTAAATGTACTTATTGTAGTAAGCTTGGTCATACTACGGAGAAATGTTTCAGGAGACAGCGTGATGTGAACAAAAAGGAGTCTTTAAATATTCAGTCAATTGGTCTAGTGTCCACCCTTGAGAGTTCCCAGAATTCTTTAACCGAGTTAACTGAACCTGCTTTGAGGGGTAACTTAAATTCTCATGATGAAGCTCCTCTTTTGAGCAGTAACGTGGGTGACACTCTCAAGAGCTCATGTGCTAATTTCCTGTCTGATGGTTTTGTCAGTCCTCTGGACAGAAATGACAGGAAATCAGTTGAAAAATATCGTGATACAGGTGCTTGCCAATCCCTTATGCTGACCAGTGTTCTAGGCTCTAATGTTAATTCCTCTGATGAAACTGTAATCTTACAAGGTGTAGGGATCAATTACTTCTCTGTCCCTCTGTGCAGAGTGAATTTAGAGTCTGGTTTTGTTAATGGTTCCTTTATGGTTGGGTTGGTTGAGACACTCCCAATGTCAGGTGTAACTTTCTTACTTGGAAATGATATTGGTGGAAGTCAAGTGTGTCCAGCTCCTCAGTTGTCTAGTGAACCAGTGACTGCGACCCAGGATTGTGATATCCCTGACGTGTTCTCTGCATGTGCTGTCACTAGGGCTAAGTTTAAAGTTACTGGTGACTTAGAGGATAATGATGATGATGATGTTATCCTAGCTGACACCTTTCTTGCTAATTTGGACCACTCAGCAGATGAGGCAGTACCCAGTAGTGTTGATAATTTGACTCGTCAAGAGTTGGTTGAGTTGCAGATTGCTGACCCTGAGTTGAAAGGTCTAGCTAACTCTGCATGCAGTGAGGAAGAGTCAGCTGGTGCTTCTATTTGTTATTATATAAAGTCAGGAGTACTTATAAGAAAGTGGAGACCCCCAGCAGCATCAGCCGACTGTGAATGGGAGGTTGTACATCAAGTTGTCATCCCTCGTGTTTGTAGGCAGGATATCATTAGAGTGGCTCATGATTCCAGTTTGGCAGGACACCTTGGAGTGAGGAAGACTGTGGCACGCATTTTGAAACACTTCTACTGGCCAGGTATCTTCAGAGATGTTCCCTGGTATTGTAAGTCTTGTCACACATGTCAAGTTGTGGGGAAGTGTAATCAGACCGAAAAGGTTGCACCTCTAATTCCCATTCCTCCTTTTGAGGCGCCATTCACCCGTGTGTTGGTGGATATTGTGGGCCCTCTTCCTAAGACTTCTTCAGGATTTTCTTATGTGTTGACCCTGATTGATATGCCTACTCGTTATCCTGAAGCCATTCCACTTAGAAATATCTCAGCAAAGACCGTGGTTAAGGAAATGCTAGGGTTCTTCACAAAGTTTGGTCTGCCCAAGGAGGTACAGTCAGATCGGGGAAGTAATTTCATGTCAAATGTTTTCAAGCAGTCTCTGAATGAGTTGGGCATCACCCAGATCACGTCTTTAGCTTACCATCCCCAGACCCAAGGAGCGTTGGAGAGATATCATCAAACACTCAAATCGATGCTCAAGAAATACTGTTTGGAACATCAGAAAGACTGGGATAAAGGTCTTCCATTTGTTGTATTTACCGCAAGAGAATCTCCAAATGAATCACTGAGCTTCTCACCCTTTGAACTACTGTTTGGCCATGAAGTAAGAGGACCCCTTAAGCTACTCAAGGAATGCTGGCTGTCGGAGGAAAATGACGTCAACCTGCTGGAGTATGTGATGAAGTCCAAAGAACGGCTGTCTACTGCTTTACAGCTGGCGAGAGAGAATTTAGGAGCTGCTCAGGAGAAGATGAAGACTTGGTATGATAAGAAGTCCAGGTTACGCCACTTTCAGCCAGGAGATCAGGTTTTGATTCTGCTACCGGTGCATGGGCAACCTCTTCAAGCCAAGTTTAGTGGTCTTTATTTCGTAGAGAAGAAACTCAGTGATGTCAACTATGTCATCGCCATACCAGATCGTAGAAAGAACAAGCAACTTTGTCACATCAACATGCTAAAGTTATATCACAGGCGGGACGAAAATAACCCAGTCTGCACTGTAGCTGTTCCACCCGAGTCTGCAAGTGAAGTTCTTCCATGCAGCATGAGCCTGAGTGATAGTTTGGGGAAGAATCCTGATATCATGAATGATCTCCAGACTAAGCTTTCTCATCTAGCTCCCGAGGAAAGGCAGGAGTTTTCGGCATTACTGCAGGAGTACCCGCAAGTGTTCCGTGCCACTCCAGGAAGAACCACTGTGTTGATGCATGATGTCGATGTTGGAGACGCAAAGCCAATTAAACTACCACCTTACCGTGTGAACCCAGTGAAAGTTCCTCTCATCCAGAAGGAGCTTGGCTACCTGTTGGACCACAGGATGATTGAGCCCTGTCAGAGCGAGTGGAGTTCTCCTGTCACTCTAGTCCCTAAGCCAGGTGGGTCACAGCGGCTTTGCATCGACTACAGACGTGTTAATCAGATAACCAAAACAGACACTTACCCTCTCCCCGCGTGGAAGATTGCATAGACAAGATCGGAAAGGCTAGGTACATAAGTAAGTTTGATTTGTTAAAGGGATACTGGTAAGTACCTATGACTGAACGTGCTAGGGAGATCTCATGTTTTGTAACACTAGGAAAGACTTTTGCATGTTTTGTAATGCCATATGGTATGAAGAATGCACCAGCCACATTTCAGAAGCTCATGAATGTTGTAACAGAGGGTTTGGCAGGGTGTTGTTTATATGGATGATGTATTAATCTTCAGTGACAACTGGAAAGATCACCTATGCCATGTCAGTAAATTTCTTGAGCGTTTGGTTCAGGCTAATCTTGTAGCTAATTTATCAAAGTGTGAGTTTGGTCAAGCTAAAGTTCAGTACCTTGGGTACGTAATTGGTGATGGACACGTTGCACCACCAGCAGCTAAGGTTCAGGTTATAAGCGATCTTCCCAGACCTAAAAGTAGGAAAGAGCTACAAAGATTTTTGGGAATGGTAGGTAATTACAGGAGATTTGTTCTTAACTTTTCAATTTTGTATCACCACTTACAGACCTACTGAAAAAGGGAGTTAAATTTTTCTGGACGGATAACTGCGAATCCTCTTTCAGCAAACTTAAAGCTATCGTATTAAGTCAGCCAGTGCTTGCTATTCCAAATTTTGCAAAGCCTTTTAAGATGGCTGTTGATGCAAGTGATACAGGAGCTGGGGCTGTTTTGCTGCAAGAGGATGATCAGGGTATTGAACACCCTGTATCTTATTACAGTAAGAAGTTCACTCCACCTCAAAAGAACTACTCAGCTTTTGAGAAAGAGCTTTTGGCCTTGATTTTGGGTTTACAGCATTTTTCATTTTATTTGTGTTCTGGTTGTGACCCCATAGTCATTTATACCGATCATAACCCACTGAAATTCCTTAGTAAGTGTAAAGATAAAAATCAGAGATTGACAAGATGGAGTCTACTTCTTCAGGAGTATTCATTAGACATACAACATGTCAAGGGGAAAGAAAATGTTATTGCAGATTGCTTATCTAGACTTTAGACAGATTGTTTTAGAGTAATAAGAAATTTCCTTTGTAAATTTCTTTTTTTTTTTGTGGGGAGGTGTTACATAGCCTATGATTTCATCATCCTTTGTATAATTCTAACGTACAGTATGCTGCACGTTTGATCACTATTCGCCTCGTGGCTTCCATAGTGACCAAGCTTCCGTGTTCTACCTCACTCCCCCCTTCTCCTCCCTTATAGTAGAGTAAGTCGTTCTTTCTGTTGTTCAGAACAGGAGTATCAACTCTTTGTCCCCTATGGCTTCATTTGCGCGTCCTTCTTACAAGTTGTATCAAGCTCTACCGGCCCCTATATAATGAGCTCAGTCTCTGCATTAATGGCCACTTTGATCTACTCATTTTGTTCACATCTCTGTCCTTCCCTGTACAATTGTTATTATTTTTGTGAGTGCTCAGGAAGTCTCCAACCATCTAGCTGCTGTGTAATTTGAGTATAAGTGTTATTACATTTTTTTTCTTGTACTGTATAGCATAAGGTGTTAATTCATAGGCCTGGTGAGGTTTTTGTGATTCATGCGGAGTTTTTTATGTCAGCCATTGTTAATAATATTTTGTATCTGTAATATTATATCTTGCATTAACTGAGCATTATCCGGTTTTCTTATTTTATCAGGGCTGACTTAGATAAATTTACTTTGCGGGACAGTAGTGATTTTAGTATTCTCACTTGAAGTGTTCATTATCTCTCTCTGTTCCGTAATAATATATATATATATATATATATATATATATATATATATATATATATATATATATATATATATATATATATATATATATATATATATATATATATATATATATATATATATACAAATATATATATATATATATATATATATATATATATATATATATATATATATATATATATATATATATATATATATATATATATATATATATATATATATATATATATATATATATATATATATATATATATATATATATAAACATAAATATATAAATAGAGAGAGAGAGAGAGAGAGAGAGAGAGAGAGCTACCTCAAATTGACTCAGGACCTACACATAGAATTGCTATGGGAGAGTTGTCTGTCTTTGCTTTGTGTTCCACCTCTGCGAAGTGAATTTCTGGGGCATGAAGTAACTGGCAACTCCTCTTGTGTTGGTGGGAGGTGGTGAAACACTCAGCACATTAGTGCTTTCCCAGAAGCGAGAGTGGGAGTATATGTTCCCGTCGCTCAGAGGTTGCACCTCCCTCTTTTTTCGTATGCATTACTGTTTGCCCTGTTATTTTCCTAGAGTCGAGTTGTCATGCCTGGAAAGTACTGCTGAGGGGACGAAAGGGTCTGTATCATTGCATGGAGGGAGGATAATGTCCCTATCAACAAGATTTGTGAACGTACTGCACGCACAAAGTCAACTGTCATGAAGATTCTTGCTGCAGGACAAGCATGCCAGTGCAAGAATAGGACGAATTCCAGAGGTACAGATATGCTGCTGAAGAGGGAGGTAATCAAGAATCATCGACTGACTGCAGCAGAATTGAAGACAATGCCTCCCCAGCTGTTACAAGACATCTCAATTCGAACTATCCAACACCGCTTGTAGAAGGAGCTGGGTTTGCCAAGCCACACTGCAGCCAAGAAACCGCATCTCACTGACCGCATGAAGAAGCAGCGGATTCAGTTTGCCAAGAAGTATGCACACTGGACATCAGACGAGTGGAGAAAAGTTATGTTTTCCAATGAAAGCACATTTCAAGTGTTCCAGGTGCATTCTTCCAAGGTTCGTCGCCCTGCCTCCCGTAGTCGATATGACCCTGCTTACACGGTGCCGACTGTTAAGCACCCACAATCAGTAATGGTATAGGGGTGTTTCTCGGGTGAAATGGGAAGGGGAGGCCTATGCTTTCTTCCTAAGAAGTTGATGATGAATGGTGGCTGGTACATTCAAGTTCTGAGAGATCATTTGTTAAACTTTTTTGCTATTCATGGGTGGGACTTTTTCACGCACGATTCAGCTCCATGTCACAAGTCAAAAAAGGTGACAAATTGGCTTCAGGATAATCAGACTGAGGTCCTCGACTGGCCTGACAACTGTACGGATCTAAATTCGATAGAAAACTGCTGGACAAAGTTGAAGAAAATCATGGCTGAGAAGAAGACACCCAATCTGGACAACTTCAAGACTGAACTGACAAATGTTTGGCGCAAAGAAATGTCCTTGGATTACTTTAGAGATCTAAGTGATTCCAAGCAAAAACGCATCCAACTGCTCCTGAAAAACAAGGGAAACATGATTTCATATTAATGAATGGCATTTCATGAACAAACATCGTGATATACTATGAGTTCTGTGTGTTTTAATACCTTGTGGAGGGAGGTCTTAAGTTAATTAGCAGAAGCTGTAGAGGTATATATATATATATATATATATATATATATATATATATATAGAGAGAGAGAGAGAGAGAGAGAGAGAGAGAGAGACTATTCAACAGTAACCAGAAAAATATACATAAGACTTGAGTACACATGCCATGGCACTTAAGATCACTGTACTCCAGTATCGTGTTTTAAATTGTTCTAGTTATTTCTATCTATCTATCTGTCTATCTATAACCCGACGCCCTAATCCCGCAAAGGGTGGCCGCAGACAAAACGCCTCCAAGTCGCTCTGTCACCCACCATTTGACTATCCTCCCCCCAACTCACTCCCCCTTCCTCATATACCTCTCATCTCCACGGGATACTATTCAGCTTAGGTCATTTCCCAGCTGAAGGTGTTTGATACAACTTCATTAACTCTTTCATAACAAGATGCCATTCCTGAGGAAAGTGAGATCACCTAAATGTAGCAACAACTTAATGCAAAAGACATCGTGGAGGCCATCAAGTGGCGGCACCGATATAAGCAGCATCGATAAAACCGGGAGCTGGAGCAGATCGGTTAACGCCTCTCAGTTCCCTCCCTATCTCTCGAAAGGGAGATGGTGGACTCCAGAAGGGCAACTTCAGGCGGTAGTCAACAATGATCATGCCCAGATGAGCATAGGGCCTAAAAAAACAAAAGCATCAACAACAACATGGGTTAAAACACACCTCTGTATTTTTGTTCTTATCAAGCAAGTTAAAGCCCATCGTGACGAAGCTTAAAACTAACAATAATTGGAATAGAATGACTGCCATCTCACTATTCACTAATGGCTACGTGTTTATCAGTTTCTCACTCTTATTTTATGTGTATCTATCAGTTCGGTCCACCAGTCTGTTTTGTTTGTTTGTTTGTTTGTCTGTCCGTCTACTGGTTTACTTGCGTATGTCTCATTGTCTATCGGTCGTCGTGTCTATTTTTGCCTGTCTGTAAACTGAAGTCTCTCTCTCTCTCTCTCTCTCTCTCTCTCTCTCTCTCTCTCTCTCTCTCTCTCTCTCTCTCATTCAGAAGGCTCTTGTAGACAGTGAATTTTTTTTTTTTTTTTTATTGATCCCGTATACACATAGGAGATGCAGGATAATAACACGAGTGTGACCACAGGGAAGTTAATTAGGTCCTGACATACATACATACATACATATATATACATACATACATACATGCATACATTCACCCTGTAAAACTCTCGTACAATTGCAGATAGTAATCTCGATCCACGTTTTGGTAATACAACTGACCATTTGCCCGTTATGGGCTACAAACACTGTCAAAATATTGGCACTGTCAGATATGAATCGCACTCTACTGATGCCTGTCCTTTCCACAGTGTTTGAGAAACTGCTTTTTATTTTCGTTATGGCTAACTCGAAACTTAACAATGATCAGCAGGTACTCGCTATTATGTCAAAACGTTTTCCACACATTACTCATGCATGTAAAACGCAGTTTGCGCTAATGCTACAAAAATTATCAGTGTCAGTATTCTGAACTTCACTGGAACCAAAAACTCGCAAGTGGTCAGTTATAAAACTCAGACGCAGTATTATGAACTGTCTCCGATGATCGCAGTAGGGCTTCAAAAGCATTTTCTAAGCCCCTTGCTGTTTATCATAACGAAATTAATTCATATACTCGTTTATGCCCACAACTGTACATACATGAGTACATGCATTAATACATGCAAGAATTGTCTTATATATGAAAGTGCCATGCAGTACTACCTTGTTCTTCCAGTTCGTTCTCGGTCCGCCTCTTTATCTTCTCCATTTCCGTGTGTTGCGGAGACGGTTCAGGCTTTGCCGATCGCTGATATATTGGCAGCCTCTTGACATTACCAATTACCCAAGATCACGGTGGACGCAAAAATTCAGACATCATACAGAATGATAAAAGTTATGGAATGAAGGCAAATACGGGGTAGACATTAGTAACACTGACCGAGCCGTCCCCGCAACACACGAGAATTAGGTTGTGCAATATATAGACCACCCTATATTCCACCAGTTTTTCTTTCCACTTCGTTCTCAGTCTACCTCTTTATATTCTCCCTCATTTATTATGTGTACCATTTCTCGTGTGTTGAGGAGACGGTTCATTATTCCGCAGTGATGATCGTAGATATGAAGACAACTTCTTGACATTATCAGTTAGCCAAGAAATAGGTGGATGAAAAAAAAAAGTCAAACGCTATAAAGCATGATAAGGGTTATAGGAAGTAGGTAAATGCAGGGTAGATATTAGTAACACTAACTGAGCCGTCCCCGCAACACATGAGAGTCAGGATGGATATTATACAGACCATCCTGCACTTCACTACATTACCATTCCACTTCGTTCTTGGTCTTACATTTCTCCTCCCAGCCACTTCCCTCTCGTAACCTCTTCTACAGTAGTCACCGTATTCTCTCCATAAAACACTTATGTGTCTGTACGTACTTGTTTCTCTCACACACACACACACACACACACACACACACACACACACACACACACATGTAAGTTTTCTGTCATCATTTGCGCAATACCTAGTATAAAAATATACTAACCACACACACACACACACACACACACACACACACAAACTTATACAGACTCATGCAAACACACACGCATATTACCTTTCTATTTATTTATTTATATTTTTTATGTGTCCAACTCTGGGGACAGGCCTCACAGCCTGCTCCCAAGGCCCAGTAGTTCTCCTACATACCATACACCTCTACTTGTCACCACTTCAGCGCTAACACCCACCGTCCATATTGAATACATGCTAGGGCTGTCTCATACAGGACTGGTGTACTGGTATTAGCAGGGGTATTTTTATGACATGTCGGCGGGCCTTCTGGTAGATCAGTAAAGTCTGATTTAATGAAGCTCAAATCCTTAAACTGTTCCCTGTCCCAGCCGGGATTTGAACCTGGGTCCTGTAGGACTGCAGGCCACCTCTCTACCGATTGAGCCACCGCCTCCCCCTGGCAGTTACCAGGTGCGGAATAAGGAATATTCTACTGTAAAAATGAAAAACAAAATGCATAATTACAGCCACACATAGGACAAAAAAGCAGCCACATACGACACAATACCAGCCACACACACACACACACACACACACACACACACACACACACACACACACACACACACACACACACAAAACATGCACACACGTCTGCTAGCCTTTGTCTTTGCCTTTTGCTTTATGAGAATCTCTCTCTCTCTCTCTCTCTCTCTCTCTCTCTCTCTCTCTGGGTACGTCGGAATTCCATAGCAAAAACAGATGCATCGTCTACAGCGTATCATTCACAACCTTAGATTTTTATTCTGAGAGAGAGAGAGAGAGAGAGAGAGAGAGAGAGAGAGAGAGAGAGAGAGAGAGAGATTGCAATATTATGCATGAATGTGAGATTTGCATAAAGTGTGACAATGTGTGGTACGGATTAAGCCTGTGAAGTGTGCACGATGATGACAGCGTGGGGTGTGGCTGTATGTTGTGTGACAGTGTGGTGTGGTAGTCTGAGATGAGACAGTGTGTGGTGTGGTATTGCTGGGTATGGTAACGTGTAGCAGTAGTTTGAAGAGCTTTTGACCTCTTGTAATGTGATATGACGGCGCAAGTTGTAGGTCAGCGAAGTGTGGCAAATTCAGATGTTGCACGCATGATGTAAGGGAGTTTAGTTTCTGTCGCACTGGGTACAATTATGTGTGGTGTAGCAGTGTAAGCTATAACAGTGTGCTCGAGATAAGGCAGTGTATTATGTGACAGTGTGTATAAGATAATGTTACAATCAGTTGTATCAGTGTGAAGTGCCTGAGGTGTTTGGTAGTGCTTGGTCTTTCCCGTATGGTGACTTACATAACGCCTTGTCTAGCAGACAGTAGAAGAACCAATTTAATATTCCCCGGTAACGTAGATAAGGAGATGGGCACGATAAGTGAAAGAGGCAAAGGAGTGGCAGGGCACGAGACAGTAATGAGAAGAGATGCGACGCAGAGCAGGAGATAAGAGATAAGAAAACAAGGGACAATGAATATGAGAGAGAGGGAACTACATAAAACTATGAAATAGGGGAGGCAGTGCTATGTAACCTTGGCTGGGGGGGGGGGAGGAGATAGAATTCCAAGCCCACATAAAACAAGTACAGATATACAAGACAGAAAAAGGGCTATATGATGCTTCGCTGAAGGAAAACACAATATGGAGTTTCGCTACAGTGAATCATCTTGCACGTGAAAATTCTTAGGGAACTAAAGAGAAGAACTCACCTTAGTGAAGCAACTGATGTGTGCATAATCCATGGGGAATTAAAGTGAAGCGCATACGGGGTTTCACTTGAGTGAAGCACCGTGTGTGAAAATCCATAGGGAACTAAAACATCGTATAGGGTTTCACTATGGTGAACACCTTGAGTGTGAAAATCTGTTGCGAGAGCCTGTATGATCTGACCGCTCCTACAGATGCTCCCTCACTGAATAATGCAGAGAGAAGGAGTGGTGTTAAGACACAGCAAAGACGTCCCCGGCAATCATTTTAATGCTAACATACAAGCACAACAGGATATCTAGTCAAAGATGTCACAGTTCAGATTTGGAGTAAAGCAGATGAAAATTGACGATTGTATGCCCATTTGAAATTTTGGGCCCGACCCACCTGACATTGACCCCCTTACCGCTAACTCAGGGGTGACCCCCCCCCTTGATGTAATGAGGCATGTTATAGTATGCAGGTTTGAAAGATGTACAGTCTCCAGCAAAAATCGAGCGACTGGCTCGACGAGCAGGTTGGTATATGTGGCACCGCCGCACCCCCAGTTTCACCCTCCCTCCCTCATTCCCATTCATTCGTCTACCCTCCACCCTCCCCACATCCAAGGGCAAGGCGGTAAGGCCTTGTCGCATTGTCTCAACCACTCTCCCATCATCCATTTGTCTTGGGAAATAATGGTTTTGTTATGATAACGAATAAAAACACATTACACAGTGTTCCATAGTAGAGTTATTTATACACCACGATCTGAATGCAGGGTCATATAGTAATATATTCGTATGATAGTGGGGTCTGTAATCATACAATTTATCATTTTGACGGTGGTATCCAGTCAGTGTGTGACATTAAACAGCCGGGAGCTATAAATAGATGTTTGTAGTGGTCGGTGATGTGTGGGGGGCGGGCAGCTGGCCGTCACACGTTGTGATGGGGTCAAGGGAAAAGGGAAATGGGCCCTGGGTCGACGGCTGTCTCCGGGGTGGATAGTGTGTGTGTGTGTGTGTGTGTGTGTGTGTGTTTTCCACCAGTGCTCATATACACGTCTTTATTATCACCATGAAGTGTGCATTACAATATTGTCCACTGCGCCATATAATAGCGATATTTATAGTTTAACGATATGGCAAATAAGCATTTAATGATCAGTACACAGTAAGACCTTATTTTCTACATGTTATTGAATCAGATATGCAGTGCAATAGCGGATTATAATACATCAGTTTGAATGTAGCCTTTAACTCTGCAGGATAAGTCAGACTAAAACACCAGATCTCTAGTAAAACATTCACTGGACTTTGATGCATGGTCGTGAGGAGTGTGAACGTGTTTTTCGTTGCGCTCTTCTCTAGTTTTCAGGGCTCCCTCACCGGCATTAGTTCTTTTTTTTCACCCTTCTGGTGATGCTTAGGTTTAGCTAGTTCTCAGTTACCTCCCCTCCCTGTTAGTCTTGAACAGTAGGTGTCTGTTCTAATAAACTGAGTTTACCTTTGCTTCTCGCCCACGGAGGGTCCCCCCCACTGATCGCTCTGGGGCGTGAACGGACACGGTCGGGCCTCCCTGGAGTGGTTTGAGAGGGCAACCTCAGATATAGGTGTTTTGCCCCTGGTTGTTTGTCCCTTGATTGACTTTTCTTCTTCTTCCCACTTCCCCCATTAGGGGGTGGTGGTTACTATGGAGGACGCCCCTGCTGCCTCCCCCCCTTCAGGGGGGGAGGTAGTCCTGGCGACAATAGGCATGACAAGACTGACCACCCCCAGACGGACGAACGCCAGACTCGTGCCCCGCTTGACGTCCCAGTAGACAACGCCACCTTTGTCACTCTCCATGCGCTAGCTTCTACTCCCCTGTCCAGTCTCAATCCCTTCCTTATCAAGAAGGTGATTGACCACTGTGTAGGAGAGGTTGAACAGGTAAAAAAACTTGCGAACGGAGATCTCCTGATTAAAACTTTTAATTCATCACAAGTGAAGGATTTGCTGAAGCTGCGTAAATTCCACTGTTACGATGTCGAAGCCAAAATCCCAGTCTCCATGAATTCTTGCAAGGGTGTTGTCACTTGCAGGGATCTCATGGAGATGAGTGAAGACGAGATCGTAAGTGAATTGGCGCACCAAGACGTAATTGAGGCTAGATTTATTACTCGCTACTCAGAAGGCATAAGGACGAAGATGGCAACCATTGTCTTGACGTTTGCCAAAGTGTCTCTTCCAAGTTCTGTCAAAGTTGGATACGAAATTGTTCATGTTCGGCCTTACATCCCTAACCCTTTGCGTTGCCTGAAATGCCAGCTGTATGGGCATGGTGCAAAGACTTGTCGGGCTTCCCAGCCAGTGTGCGGCAAGTGTGGAAGCCAGGGTCATGATGCGGACCATTGTACATCTGAGACGGTGTGTTGCTTTCACTGCAAGGGCACTCATTCCACTTCCTCAAGGGACTGTCCCAAGTGGAAGGAGGAGAAGGAGGTCTGCGCGGTGAAGGCAACTGAGGGCATTTCCTATTACGAAGCTAGGAAAAAGGTGAAGGAGTTGCATGCAACTCCCATGCCAAATAGGTTCTATGCTTCGGAGGTAATGTCCCGTCCTGTGATGTGCTCTGTAGAGACGCAGTCTGATCTTGTCCTTCTCCGTCCTGCCACTCACAGCACCTCTCCATCTCGGCCTCCCATCCGCTCCAACTCTCTCACTGACATCCCTAAGGTTTCAACCTATTCTCAGGCTGCTGCTGCCTCTCCATCAGTACGGCCTAAAGCGAAGCCCAACAAGTCTAGTAAAAGTAACATGACCACCCTCACAAAACAGTCTCGTCCTCATGTTCTTCCAGTTCCCACCCCCGCGAGGGAGAGGAAGGTTAGCTCTTCCTTGGGGGAGTCAGGGAACCTCGTAATTGACGACAATATGGAGGTTTCCGTGAACAAGCACCGGGATAGGTCCCCCAGTAGTCGCTTGCCTGCTGGCGGGCAACAAAGAAAGACAAAGCACACTGGCCCCCAACGAAAATCTTAAACCGTCGCTTTCACTGTATTACAGTGGAATTGTAGAGGTATTAGGAATAAGTTACAAGATATAGCAATCTTGCTCTCTATACACAGGCCAGACGTTATTTGTTTACAGGAGATGCGCCTGGAGGATCATCCTGATCCTCCACAGTTCAAACACTACCACTCGTACAGAAGATATGAAAGTCACGGAGTTGCCATTTACACACACAAATCACACCCACAAACGGAAGTGATTCTAAATTCTACTCTGGAAGCTGTCGCGTGCAGAGTAAAATTTAATAACATGTATCTGTCTATTTGTTCTCTGTACTGTCCTCCACATGGCCCCATTGATAGTGATGCTTTAAATTCACTATTTGAACATCTGGCTGGAAATAAGTTAGTGTTGGGCGATTTTAACGCCCATCACTATCAATGGGGTAGCTTGAGGATTGATGGTCGTGGGGAGCAAGTAGCTGACCTAATACTACAGTCCAACCTCTGTCTTCTGAACGATGGTAGAGCGACTCGTGTAGATGATCGTACTGGTAACTTTTCAGCCATTGACTTATCTTTGGCCTCCCCTGGTATACATCAAGATTTCTCATGGGATCCTTACAATGACTCCTTGGGAAGTGATCATTTACCCATCTGTCTTTCTTATACACGCGACATCATTTCAGACCCTCCACCTCCAAAATTTAACTATAAGAAAGCAGATTGGGGATCCTTCTCAAGGATCGCCAATTTAGATATATCTGGGGAGACCATGGATGTTAAGGTCGAAAATATAACTACTTCCATATTACACGCAGCTGAGGCTGCTATTCCCAAGACTTCTACAGTTCATGCGAAGCATAGAGCACATTGATGGACGCCGGATTGCCGACAAGCATTAAGAAAATGCAATAGGAGATACAGGATTTTTGACAGTCAGCCCACTGAGAAAAATTTTATTGCATACAAACAGGCACGGGCTGAGGCAAGGAGAATAATAAGAAGGACCAAACGTGACTCCTGGCGGTCCTTTGTGTCCACGGTGACTCGTACAACACCATTACGTAAAGTCTGGTCCACCATAAGAATATTAAATAATAAAGACCCATATTTCCCAGTCACCACCTTGCAAGTAAATAATAACTTCTATGACGAGCCCGTGGACGTTGCTAACATCCTCGCCAGGAGTTTTTCTCATGTAAGTAGCTCAGCCAATTATGATCCGCGCTTTCAACTTCATAAACGCATGGCTGTGCTACAGATATTAGACTTTGCCACAGAAGACGTAGACTCCCTGTACAACCAAGAGTTTACACTAGATGAAATGCTCCTTGCCCTTAAATCCTGTAAAGACACCTGCCCTGGGCCAGACACCATCATGTATGGTATGATCCAGCATCTTAATCAGGACAACCTGATTAAGATGTTAGCATTGTACAATGAGATTTGGGCATCTCGAACGTTCCCAAACTCATGGCACTTTGCGCACGTCATACCGATACCCAAAGAGGCTGGTCGTCTTATGAATCCCACTTCATTTCGTCCTATTGTGTTGACTTCTTGTCTATGTAAGGTCATGGAACGTATGGTAAACAATAGGCTTCTTTTTGTTTTAGAGCCGAAGAATTTGTTAAATGATCAACCATGTGTCTTCCGTAAATACAGAAGTTCACTAGATCATTTAATGAATTTGGAGCATTGTATTGCAGAGGCATTTGCCAATAAAGAATTCATGATAGGGGTGTTCTTGGACATCCATAAAGCCTATGACATGACATGGCGACACGGTATACTAATGAAACTCTATGCTTATTGTTTAAGAGGAAATTTGCCTATTTTTATTTCAAATTTCTTAAGGGACAGAACTTTCTCTGTCAAATTGCCCCGTAACATAACATCGGATATATTTATCCAGGAAAACGGGGTGCCACAGGGAAGTGTGCTTAGTCCTACTTTATTTAGTATTATGATCAATGATGTTGTGTCATCAGCTCCCATCCCGAGGAATCTTAAATACTCGCTCTACGCTGTCGATTGTGCAATATGGCACTCTTCCCGTAATGCACAATTTGCGGCTGGGCGGATTCAAGCAGCCCTTGACTCCGTCCACCAATGGGCCTTGCAGTGGGGATTTAAGTTTTCCGTCCGTAAGTGTGCCGCTATAGTCTTCACTAATCGTAACGTACCTAATTTGTGCTTAACTTTGGATAATCAGGCGGTACCTTTTCAAAATTCTGTAAAATTTTTAGGAATACATTTTGATCGTAGAACTTCACGTTAATACTTTGCTTGCTCATTGTGATAAACCGTTAAATGTCCTCAAGTACCTAGCGGGTACTACCGGGGGTGCCGACAGAAAATCTTTATTAATGGTGTATAAGTCCCTTATTCGATCGAAGCTAGACTATGGCGCACAGGTGTATGGCTCGGCATCCGATGCCACGCTGAAAGGATTGGATGTGCTACAGAATAAATGTTTGCGAATGTGTCTTGGAGCCGTTCGGTGTACCCGTGTGGCTCGTATGGAAGTGGAGGCGAATGTGCCTCCCCTCTGTATTTGCCGTGACCACCTGGCCTTGTCCTACGGCGTAAGGACATTTAGGAAAAGTAATATCGGCAATGTGGCCTGTACCCCCCTGCGTCAATACCACCACCTTCTGCGGGGGGTGCGTCGGCCACTTGCCGCTCGCCTCCGCTTACTGACTCAAGAGCTTGGTGTGGACCCCAGTGACTGTGACAAGTTGGTGCTTAAAAATATAGCACTTGGGAGCCACCCGGCATTACAGTGGATGTCTCACGGCTCCCAGCACCAAAGGCCAAGGCGCCGGAGGCGGAGGTCCACCACTTGTTTCGTAACATCATTGTTCGTCACTTGGGGTCTCATCAATTGTACACCGACGGCTCCAAGTCGAGTGAATGCGTGGGTGCGAGTGTGTGGTCGACTGAATGTGCACTGAGGTATCAGTTGCCGCCTCATACATCTGTGTTTACCTCCGAACTTTTTGCTATTGACAAAGCCATAGACTATGCTCTCAATTCTAGGCATGACCCATTTGTCATATTTTCAGATTCAAAATCAGCCCTTCAGGCAATTGCATCTTGTACTACGGACTCTCACGAGATCCAGGGCCGCATCGTTAATAAGTTGCATTCATGCAACAAGTCATTCACGCTGATCTGGGTGCCTGGTCATTGTCGTATCTACGGCAATGAGCAGGCTGACTTACTTGCAAAGTCGGCTGTAGAGCTCAAGGAGACTTGGGACGTTCCTTGTGATCTGCGGTCGAGTCTATCTCTCGGAAAGAAATCAATAAATCTTCTGTGGCAAGGTCAGTGGACCAGACTAAATATTCCAACTTGTAAGCCGTACCTGGGCGACTGGGACACTGCCAACCGTCCCAGTCGCCTAGAAGAAAAAGTGTTGGCACGGTTACAGCTCAATGCCACCATTTTAACCCACATGAAACCATATATGGAAAGACGCTTCCCACCGCACTGTGACATCTGTAATGCAGTGTTATCTATCAGTCATATCATCCTGCGGTGTCGGCTATTTATTCGTGAACGTGCTTCACTTATTAATTACTGTGGCGCAGCAGACGTCCCCTTTACCCTTTCCACCATCCTGGGTGATGGGGACATTGTTATGACTGATAAATTGATGGCTTTCTTGAGAGAGACCGGATTGATCAGAGTGATGTGACTTTTTTACTGTGTGGTTATGGTTTTTATCAACGGTAAATATGTACATATTGTAATATTAATTAGGGTTGACAGTTGACATATTTTAAATAGTTCCTTCTCCCACCGATCTATTTCTAATATAGATGTCCCCTACATTAAGCCAAGACAGTCACCAGCTGAAGAGTGCAAGTGTGCAATATAGGAAGGTATTGGGCACTTGTACTCGATGGTGGTCTGCTGGGCGAGGTTCTTCACTTTTTGTACAAATTATGTAAATGCATTATACTATCTTGCTTAAGTTATTCTAATTAGGGACGACAGCTGACGTATATGGAAATGTTCCTGACTCGTCTGGTTCCCTTTCATATATTGATGTCCCCTATATTAGGTTGTGCCTCGACTGACAGTCACCAGGTGATGAGTGCAGGTATGTAATGTAGAAAGACATTACATATCTGCAGTCGATGGCGTTCTCTTGGTCGAGGCTTTTTTACCATTAGTGTAGGTCTAGTTATTTGTCTCTTAGGATTTAGTATAGGTTAGCGATTTGTCTGTTAGGTGGTTAGTTTTAGGGTATTTAGATTAGGTATTTTTGATTATAAGTAATATAAGGTTAAAAATATAAAAAAATAAATAAAAATAATAAAAATAAAACTAGAAAAATAATAAAATAAAAATTATTATATATATGTACGTGTGCATGAAAGTGTGTATGTTCATATGCATGGATGTGTGTATGTATGTATGTATATATATATATGTTCGTATAAATATGTATATATGTGTCAATATATATATATATATATATATATATATATATATATATATATATTTGCCTTAATGACCAGAGGCTTCGGCCTCAATGGTCGATAGGAAAAAAAAAAAAAACATTCACAGTTGTCACTATACCTCAGGTTATTGTAGGGCAACTGGAACAGGGCGATGGCAAAGGTGGCGGGTGGTCCTACTCAGTGTTGACAGGGTTACCTTATCACTCCCCCAGTTACCCACAAAATTCCATTATATAAATCCAATGTCTGACCCCACTGTTTCATATCGCTTTAAAATGTGTTCTTAAATATACCTGCAGTCAGTCAGTTTTCCTTAGTAAATATTTGTGTAACCAAAACCGTTTTTCCATTTTAACATCCTTTCCTCTCTGAGGCAATTGACGTTTCAGCTAACAATAGTTAATGGGAAAAACCATGGCCACACAGAGATAGAGGAAAGTAGTAACAGACATGGGACACGGGTTGAAGAGCAAAATAATAATCATCAGGTTAACCTGACCACTATGTCTATTATGTTGCTATAAGTAACACTGACCAGTGTGAACTGTAACTCGTCAAACCTTTGATGAAAACATTGTCGCTGAAAGCAAATAAACTGAATTATCCCTTGCATGGCACGATAATGTTAATTAGCGTAAGCTGTAATCGAGACGAGTTTGTTTGGTTACTATGCAGATCATCCATTTGGCCAATTAAGTTATTGATTACCTTTTTCGAAATACGTCGTGTTATAATTGTGTGAATTGCAGATTACACCCTATTGCAGTTATAACTATATAAGGCAAGGTTATATTCCTGATATTGTTATCAGGTGGTGACGGGTCTCTTGCTGGAGTGAGTGGCGATAAGTGGCTGAGGCAAGGGGTGGAGGGGATTGGTTGTATGCAGTGCCGGATTAACCCTGCTGTGGCTTGGTAGGCAATCCAGACTGTTGGCCTGCAACATATGGATCTCTTCTTTCCTTTATTTCCAATGAACTGTTGGCATGGACTGTAATGGCCTTTTTTGATGGCCTGATGGATGATGGCACTTATTTGGATGCCCAAAGCGTATATTTATTCCACTCTGGAAGTCTGGATGGCCTGTGACAGGCCGTGGCCTGGTCGGCAGTTGCCCAATTTGCCTATACCTGGTAATCAGGCCCTGGTTGTATGGTGTGAGTGGGGTCAGCACACCACGCGGCTCACTCTACTGTTGGCTCTCCTGTGTATGAAATTGACCGTGATACTTATAATACTGTCAGCAGCAATAAATGGCGTCTAAATATTGAGTGACCTTTGGTAATGCCAGCAACCACGTCATGGCCTCGGCGTGACCAGCTTAGGCGGTTTAACCACCAGACGAGCTGTCATCCAGTCCCTGTTGCCCAGCATTACCCAATATCATGTATTAAGAATGCCTTTACCATACTCTCCATGTCATCCAAATAAAACTATCAAGAGAAATTTAGAACGAATACTGTGCAACATTTAACCCCATTCAGCTCAGTTGACGGTCAGTTGTTGTTAGAATGAAAATCGATTTGACTAGCAAATAAGGAGAGTCATTATTATCTCAGTACTAAGGCTTACTAAGTCTGATGTCACCACTGCCAACTGTTCAAACTGTAGGCATGACCCAGTTCCATAAGATGGAAACAGACCGCCCACAGCAACATTAGCGACGTAGTCCATTTACGGTGCATTTCTCCAAGGATGGGGGCGATCACTATCCACTCACTCGATGTAGTGCTGCTCTCTGCCCTTTCCTCTCCTCTATCCTTCTTTCCTTCAATCCTATTCTGTCTTCCTTTCCTTCTTCCTTTCCCTGTCCTTCTGCCTACGGGTAACTTTACACTCCCTCTTGTCTTTCTTTCCTTCCTTCTTTCCTCTTCCTTCCGTCTGTGGGTGACTCTACACTGAGTGACAAGCAAAAATGGTTTCATTACACCAGGAAACCATTTACTACGCTGGGTGGTAACCATATAACCAAATTTTGGCGCCAGGTGGTTTAGTAGGTAATTATTGCGCTCCAGTCAGATTGAGCCGGTGAAGGTTTATATCCAAGGGATGGTTGGGGTTGATTGCTCATATAATGTCACTCAGGGATGAGTGAGGCTGGTCACTGATCTGAAATGTCGGGACCAACTGCCTAGCCTCGGGCTCCTACGCTCCTCATGGGGCAATGTAGGATTGGATAATGGATGGATGGATGAAAAAAAAGAAACAAGGTCTCACTGTAGCATCAGTTACGTAGGACATCCTACCTAAATGTCATGCCATTTTCATTCAGCTGCGAGAAACAAAGGCGCTTTACAGGCGATAGGTTAAGCCAGAAGACACATGAGTGGATGAGTTAAGGACTGTTTTTATTGCTTCACTTTCCTTCATTACACTGACCTGCTAATTTATTTATCTATCTAGCAGTTTATGTATACATTTATCTATCTATCTAACTGTCTATCTGTCAGTCTATCTGTCTACATATATCTATATCTATATCTGTCTATCTTTCTATGTATCTATCTATATACCCATCTATCTATCTATTTATCCATAGATATTTTCCTTCTCGCTTTATGTACCTCAGATGCGACCACACAAAATAGCTCCACACATGTTCATCTTAATACATCTGCCTCCTCTCAGTGCATCCGTCTCTGCCAATATACTCCCCATCTATTCCCGTAACTGCTCATAAAAACAGAGGAGTTTTTCTTCCCTCGTATTGCCAGGTGCCGCCACGTTCCTCATTCTGCATATCAGGCCTCCATTAGCGCCCTACTCGCTTTACCACATGCACTTACCTCCATAACATTTTTTGTGTAATTCTTTCCTCTAAATATACCACGCACGTTTCTGCCACCATCTCTCTTTATATCCACACCGGCAGGGAGTAATTTACACACACACACACACACACACACACACACACACACACACACACACACACACACACACACACACACACACACACACACACACGCAGAGGGAAGAATGAAAATGGGCGAGGGAGGAAGAAATGACAAAGAAAGAAAAAAGAGGGATATGGAGAAACACGAGAGAATGAAGGACAATGAAGAGAGGGAGGGAGCGGAGAGGACACAAGCGTGGGGTATGTCGAGCAAGTACTCACAGGGGACAGAGAGGAGGAAGGAGAGATAGGAGAGGAGGAAAGGGGAGGAAAAGTATGAGAGAACGCGGTGGTGAAGGTGAATGGGAAGCGTTAATGGAAGAAAGGAAACAAAAAATGAAGATGGGATTATAGTAGAACAGAAAATTAATCGATGAAGGAGAAAGAGAATTGAAGGGTGAAGATGTAATGTTTTTAAGGGATTGATTGGCAGAGTTATGAGAAGAGACTATGAGGAAACTAAAAAAAGGATGGATGAAAGAGAGGTGGTAATGAGATAAGAATGTATTAGGAAATGGAAATGAGAAGTTATACATCTACACTGAACAGAGATGGGTCAAAGAAAGGGAAGAGAAAGTGAGAGATTAATATAAGGAACGAATGAAACAGAATGAAAAGCGGACATATAGAGTTGAAAAGAATGGACCTGAGAAACAAATAAAAGATGCTTATGAGAAAGAGGTACTAACAAACCAATGGGTGATTGACTAAAGGGACATTTATATTGGACATGTGTGGGTAGTTTCGGGCGAGATTTTTATTGGTATTGATATTACTGGTACTAAAAGAGTGTCCACATAAACACGGGAAGCATTGTTACCGGGTGACTCCATAGCCGGGAAGTTATGCAAGTTTATGTGTTGAGATTATATTAACCAAGCCTAAAGTAACCTGTCCTACCCTGTCTAACCTAACCAAATATAACCTAGGCTAGTCCTGTTGAACCCAGTTTAGCCTGACCAAACGCAATATAACCAACAGCTACCCATTTTTACATAATCCTGTCTAATCTAAGCTAACCTTACTTTACCTAACATTACCAAACTTAGCCCACCTTAATTACCTTACACAGCTCTCTAACATTAATCCTGGTAACTATTAAGTTATTTTACTCAAATATGATGAACCTGTTCTAGTCTGATTTTTGCCTTTTTTTTCCTTTCATAACGTTACTTTATCTGGCCTCTGACCGCTGTGATGGGTGGCTGTGTAAGGGGCATGTAACTGGCGCTGGTTTGTGTGTGGTAGAGGAGGTTTGGAAACAAAAGGTTAGGTTACCTGATGTTTGGATTCACCTGCACGTCAGACCTGCCTAATAAAGTTGCTCATACGACGGATCATATTTTTTTAATGATAAATACCCAACAATATCATGATGTGTAATACAAGAAAATACTCTTATCCTGTAATCTCTCTCTCTCTCTCTCTCTCTCTCTCTCTCTCTCTGTATATTCTCGTGTACTAATCCATAAGTAAATATATATATATATATATATATATATATATATATATATATATATATATATATATATATATATATATATATATATATATATATATATATATATATATATATATATATATATATATATATCCCACCCTAGGGCCGGTTGAGGAGTTGCAATGTCCAGACAGCCCAAATTTGCCCAATCCAAGGGGCCACGATTCCATTCACTCATCATTCAAGCCCCCAGAATCCTGGCTCTATCGGATGCGCCAAAAACATTCATCACGTTCTGTAGCTTCACATAAACGTATCCGACAGAGTCAGTCTGGAAGCTGTCAAAAGGGGTGCCAAATCCCTGATCATCCACTTCCCATCACAACATTCATCCAGCCCTAGCCTCACCGACTTCCAAACCTCTCTTCCTCACACACTCATCCACCATATCTCTCCACCTTCTCCTTGGCCTAACTCGCCTCCTCCCTCTGTCAAATTCGCTCAGATGTACCTATTTCACCATTCTATTTTTATCCATTCTCTCCACATGACCATACGATCTCAGTACACTCACTTCGATTTTAGTGTTCACAGACTTCCACATTCCACATCTTTCACGAATCACATTATTTCATATCCTATCCACCCTCTGTACTCCACATACATTCCTCAGCAGTCCCATCTCCACTGCTCTTACTCTTGACTTTTCATTTTCATGCCACACCATAGTCTCACATCCATATGTTAAAGTTGGCACTAACACCCCTTTATGTAAGCTTCGTGCAACTGTAACACTCAAGCTTCTGTTTCTTATCAAGGCCTTCATTGCACGACCTACTTTTCTTCCTTGTGTCACTCTACTTTCCAATTCTTTTGCACATTTTCCTCTCATTTTTATCATTGTTTCAAGGAATTTGAACTCTCTCACCAGCTCCAGTCTCTCTCTGTTCACTGTAACATCGCACTAGGAGTCATCTTCTCTCTCAATAACCATCACATTACTCTTTTCTACATTAAACTCTCAAGGCACGACGCTCACAGACATCAGCAAAATTCTGCACTAGCCTGCTAAGTTCTTGTCCTGTATTTGCAAGTAGTACTGCATCATCAGCATACAACAAATTTTGAGATATTCCATCCATCACCATTCATTACCAACGCCATCCCCATCTCCATTACTCGTGTTTTTACTTCTCTCATGGGGACATTACACAACCTTGTCGCACCCCCACATCGATTGTGAACTATTCACTCAGATGCCCATTAACCCTTACACATGCTTCACTACCATCATAAAAACTCTTGACGGCATCTAGCAGCTTACCATCTACATCGTACATGCGCAAAACTTTCCACGATCCTTCTCTGCCCAGTTTGTCGTATGCTTTTTCCAGATCCGTGAATGCCATAAACACCTTATGGTCCTTCTCACAAGCCTTCTCTGCTATCTTCTCACTGCAAATATTTGATCCACACATCCTCTGCCACTCCTAAAGTCACCCTGTTCATCACTCACTAGGACTTCTAATATCTCTCTTACTTTATAACAATTCTTCCATATACCATCCCTACCACACTCAATAACCTAATGCCACGATAATTCTTGCATTCACTTCGCTCATCTTTACTTTTGTACAGGGGTACAATCTCAGCCTTTTTCCACTCCGCTGGCACAGTTTCACTCATCCATGCCTTCTTACATATCTCCAACAAGCATTTCATTCCACTCCCTCCGCTGCACTTAATCATTTTTGCATACACCCCATCAACTCTTGCTGCTTTCCATTTTTCAGCCTCTTCATAGTACTCTACACCTGTGCAAGTGTCACGTCTCCTGGTACTGCATTCCTTCTCCAACTACTTACCAACCAACCAACCAACCAACCAACCATCCTAGCTACCTAATTCTATACATTTACCTCCATGTCTTCCTCTCTCTCTGCCTTCCATTCTGTGAGCTTGTCTCTCTTCCCTGCTATCTCTCCATTCACTTATCTGTCAAACCTTTCTGTCCACCCAACAACCTGACATTTTAATTTATTTTTACAGACGATGAACAGAGCAAGATAAAACATAATAAAAAAAATCCAAAATCCAGATTACAGATATCATCCATTCATAAAAAATTAGTAAGAGTTGGACCTGAACTGTCATTCTTCCTCTCCTCTCTCTCTCTCTCTCTCTCTCTCTCTCTCTCTCTCTCTCTCTCCACACATGTACGCACGTACAATTTGTTTCTCCAGCATATAGGAGGGCGCTTGTACTTGCTTGGATAGACTAAACTGCTACGTCATTTTCCCAGTGGCGTGGGGCTAAGCTAAAATCCAGATGACTGAAATGTGTCATCATCTGGGTTTGGGTTGAAAAACATCCTCCCAGAAAGGATTTACCTGGTTTTTGGTAAGATTTAGACTTTTTTTTTTTTTTTCACACTTTTATGACACGGTGCCTGGCTCATACCTAGGAGTCCGGGGTTCGATTTTCGTCTAGAGCATTAAAAACTTATCATATATATATATATATATATATATATATATATATATATATATATATATATATATATATATTGGCCATGCCATGTTGAGTACACCGCTTCCCATCCGATCAGCGAAGTTAAGCAACGTTGGGTCTGGTTAGTACTTGGATGGGTGACCGCCTGGGAACACCAGATGCTGTTGGCATCCCTACGTGTCAAGTGGGGTTGGTGGAGGATTAGTGCCCCTCCCTGTAAAACAATTAACTCTAAGCCCTTGGCCACCCCATTTGGGATACATGGCGTCTGGCAATGGATGGATGGATATATATATATATATATATTTCGACAAAGCACTTCATTTCTACCAGCTCAGCTGTCTTTCCTCATTCCATGCCATTAATTCCCTTGGCTTAAATTCCTCCCCCACGTCAACATTCCTTCGCCTGCCCCTCTCAGCCGCTGCCACACCCATCTAAGTACCCCCTCCCCTAAGTCAACAATGGCCTCGTGGGCATTATGGGAAAGGCAGGTATGCGGGGGTATGGAAGGAAGGAGAATGAAGGAGGAGAGACTTTGTATGGATATCCGACTTGAGGTACTGGATGGATGAAGAATGAGACAGGTATGGGAGAAGATAATAGAAAAAGAAAGACTGAATGGCTTTAAAAGAGTGGGAAGAATAGGAGAATAAATATAGGTGTCGAAGAAGAGAAGTGAGGAGAGAGAAAAATATTTTAGATCGTTACAGGCCGATGAATAGGGAGAGAGAGAGAGAGAGAGAGAGAGAGAGAGAGAGAGAGAGAGAGAGAGAGAGAAAGAGAGAGAGAGAGAAGAGGGAGGGATCGTAGGAGAAGAGAGTGAAATGGAAGAGAATATCAATGAACGTACATTAGTGCTCTGGGAGGAAGGTAAGACATGGACATGGAAGGGCATGATAAAAGTATAGACGGCAAATACAGGTGAGTATTGCAGGTGACTGGAATAGAATGAAAATGTTTGGTTAAGTATGAAAGGGTTGGGGGTGGATTTGATAAGAGGGAGGTATGGAAGAAGACTGAAAGAGCACAGCAAACCTGGAAGGGTATGGGAGGGATTTGGATGAAAATGTATTGAAAGGAAAGAGATACTGTGAACAAGAACCATAGATAAGGACAACAGTATGGAACAGATGGATATATAAGGGTATGGAAGGGAGGGTATGAAGTGGAATGGATGAGGCATGGAAATGAAGGGGGTGTGGAGTAGAATGAAGGTATGGTGTAAAGTGGAAATCAAAGTTCTGTGGAGTGGACGGGAGCAAAAGGACTGAAGGGAAGAGAGACACTAAGTGAGACCGGTTTACCTGTAACAGTTTTTTTTTTTCTTCACTAAATCAGGGGTTAAACGTACAGTATAATCTAATGATAACAATGTCCTTTTATTATATTCATAGACAAACTAAACGAGAACACTTTTGTCACAGGGTTGTTTAAAGATTCATGATGGCATGTCATGCATCACAATTTATCCCAGATACGGGAGAACTTGATACGCACCCCGGGATTAATATATATATATATATATATATATATATATATATATATATATATATATATAAATATATATATATATATATATATATATATATATATATATATATATATATATATATATATATATATATATATATATATATATATATATATATATGTTTCTGGAGTCCCCCAAATGAAAGATGTGGCTTGCCGCAAACAAGTTTATTCATACAAGTTTCGACCTGAAAGACGTCATTTGTATCAGAATGCAAGAAATAGTACAAACGCGAACAATGTAACGAAAAAAAATAAATTATATACGTGACAGTATTTGACTTCCAGATCAGTCCTCTTCTGTGATAGTATGAATTGTACCAAATCGTTCCACCTTTAAACCCTAGAATTCTGATCGTAGGTATACAATGTAATTCTATAGTTCACTGAAGAAATTACCTATTAATAGTATTATCATTATGCAATAGCCCAAATAACATATTGAAACAACATGGTAAAGGAACAAATAAAGACTCACAACGTTAGCTCTGCAACATTTGGGAGAAACGTAATGAACACCGTCCTCAGTGAGAGCATCAGCCATAGTCGAGCTCTCAGTAATCACTGAAACATATATCTTCTCACTCAAATACATGATCCGCTTACCTAGCACTATATATCCACCCAGTTCTAAAATACGTAATACCTGAGAGTACATACGAGACATATGGTAGTTACAAAAAGTACCGTTTTTTTTTTTTTATGTGAAGAAGAAGGAACCAAAGGCCATGAGCCCGCAAAACTGTTCCTTCCAAGAGAAAAACAAAATACAAGAGAGAGCCAAATTCAAGATCCATTCATTTCGAGATGGCTGGACATACTGCGTTTGAAAGACTGGAGATCATAGGAAGCAGGAAATACAAACAGAGGGAGACAGTTCCAGAGTTGACCTGTTGCATAAATGAAGGACTGGGAGTAACGGTTAACTCTTGCATTAGAGAGTTGGACAGAAAAGGGGTGAGAGTTTGCTGCTAGACGGGTGCTACGCGCCCGTCGTAGAAGTGGAGGAATGCATGCAGACAGTTCAGAGGAACAGTGACCATTGAAGTAGTGACAGAAAAGAGATAAAGATGCAACATTGCGGCGAAGAGACAGAGGTTGAAGGGAGTCAGTAAGAGGGGGAGAGTTAATGAGACGAAAAGCCTTTGACTCCACCCTATTGAGAAGAGCTGTATGTGGGGAGCCTCCCCACACATGAGAGTTGTTCTCCACACAGGGGAGGATAAAACCCCTGTATAGAGTCAACAATTGTGCAGGGGCAAAGAAGGAATGGAGTCGGCTTAGCACACCCAATCTCTTGGAAGCAGATTTTACAAGAGATGTAATATGATCTTTCCAAGACAAGTCCTGAGCAAATGAAACCCCAAGCATGTTCAAGGATGATGCAGGATTAAGTTGAGTATTATTAAACATAAGTGGGTATACCTGTGGAAGATTTTGTCGGGTTGATAGGTGCAAAAACTGAGTCTTTGATGCATTAAAAACAACCATATTATTTTTACCCCAGTCAGAGATACGAGCCAAGTCAGACATTAGGTGTGCCATAGCCTCATCCCTTGCCTGTTGAAGTAACTGCTGAGATGGACGTTGTGGGAATCGAATGGAAAGGTGAAGGGTGGAGTCATCAGTGTATGAGTGGATAGGGTTAGATGTACAGTCAAAATTCACTATCCCCATAGTATGACTAACATACCGTGCTTAAAATATGCAGTACTGTACAGTCACAGGTACTAATTTCTGCTCAGGGGTTACCCCTTCCTTCCCCCCTCTACCCTGGACAGAGGGAAGGGGGGAATCGCGAACAAGTCTACCCCGCCTTCTGCCCCCAACTCCCCCACCCGCCACCTCCAGCTGCCAGTTACTGATTAGACGCAAATTTTCTCATGTCCTGTAAACATGACTACAGTAAACTGTCATCGCACACGCTTTCAACGGCCAAGATTTGGACTATATTTTTAGAATAAATTATGACCGTATTGAGATCCATTCTCAAATTGAAAATATTCACCATCATTGTAATCCAGTGTCGTCCGCTGCACAATTCTGGGTTCTAGTGCTTACCTTTTCACTTCCCCCAGCTGTCTCTCTCTCTCTCTCTCTGAATATACTTTTCCCACTCACTCTTTCTTTTTAAATTTATATAACTTTCTCTTTGCTTCTCTCCCCCTCTCCCCCTTCTCTCTCGTTCTTTGTCTTAAGTCTTCCCCGCCTCCCACCCCTCCCCTCCCCCCACCTTAGGCCTGATCAGCAGTCAGTTATACCGTCACCGTTCCTTCGTATATCGTGTGCAGGCAACATTTATCACACACACTTAGGTCAGATGTATGGAAAGCTATTTTTTATATATATATATATATATATAATTGTATTTCTCATTATGTGCCAAGTTCAAATAGAGAACACCAGACCAATATTCGTAATTTTTATTAGAGTGACCGTTCCACTTCACATAGCTTGGTAGCTGGGCTTATAAACTGCACACACACACACACACACACACACACACACACACACACACACACACACACACACACACACACACACACACGACTTAAATTTTGCACTGACAGCGTGGCGACTACAAATATAGTCATTCTAACAACTGGATCTGCTGGCTGCAAATCTTCCCTGTCCCAGTCAAACTCCTCATTCAATAACTGGTTATTGAATGAGGAGTTTGACTGGGACAGGGAAGGTTTGGAGCCAGCAGATCCAGTTGTTAGAATGACTATATTTGTGGTCGCCACGCTGTCAGTGCAAAATTTAAGTTGTGTGTGTGCGTGTGTGTGTGTGCAGTTTATAAGCCCAGCTACCCAGCTATGTGAAGTGGAACGGTGACTCTAATAAAAATTACAAATATTGGTCTGGTGTTCTCTATTTGAACTTGGCACATAATGAGAAATACAATTATATATATATATATATATATATATATATATATATATATATATATATATATATATATATATATATATATATATAGCATTCCATACATCTGACCTAAGTGTGTGTGATAAATGTTGCCTGCACACGGTATACGAAGGAGCGGTGACGGTATAACTGCTGATCAGGCCTAAAGTGGGGGGAGGGGAGGGGTGAGAGGTGGGGAAGACTTAAGACAAAGAACGAGAGAGAAGGGGGAGAGGGGGAGAGAAGCAAAGAGAAAGTTATATAAACTTAAAAAGAAAGGGTGAGTGGGAAAAGTAAATTCAGAGAGAGAGAGAGAGAGAGACAGCTGGGGGAAGTGAAAAGGTAAGCACTAGAACCCAGAATTGTGCAGCGGAGAACACTGGATTATAATGATGGTGAATATTTTCAATTTGAGAATGCAGTTCAATACGGTAATAATTTATTCTAAAAATATAGTCCAAATCTTGGCTGTTGAAAGCGTGTGTGACGACAGTTTACTGTAGTCATGTTTACAGGACATGAGAAAATTTGCGTCTAATCAGTAACTGGCAGCTGGAGGTGGCGGGTGGGGGATTTGGGGACAGAAGGCGGGGTAGACTTGTTCGCGATTCCCCCCTTCCCTCTGTCCAGGGTAGAGGGGGGAAGGAAGGGGTAACCCCTGAGCAGAATTTAGTACGCGTGATTGTACGTCTTAACACAGGACAGTATACACTGAATACACACAATACTACATACCGAGTGTGGAAACACGGTCGCCGTGAACAGTGTGCGTGCCTGCACCGCAACCAAAGCAGCTCAAAACTGATGTCGGGCAGTCATTCATGGGAGCCAGCTAACACACTAAACAAATGACGATCAAAATCCACATCCGGGGTGAGAAGAAAAAAAAACATTAACTAGTATTTACGCTTTCACACACAAATCCTTATTTAAGTCAAAGGAGTCCCAATAAATCCTTGAGATCTGCTGTCTAAATCACTCGTTATTTTGCGTGCACGAATAACAGTAAGACCCAGATATGCACAGAGATGACTCACAGCCTAACAACCCATTATCGTCATTGATAAAAGAGTGAGATGGATAGATAGATAGATAGATAGATAACCTATGCTGTATATGGTGGCTCGGAAGTAAAAGACAATTTGGTGAAAAGATAGATGAGGGAATTCTAAGCAGAAAATTCTATATCAGCACTGTTTCATACCTCAACCGTTACAGAGTTCCAGTTAATGATGGACTAGTGGGCGAATCATGACTGATATCACTTTCGCCATTAAGGTCATCAGTAGTTGTAGGTCAGTAATAGTTGAGATCTGAGACTGTGTTGATGCAGATTTTTTTTTCCATAAATTCCCTCATCTATCGTTTTCCAAAGTTATACCCTTTTCTCTCTGGACGCCCTGCATATATAATGAGACCGAATGGAAGGGAATGGTGCAGGATGGAAGGTCAACGTGCAACACGGTAAAACCCACTGTCACCCACGTCTACATGTCGGCACCCGATGCTAGGCTACTGTAGCCCATATTCTAGAATATTCAAGGTTAGGTGTCCAGCCTCCTACAATGAGGGCATAACATCGTTCACATGATCAAAAAACCCACCAGTGGCCTCTTACGAATTAAAATCGATATGAACAGCTCATAGCCTTGCGTAGCTAGATCATCAGGCGACTCTTGGAAGAAAAGGTGGAACGGTAGGATAAAAATGAAGGGTAATGTCAGGCGAAATAGAAACAGGAAAGATAAGGCATTAGAGAACAGAAGGAAAATTCAAGATGAAATGGGAAGGGAGGACAAAGACGAAGGGAGATATCCTGGAAGCAGATGGAATATATATATATATATATATATATATATATATATATATATATATATATATATATATATATATTGTTACATAGCCTATGATTTCATCATCCTTTGGATAATTCTAACGTATAGTATGCTGCATGTTTGATCACGAGCGTGTTCTACCTCACTCCCCCCTTCTACCCTTATAGTAGAGTAAGTCGTTCTTTCTGTTGTTCAGAGCAGGATTGTCAACTCTTTATCCCCTATGGCTTCATTTGCGCGTCCTTCTTACAAGTTGTATCAAGCTCTGCCGGCCCCTATATAATGAGCTCAGTCTCTGCAGTAATTGCCACTTAGATCTACTCCTCATTTTGCTCACATCTCTGTTCTCCCCTGTACAGTTGTTACTTTTGTGAGTGCTCAGGAAGTCTCCAACCATCTAGCTGCTGTGTATTTTGAGTATAAGTGTTATTACATTTTTTTTCATTGTACTGTGTAGCATAAGGTGTTAATTCGTAGGCCTAGTGAGGTTTTTGTGATTCATGTGTTTTTGGTGTCAGCCAGTAGTAATAATATTTTGTATCTGTAATAATATATCTTGCATTAACTGAGCATTATCTGGTTTTCTCATTTTATCAGGGCCGACTTAGATAAATTTACTCTTGCTAATTTCGTGTTAATAGAGGCTATTGCAGTTAACCATATATTTAACCTGTTTTTTGTCATTACATTATCCTTATGAGTCCTGAATGTTTAGTTGTTAGTTTGAGCATTAAACTTTAACTAATAATTTTACCTAACTCTTTTCTTTTGAACCTGGAACTTTGCGGGACAGTTTTCTCTGTTCCGTAACATAAATTTGGCGACCTCTTATCAGGATATTCAGGATATTATCATAAGGATATTGCTTGATATTTTGTGACTGTGATTTATTCATGATGTCTACTATTACTACGCTTGATGAAGCCAAAGATTTTTTGTCAAATGTGCAAACAGTGTGTGATGTAGAAAACAGAACAAAGAATGAACTTAAGCTTGTTGCTCAACAATTGGGAATTGTTGTTCGCTTTCATTATTCTAAAGATCAAATTGTTGACATGATTAATGAAAGCTTGTTTAATGTAACTCCTCCAAATGAGCAAACGCAGATTGAATTAGCTAAGTTACAGCTAGCCCTGCAGGAGGCTCGTGCTAAGGAGCCTGAGTTTCAGGCACGTTCTCAGGAGGCACAAATTGAACTTGCTAGGATTCAGGCAGACCATGAGTATCGCATGAAACAAGGTGGAACTGGATCATCTAGCTCTGATGATTTTGATGTGGCTAAAAATGTTAAACTTGTCAATCCTTTTAATGAATCTGATTTAACAAAGTATTTTCAGTTGTTTGAGAGGGTAGCTACAGGTTTTAATTGGCCCAAAAAGTATTGGCCAGTACTCCTTCAAACTGTTCTCACCGGTAAAGCTCAAGTAACTTATGCATCTTTGCCTCAGGATCAATCTGATAATTATGATGTAGTTAAGAGCTTGATTCTTAAGGCCTATGAGCTTGTTCCTGAAGCCTATAGAATAAAATTTAGGACAACTTACAAGCAAGATAAGCAATCCCATGTTGAGTATGCAAAAATCAAAGAAGATCTGTTAGAGCAGTGGTTAAATTCTAAGAATGTGGATTCTGATTTTGACAAATTTAAGCAGATGATTTTGCTGGAGGACTTCAAAAGGTGTATTAATAATGATGTAAGCCTATATCTTGATGAGAGAAGAATAGATAATTTGTCTGATGCTGCAGTTTTAGCTGATGAATATGTTCTCACTCACAAGAGATATTCTAGAGGAAAAGGGAAAGCTGAGAGTAAGTACATTGCCTCTACTCAGAGTACAGGTAACAGGAACGACAATAAAGATGATGTTTCTCAGGAAGTAAATACCAGCTCCACCTCTAGATTTCAGAAAAGTAAATATACTTATTGTAGTAGGCTAGGTCATACTACGGAGAAATGTTTCAGGAGACAGCGTGATGTGAAAAAAAAGGAGTCTTTAAATATTCAGTCAACTGGTCTAGTGTCCACTCTTGAGAGTTCCCAGAATTCTTTAACTGAGTTAACTGAACCTGTTTTGAGGGGTAAATTTAATTCTCATGATGAAGCTCCTCTTTTGAGCAGTAACGTGGGTGACACTCTCAAGAGTTCATGTGCTAATTTCCTGTCTGATGGTTTTGTCAGTCCTCTGGACAGTAATGACAGGAAATCAGTTCAAATATATCATGATATAGGTGCTTGCCAATCCCTTATGCTGACCAGTGTTCTAGGCTCTAATATTAATTCCTCTGATGAAACTGTAATCTTACAAGGTGTAGGGAATAATTACTTCTCTGTCCCTCTGTGCAGAGTGAATTTAGAGTCTGGATTTGTTAATGGTTCTGTTATGGTTGGGTTGGTTGAGACACTCCCAATGTCAGGTGTAACTTTCTTACTTGGAAATGATATTGGTGGAAGTCAAGTGTGTCCAGCTCCTCAGTTGTCTAGTGAGCCAGTGGCTGCAGCCCAGGATTGTGATGTCCCTGATGTGTTCTCTGCATGTGCTGTCACTAGGGCTAAGTCAAAAGTTACTGGTGACTTAGAGGATAATGAAGATGATGATGTTATCCTAGCTGACACTTTTCTTGCTAATTTGGACCACTCACCAGATGAGGCAGTACCCCGTAGTGTTGGTAATTTGTCTCATCAAGAGTTGGTTGAGTTGCAGGTTGCTGACCCTGAGTTGAAAGGTCTGGCTAACTCTGCTTGCAGTGAGGAAGAGTCAGCTGGTGCTTCTACTTGTTATTATATAAAGTCAGGAGTACTTATGAGGAAGTGGAGACCCCCAACAGCATCAGCCAACTGTGAATGGGAGGTTGTACATCAAGTTGTCATCCCTCGTGTTTGTAGGCAGGATATCATTAGAGTGGCTCATGATTCCAGTTTGGCAGAACACCTTGGAGTGAGGAAGACTGTGGCACGCATTTTGAAACACTTCTACTGGCCAGGTATCTTCAGGGATGTTTCCTGGTATTGTAAGTCTTGTCACACCTGTCAAGTTGTGGGGAAGTGTAATCAGACCGAAAAGGTTGCACCTCTAGTTCCCATTCCTCCTTTTGAGGTGCCATTCACCCGTGTGTTGGTGGATATTGTGGGCCCTCTTCCTAAGACTTCTTCAGGATTTTCTTATGTGTTAACCCTGATTGATATGGCTACTCGTTATCCTGAAGCCATTCCACTTAGAAATATCTCAGCAAAGAACGTGGTTAAGGAAATGCTAGGGTTCTTCACAAAGTTTGGTCTGCCCAAGGAGGTACAGTCAGACCGGGGAAGTAATTTCATGTCAAATGTTTTCAAGCAGTCTCTGAAAGAGTTGGGCATCACCCAGATCACGTCTTCAGCTTACCATCCCTAGACCCAAGGAGCGTTGGAGAGATATCATCAAACACTCAAATCGATGCTCAAGAAATACTGTTTGGAATATCAGAAAGACTGGGATGAAGGTCTTCCATTCGTTGTATTTGCCGCAAGAGAATCTCCAAATGAATCACTGGGCTTCTCACCCTTTGAACTACTGTTTGGCCATGAAGTAAGAGGACCCCTTAAGCTACTCAAGGAATGCTGGCTGTCGGAGGAAGATGACGTCAACCTGCTGGAGTACGTGATGAAGTTCAAAGAGCGGCTGTCCACTGCTTTACAGCTGGCGAGAGAGAATTTAGGAGCTGCTCAGGAGAAGATGAAGACTTGGTATGATAAGAAGTCCAGGTTACGTCACTTTCAGCCAGGAGATCAGGTTTTGATTCTGCTACCGGTGCATGGGCAACCTCTTCAAGCCAAGTTTAGTGGTCCTTATTTCGTGGAGAAGAAACTCAGTGATGTCAACTATGTCATCGCCACACCAGATCGTAGAAAGAACAAGCAACTTTGTCACATCAACATGCTAAAGTTATATAACAGGCGGGACGAAAATAACCCAGTCTGCACTGTAGCTGTTCCACCCGAGTCTGCAAGTGAAGTTCTCCCATGCAGCATGAGCCTGAGTGATAGTTTGGGGAAGAATCCTGATATCATGAATGATCTCCAGACTAAGCTTTCTCATCTACCTCCCGAGGAAAGGCAGGAGTTTTCGGCATTACTGCAGGAGTACCCGCAAGTTTTCCGTGCTACTCCAGGAAAAACCACTGTGTTGATGCATGATGTCGATGTTGGAGACGCAAAGCCAATTAAACTGCCTCCTTACCATGTGAACCCAGTGAAAGTTCCTCTCATCCAGAAGGAGCTTGGCTACCTGTTGGACCACAAGATGATTGAGCCCTGTCAGAGCGAGTGGAGTTCTCCTCTCACTCTAGTTCCTAAGCCAGGTGGGTCACAGCGGCTTTGCATCGACTACAGACGTGTTAATCAGATAACCAAAACAGACACTTACCCTCTCCCTCGCATGGAAGATTGCATAGACAAGATCGGAAAGGCTAGGTACATAAGTAAGTTTGATTTGTTAAAGGGATACTGGCAAGTACCTATGACTGAACGTGCTAGGGAGATCTCATGTTTTGTAACACTAGGAAAGACTTTTGCATGTTCTGTAATGCCTTATGGTATGAAGAATGCACCAGCCACATTTCAGAAGCTCATGAATGTTGTAACAGAGGGTTTGGCAGGGTGTGTTGTTTATATTGATGATGTATTAATCTTCAGTGACAACTGGAAAGATCACCTATGCCATGTCAGTAAATTTCTTGAGCGTTTGGTTCAGGCTAATCTTGTAGCTAATTTATCAAAGTGTGAGTTTGGTCAAGCTAAAGTTCAGTACCTTGGGTACGTAATTGGTGAGGGACTTGTTGCACCACCAGGAGCTAAGGTTCAGGTTATAAGTGATTTTCCCAGACCTAAAAGTAGGAAAGAGCTACAAAGATTTTTGGGAATGGTAGGTTATTACAGGAGATTTGTTCTTAACTTTTCAATTCTTGTATCACCACTTACAGACCTACTGAAAAAGGGAGTTAACTTTGTCTGGACCGATAACTGTGAATCCTCTTTCAGCAAGCTTAAAGCTATCCTATTAAGTCAGCCAGTGCTCGCTACTCCAAATTATGCTAAGCCTTTTAAGATGGCTGTTGACGCAAGTGATACAGGAGCTGGGGCTGTTTTGCTGCAAGAGGATGATCAGGGTATTGAACACCCTGTATCTTATTACAGTAAGAAGTTCACTGCACCTCAAAAGAACTACTCAACTATTGAGAAAGAGCTTTTGGCCTTGATTTTGGGTTTACAGCATTTTTCATTTTATTTGTGTTCTGGTTTTGACCCCATAGTCGTTGATACCGATCATAACCCACTGAAATTCCTTAGTAAGTTTAAAGATAGAAATCAGAGATTGACAAGATGGAGTCTACTTCTTCAGGAGTATTCATTAGACATACAACATGTCAAGGGGAAAGAAAATGTTATTGCAGATTGCTTATCTAGACTTTAGGGAGATTGTTTTAGAGTAATAAGAAATTTCCTTTGTAAATTTCTTTTTTCTTTATGGGGAGGTGTTACATAGCTTATGATTTCATCATCCTTTGTGTAATTCTAACGTACAGTATGCTGCATGTTTGATCATGAGCGTGTTCTACCTCACTCCCCCCTTCTACCCTTATAGTAGAGTAAGTCGTTCTTTCTGTTGTTCAGAGCAGGATTGTCAACTCTTTATCCCCTATGGCTTCATTTGCGCGTCCTTCTTACAAGTTGTATCAAGCTCTGCCGGCCCCTATATAATGAGCTCAGTCTCTGCAGTAATTGCCACTTAGATCTACTCCTCATTTTGCTCACATCTCTGTTCTCCCCTGTACAGTTGTTACTTTTGTGAGTGCTCAGGAAGTCTCCAACCATCTAGCTGCTGTGTATTTTGAGTATAAGTGTTATTACATTTTTTTTCCTTGTACTGTGTAGCATAAGGTGTTAATTCGTAGGACTAGTGAGGTTTTTGTGATTCATGTGTTTTTGGTGTCAGCCAGTAGTAATAATATTTTGTATCTGTAATAATATATCTTGCATTAACTGAGCATTATCTGGTTTTCTCATTTTATCAGGGCTGACTTAGATAAATTTACTCTTGCTAATTTCGTGTTAATAGAGGCTATTGCAGTTAACCATATATTTAACCTGTTTTTTGCCATTACATTATCCTTATGAGTCCTGAATGTTTAGTTGTTAGTTTGAGCATTAAACTTTAACTTATAATTTTACCTAACTCTTTTGTTTTGAACCTGGAACTTTGCGGGACAGTTTTCTCTGTTCCGTAACAATATATATATATATATATATATATATATATAGGATGGACAATTGAAGGCGCGCATGGAGTGTTAAGGAAAGAAAAGTAATGTTATCTTTATGTTAGTACAAAACGAAAAAACGTCAAAATACCTGAAGGGTAAGGCAATATAGCATACCAGACGAAAGTAAGCAATATAGGCCTAAGATAGACTGCACAGAAAACATAAGATATAAGAAAAAGTACTGAGAAAGGTTAGGATACAGTGAAAATATTAGGTTACGAAGTGATATGGGGAAGGCAGAATATAAGGAAGTATATAGGGAAAAATACACAGCAGAGATGGGTTATAAGCGGAAATAGAGGAAATAATTAGGGAGAAGACGTGTTACGTGGAACAGATATAGTGTGAAAATAATACTGGTAAAAGTAATTGTGAAAAAGATAAAAAATGTAAAATCAACGGCCATGTGGAGTGAACAGGTAAGGAAGTGAGCCATTAGCACACATGAAGGAAGCGGGGGTGAATATGTTTAATATGGCGGCAAAATATGTCCACAGGAATATCAACGGGGGTGAAGAGACCTAATGGGGGGGAGGGTGTGGGGGTGTTAGGAGATTAGGACGGAAGAAGGATCTGAATGGGGGAGGGATCTGGAGGATGAAGGGATGTGAGAGAGGGGTCTCTAGGGTGAAGTGGGGGTGGATGGATCTGGGAGAGTGATCTGGGGAATGGAGGGCTCTGGGGGGTGAAGGGCTATGGGGGAGGGAAGGATCTGGGGGAGGGAGGGATCTGGGGGTGGAAGGATCTAGGGAAGGGTTGTGCGGGAGGGATCTGGGGGTATAAGTGGTCTGATTGGGAGATGGAACTGAAGGAAAGATTGCAGGGACGGAGGGATCTGAAGGATTTGGAGGTGGATGCGGGGGTGGATGGATCTGGGGGAGGAACTGGTGGGAGGGTATGAATCTAAGGAGAAGAGAGTTTTCATTGGGTGATGGATCTGGGGGGTCAGGGGTATGGGGGGTGGAGGAATCTGAGGGAGGGCTATAGGGTAGGAGGGATATACGAAGGGAATCTAGGAGGTGGAGGGATCCGGAGGAGGGATCTAGGTGGGATGAAGGGATCTGTGTGAGGGATTACGGGGGACAGAGGAATCTGGGAAAGCAGAGGGTTCGTGGGGAGGTTGAGTGAGGGAAAAAAGTATGTGCAACGATTTGGCACTCTGATTTAATCCATGGCGCGCAACTTAACCCATAAGAATTAAATCAAGGCGAATATGATCTGCCTCACATTGGTGGGTTTTTAACAACACACCGCAACGTTTTTCGTATGAGCATCTTCTCTCTCTCTCTCTTTCTCTTTTTTAATGAGATATTAAGATTTCTGATGTCCTTCATTTCTGCCCCATAAGGAACAATAACAACTGTGAACGGTATTCAATCTCTTCCTGATTCCCATACCATAGCGTCAGCACCTGACGAAGGCTCAAACCTGTCCAGAAACACATTTTTTTTTTTTTTTTTTTTTTGTAAAATCGAACGCAAGGCCGGTCGTAACTAAGGGAAGAAAGGGAAAGATTAACTAAAATATTGAAAGCAACATGTCATGCTTCAGTTTTGGTCTATTGGAATAATTGGCAACTCACTGTGGCGTTCTCAGGAGTACGTACCGATTGTACAGTTCCTGGTTTCTGTCAGCTGGGAAATTTCTGACCACAATAACTCAGCAACTATGGTGAATTGGGCAAAAACGTTTCGTGGGCCGGTGTGTAATGTCATTTCCAAGATGATGTACGTATGAAGTAATCCTGGGGTGGTCGCTAAAATGGTGACACTAGTACTGCCACATTACAGCCTGCTTTGCACCTTCCTTGCCGCAGTACATGGGTTAAATGAAACCAGCAAGGTTAAACAAGGTATTAGAGCTTTTATATGCTGATTCATAAACAAATTTGTTTTGGATATTTTGTAACTTCTCTATTATACCGATTAATTATGCCCATTAGCCTTCACTGTTACCAAGTATATTACTGATACAAACTGTCGATATTATAACTGAAAGAAAAAGCAATTAAATATTTACTGTAGTTTGTGAAATATATCCCTCAGGAAAGTGCACAACATTTTAAATGTCATCTGTGTTTACTGGCAGATTACAAATATAATATACAAGCATGCTAAAGAACTCATGACTCGGGTTTTGAATCTAGAGGCGCATGCAGGTTGGCTTAAGTCACCTTAACATATCTTGAATTTTATTTACATAGCTTTACTATCGCAGAGGTTTGCATCTGTATCACACACGATGATACTGGGGTGTAATTGCAGAATGAATCGCTGAGGAAAAGTTGCAACGAAATCTCCAAAGCCATTTACAAGATACAAGGAACATACAACTCAAGAGGGAACACACTGCAGCACAATAGCGCATTTGTAATAATCTAACGAAGATCCCAAATCAATTTTCAGCTCAGTTGATGGTTAAGTGGTGTAAAATTGAAGGAAAGTTTTGATTAGTAACCAAATGGATTCGTGTTTACCTCATAAACTAAGGCTTACGGAATTTGATGCAACCACGACATAACAGCCCAGTTAAAGAAACGGCACAGTTCCATAGGATGTCAACAAACCGACTACAGTAACATTATTACCGTATACAACTACTGGAGCGATCCCATAAACGGTGAAAGAATCTCACTGGAGCCAAACTGAAGCACCACCTTCTAGCCAACGACAGACCATTTTATTCTGCTACGAGAAACAGAGGTATTTTAAGGGCTTTAGGTTAAGACAGATGACACATGGGTGGGCTGGTGGATTAAGGACAACGTTCTGTACTTAATTCTTATTCATTTCCGCATAAAGCTGAACACACACACACACACACACACACACACACACACACACACACACACACACACACACACAGGTGGAACAACCAGGGACTCTGATGAAGGTGTCCGGAGTTCCATCCCGTGAAGTCCACACCGCTCGCTGGTGCAGTGATAACGCTCTCGCCTAGCATCTGCTAAGACGGGGGTTCGCGCCTTGCTCGGGATGCGAAAAAGTTTCACTGACAAAGCGGGTGGTCACTGTCCTCCTTGAGCAAGAGGATGGGTGTGTGCGTGTGTGAAGGTCAAGGCTTTGCCCTTAGATCGGACTATATGAGCTCTCAGCTCTCTTCCGGGAGGGTAAAATGCCGATTATCACAAAACCATCACGTGATCCTGACCGACCCGGTGAATTACACACACACACACACACACTCCCACTTCCACACCCACGGCCACTCCCAGTTCGGGTGTGTTTTTGTATCTGACTTGCTGTCTGTCTACCTAACAGTCTATTTATCTATCTGTCTATCTATTTATTCATCTTTCTGTCTAATGTCTATCTGTCTGTCTGTCTATTTATATGTCTGTCAGAATCTGTTTATCTGTTTACCTGTCTAACTGTCTGTCTGTCTGTCTGTCTATCAGTTTATCGATTTATACATTTTTATTCCGTTACATCTCCAAGAAGGTCACACACAAACACACACACACACACACACACACACACACATATATATATATATATATATATATATATATATATATATATATATATATATATATATATAGATATAGATATATATATATATTTTATGCGAGGAAGAAGGAACCAAAGGCCATGAGCCCGCAGTAACAGTTCCCTCCAAGAGAAAAACAAAATACAATAGAGAGCCAAATTCAAGATCCGATCATTTTGAGATGCCTGGAAACACTACGTTTGAAAGACTGGAGATCATAGGCAGCAGGAAATACAGACAGAGGGAGACAGTTCCAGAGCTGACCTGTTGCATAAATGAAAGACTGGGAGTAACGGTTAACTCTTGCATTAGACAGCTGGACAGAAAAGGGATGAGAGTTTGCTGCCAGACGGGTGCTACGCGCCCGTCGTAGAGGTGGAGGAATGTAAGCAGACAGTTCAGAGGAACAGTGACCATTAAAGTAGCGATAGAAAAGAGATAAAGATGCAACAGTGCGGCGAAGAGACAGAGGTTGAAGGGAGTCAGTAAGAGGAGGAGAGTTAATGAGACGAAAAGCTTTTGACTCCACCCTACTGAGAAGAGCTGTATGTGGGGAGCCTCCCCACACATGAGAGTTGTACTCCACACAGGGGCGGATAAAACCCCTGTATAGAGTCAACAATTGTGCAGGGGTAAAGAAAGAGCGGAGTCGGCTTAGCACACCCAATCTCTTGGAAGCAGATTTTACAAGAGATGTAATATGATCTTTCCAAGATAAGTCCCGAGTAAATGAAACCCCAAGCATGTTCAAGGATGATGCAGGATTAAGCTGAATATTATTAAACATTAGTGGGTATACCTGTGGAAGATTTTGTCGGGTTGATAGGTGTAAGAACTGAGTCTTAGATGCATTAAAGACAACCATATTATTTTTACCTCAGTCAGAGATATGAGCCAAGTCAGACATTAGGTGTGCCATAGCCTCATCCCTTGTTTCTTGAAGTAACTGTTGAGATGGGCGTTGCGGGAACCGAATGGAAAGGTGAAGGGTGGAGTCATCAGCGTATGAGTGGATAGGGTTAGATGTACAGCTTAGAAGATCATTGATGAATAAAAGGAAGAGAGTTGGTGATAGGACAGAGCCCTGAGGAACACCACTGTTGATAGATCTAGGAGAAGAACGATGGCCGTCTACAACAGCGGCTATAGAACGACCAGAAAGGAAGCTAGCGATGAAGGCACAGATAGAAGGATAGAAACCGTAGGAGGGCAGTTTGGAAATTAAAGATTTATGCCAGACTCGATCGAAAGCCTTTGAGATGTCAAGTGCAATGGCAAAGCTTTCGCCAAAGTCCCGAAAGGAGGATGACCAGGAGTCTGAAAGGTAGATGAGAAGATCGCCAGTGGAACGTCCCTGACGGAACCCATACTGACGATCGGAAAGAAGGTTGTGATAGGAAAGATGTCTTAAAATTTTTCTATTAAGAATTGACTCGAAAACTTTTGAAATACAGGACGTTAAAGCAATTGGACGATAGTTGGAGGGTTGGGAGTGGTCACCCTTCTTTGGGACTGGCTGAATGAGAGCAAACTTCCAGCAAGAAGGAAAGGTACAAGTTGACAGACAAAGGCGAAATAGTTTGCCTAGGCAGGGTGTAAGCACAGAAGCACAGTTCTTGAGAACAACAGGAGGGACCCCATCAGGCCCATATGCCTTGTTATTACTGAGGCCAGTGATGGCAGAAAATACATCAACTGAAGAAATTTTAATTTCAGCCATGAGGAAGTCAGAGGGGGGAAGTGATGGAGGAACAGCACCGGAATCGTCTAAGGTGGAGTTGGAGGAGAAAGTCTGTGCGAAGAGATCTGCTTTATCAGTAGAAGAAATAGCTACAGAACCATCAGAGTAGAAAAGAGGAGGGAAGAATGATGAGGTAAAGTTGTTAGAAAGATTTTTGGGAAGGTGCCAGAAGGAGCAGGAAGAATTCGAGTTGGAGAGTTGAGAGCATTTAGTATGGATGAAATTATTTTTAGTAGAGCGAAGAACAGACTTAGCACGATTCCGGGCAGAAACGTAAAGATTATGTGATTCAGGGGTGAGTTGGCTCCGGTACCTTTTGTAGGCCTTCTCCTTGTTGCGGACAGCATTAGAACAAGCGTGATTAAACCAAGGCTTTCTTGCGTTAGTCAAAGGATATGAGAAAGGAATGTATGCTTCCATGCCCGAGAGAATAACCTCCGTAATGCGCAAGGCACACTCAGATGGCTCACGGCTATGGAAGCAATAATCATTCCAGGGAAAATCAAAGAAGTATTGCCTGAGGGCCTCCCAGGCTGCGGCTCCAAAATGCCACAGACGACGTTTCCCTGGAGGGTCCACAGGCAGTACCGGAGTGATAGGACAGGTTAAGGTAATAAGGTTGTGTTCGGAGGAGCCCAACGGAGAGAAAAGATTAACAGAGTAAGCAGAAGGATTAGTTGTGAGGAAGAGGTCAAGTATGTTGGAGCTCTCTCCAAGGCGGTCAGGGATACGGGTAGGGTGCTGTACAAGTTGCTCTAGGTCATTAAGGATAGAAAAGATGTAGGCTTGTTCACCATGTGGATCCGTGAAAGGAGAGGAGAGCCAAAGGTGGTGGTGAACATTGAAATTTCCTAGAATGGAGACTTCAGAGAAAGGAGAAATTGACAGAATGTGTTCCATCGTAGAAGCAAGATAGTCGAAGAATTTTTGATAGTCAGTAGAATTAGGGGATAAGTAAACAGCACAGATATATTTAGTCAGAGAATGACAGGAAAGCCGAAGCCAGAGTGTAGAGAATTCAGAAGAATCAAGTTCAGGAACACGAGAGCAAGATAAGTCGTTGCGTATGTATACACAACAGCCACCTTTGGCTTTGAAATGAGTATAGAGAAAGTAGGAGGATACAGAAGAGGGTTTGCTGTCAGTTGCCTCAGACAGCTGAGTCTCCGTTAGAAAAAGAAGGTGAGGTTTAGAGGAGGAGAGGTGGTGCTCAACAGAGCGAAAGTTAGATGAAAGGCCACGAATGTTGCAGAAATGAAGAAGAAGAGAGTCAGACAGTGGTTCCAGGCACCTCGAGTCGTCACCGGGAGAGGGGCAGATGATGGGGGCATTTATGGTCCCCACCCCTGGGGACTCCGAGGCTGGGTGAATTGACGCCTTTTTGGGTGAATTTTGAATAGGAAGAGTAGTGTGTACTGTGCATGTAGTTTGGTGAAGATGGTTAGAGAAATTTGTACTGGAGAGCATGCTGGCCTACTCTCTGTGTAACTGAGACACTGAAAAAGTTCAGCAAAGGGGGATGGTCAGGAACTAGTCCTGAGGGCTGATGAAACGGGAGCTCCAGCACTCCCTGTCATCAGCTTTCCATCCACCTCGGGAGTACTGCCCTGCTCGACTGGTGCTACAGTCTCTCTCTCTCTCTCTCTCTCTCTCTCTGTATATATATATATATATATATATATATATATATATATATATTGATATATATTTATATATATATATATATATATATATATATATATATATATATTCTGAGGCAAATTTTTACACAAGAGTGATTGATTATGTTTTAACCTTTCGTCCATACAGCAGGCAGTCCATCACAACCAAACTACAGTGACAGTAAAACGACAGACACTACCAGACACAGTAGCTCCGGGTAATAATGGTCTGTAGGGACTTATGGTAACAAATGGTTAGCACTCTCTGACTCCTTTGGTTCACTTTCATTTGCTGTCAAAAAATAAGGTTGATAGGAACATGAGGGAATTAGGGTGAAAGCATTAACACTTTCTGGCCTCTATGGCTCTCTTTTGCTAGAATAAAACCGTTTGGTATTAAAAACAAAATTATCGTATTGACTGAACGGTGTCAAGATTAAGAGTAAAAATATTTACATTTGTGCTCCCATGAAGATTTCTCAGCTGAATAAAATCGCCTGGAATTAAATACCAAAGACCACGTGACTGTAGAAGTGAAGAGCCTTTATTATTACTGAATTAATAAGTGGGCTTAGCAGAATCTTTTGTGAAAGTATAAACACTCTCAGGCCCCTATAACTCATTCTCAGATATATAAATTCGTCTGGCCTGAACTGGAATAAAATATCAGAGACGACGCAACCAAGAGAGAGAGAGAGAGAGAGAGAGAGAGAGATGATGTACTGTATATAGGTCTGACATAATCGCCTGTGACAGTAATATTATAGGACTAAGCAATCCTTACCTCACGTAGGCATTATTTGCTCTGATTTATGGCATTGATGGGCTTCATGCTGTGTTTGTTTCTGTGCCTCCGAGGTGTTCTGTAGGTGGGTAGGATTCGACTTCGAATATGTGTGTACTTGTCTGTTGACGAAATATTCTTGTCAATTTCTTTTCATTTCCGCCTCCTGAGAGAGAGAGAGAGAGAGAGAGAGAGAGAGAGACGATTGAATGTAGATGTTGAACATGAGATGAGCAGGAAATGATGAAGATGCAATAATGACGATCTGAATGAACATGAGAGAATGAAAGTGAAAGTAGATCATGACGAATCCAGGACGACATTAGGCTTGTCACTCAGTCTAGAAGGATGGGATATATAGTAAGAAAGTAGGGGAGACACGGAAAAAATTGAAAAACGTGAAGAAAGAAATAGGCAGCGCTACATCAAGTGAGTGGATGGTGATCGCCACCATCTCCCACTTGATATGTACGTGTTGAAGGTGTTAATGTTGGAGACTAGTTCAAATGTCATTGCAAGGCGGAGTACGTTGCCGTCCTGTCTGTAAATTGCAGGGTGTTGACTTGTTACAGTCTCAACCCCACATTATCGTTCAGAGATATGTCATTGTTCATTGGTTCCGGGAATAATACTATTAGTTTTATATTCTTATCGTGTTTTTTCCATGCTATTCTCGCGTACAAGGACATGTTTGTTCTTTGTGTATGATATTCTTTATGTAATAAGTCGTTAGTTTTTGTTTGTTCGATTCTGGGCGTAAATTTGATAATCCGTTCCTTGAGGCATATTAGCCGTATTTCGTGCCACACCCCCTCTCATGTCACCATCTCGGTGTTAATGCCCACCGTCCATATTGCATACATCAAGACCGGTCTCATTAAAAACTGGTGTGTGGGTATTAGCGTCGGTGTTAATGTGACACACCTTTGGGTCTTGTGGAAAAAAAAAAAATGAAAACTGTTTTAACAGAATTCAGTTCGTCAACCAGCATCCTGCCCATATCTGATTTATATTTACATTTTATATTTTCCATTCCTTCTTCCAGACGGTTACTGTGTGTTCTAGTCTCCTTTCTTCATCCCTTTCCCAGTTACTCCATCCTTCTACTATTTATTTTCATTCACGCTTTTCCAATCTCTTTTCTTTCCCTCCACGACCATAGGCACGAGCAAGTACTCGTTACCGCCAGCCTAGCGAGTTGATAATGTAATCGCCTGCTTCTTAGTGTGTGTGTGTGTGTGTGTGTGTGTGTGTTACCAAATATCTCAAAATCAAGTGGGCAAATTATATCGAAGTTTTGTCAGCAATGTCCCGTAACATGTGGCCTGAACTGATTAGATTTTGGCGAAGCTCCACTGATATACCTGCAGTTGTCAGATGACCTTATTCACAATACATTTTTGCCCAAATCTCAGCATCAGATTGAGATACTGGCTTGAAATTTTGCATTTTGGTAGACAAGACTCTTTTATCATGGCTTCCAAGGACATTGAAAAAATCTCAATAATCATTATAGATAGTAGGACAGTAGGATACAGAAAGCTTTACTCATTCAGAATTTCCATCACCTTCGTCTTACGGGAATTCCAGTGACTATTAAATAGTGGGCCACACAGAGGATTACTCATTGACGATTTTGTACTCCTACTCTAAGACTAAAACCGATTCACAGACTAAAAAAACATTACGAGAAACAAAACTCCTACAAGTTATAACCCCATGCTATAAAAACACATTTGTTTGGCATACCTGAGTAGATTGAGATATTAACCTGTCACGTCCCGAGGTTTTCCGCACCTATGACATCCCCCAGTCCCGAGCCTTTTTGGAAAAATTTTTTTTTTGCTAAAACTTCCGCTTAGGTCGAGAAACGAAGGAAAATCACAAAGAAAGTGGTTCCTGCGGTCTATAAGTGGTCCATACAGGTGCGGTTCCCCCCGGCAGGTATCGTATTCTGTAATGGGCTGGATATCCGTTTACGTTTTCTATGGTAAGGAATAATAGGAGAAACAACACACAACACCTCTATATTTATTGAATTTGAACTAATAAACAATAACAGTAACAATATAATGGATTTCAGACCCATATATATGAAAAATAAGCATTGTACCATCGCGCGAGCATACCGAGTTTGGTCCGAGTCGTAACATGCTATATGCTAAGTTTCTGGTATGAGTCAACCTATCATTTTTTCTACTTGTATACTTCTGTTTCAATGACATTTTACCAATTACAATTGTTTGTGTTTTCAGATGTTTTCATTCATTATGATGACATGCAGCATAAGTATAGCGCACATCAGCTTAGTAAGCGCACTCGCTATGACTCGTATTTCAACATACCAAATTGTTTTATCACTTTCCAATGATTTTCCCCTTTACATAGAACCTTTCCTCCACCACTGTAAAGGTTTTCAATTATTTTCATTCATTACGAGGGCATTTAGCGATATGCTAGCGCATATTCACGTAGCAACCACGATCTCAAACACTCGTGTTTCATCATCTACTTTATTTATTCACTCCAATTACAATTTCCCACTTACATTACACACGTTTACACCCCTATAATGCACTGTACATACTTACTGCCATTATTTATTCAAGTGAACGTGAGAATATCGCCTGAAAATACCCTCGCAAGGAATGTTTCGACATACATAATACTCACACACTTATATACTAATTCACTCACACACTTATATACTAATTATTTACTTTATCACTTGCTGACTTTTATTTTGACTAATACGTGCCTTATTCATTCAACTGAGCGTCAGGAAATCTTATCTTTATACACACGCTATGAATATTTGACTTAGAATATATATCATCACATACAATAATTTGAACTTATATTATACCCGTAAGAATGTCACATAATAATAATTATATAATTACGGGCCGTATTTATTGCACTGAGCGACAGAATATCGCATCATACAACCCTCTCTATGTAAGTTTCAACTTAGGGCAGATTTATATACTTACACACAATGTTTTCACTTATGTTCTACCCGTAGGCACTTTATACTAATATTTGGAGTTCCACATGACTGATAATTTCACTGAGCGACTGTCTGTCGCATTTACCTCATAATTTCAGCGTCCTTTCGCATTCACACCATGCTAAAATTGCATCAACGTGTGATATTCACTAAAACATGGGTGAATACAGAGACCCACGTCACACTGCACGCACTCATAGCGGGTGTCCTTCCTCTGTGTCGTGAGTCTCACCTGGGAATTACTGCACACGTGACACCTGCGTTGGGGCCTAGGTCTGTTGGGCTGGGGAGGGATAGGAGTGGGGAAATGGCGGCCGGATATTCTCTGGGGAGTTTGGGCAATAGGGGCAGTGCGGGTGCGATGTTGGGGCCTTTCAACAGCATACTTTGCAAAGATTTCTCTTGTGAGCTCCCTCACAAACCCTTCAAATGTTTCCTGAATTCCTGTGGTCATGGCGTGAGGGTGGTGGCAATTCAGAGCAGTGATATCTAGTAAGTGAAAGAACAGTTTTTTATACCACTTCATCATTGTCCTGGCACACTCTACCGTCGATATCATGGAGTCTGACTGGTCCACGAGGCGCATGTTATATTGTAATCCATAACACACTCAGGTTTCCAAACACGACGCCTGCTCTCGCTACGGTAATCTACAGAATCAGTACGGTGCATCAAGGGGCGGTGAACCGTGGACAAGAGGCTTACTTCTCTGTTGTGGTTCCACATTGTTGCAAGGATGTTGTTGGCTTTGAAGAAGACAACCTCACTCCTTGCAAGTTTCCGCCCAACCTTGGCCATGTGACGCCGGTTCACCTTTACGGTTCCACAGACTCACGTTTCATGTGTGTGAAGATAACGAGCGAGAAGAGGGCTAGTGTACCAGTTGTCGAGGTAGAGAACGTGACCGCGATGAAGGTAGTCTTGTATCATCGTCTTTACCACTGCTCCCGACAGTCCAATACTTCGATCTTCTATTATGTCTGTCTGTGCACCGGTGTACAAGACTATGTCTTGCACGTATCCAGTCCTATAGTCACACATAACAAAAATCTTGAACCCAAAACGGTGCCTTTTGCTGGGTATATACTGTCTGAATGAAATATTGCCTCTCCACAACACGAGACTCTCGTCTATGACGAGATCTCTATAGGGATAGAATGAGGAACGAAAGGTTTGCCTGAGGTGATCAAAGACCAACCAAATTCGCCTCATTTTGTCAGTGTTGTTTGCATTTGCAGGGTCATGAGCATCATAAAAATGGAGGCGACTTAGAATTTGTTGAAACCGATTACGGCTCATCACTTGACCAAATATGGGGGTAAACATAACAGGGTCCCTAGTCCAGTAAGCAGGAATTCTATTCTTTCTTATAATACCCATCAAAAGGACCAGGGCAAAAAATAAGAACATTTCTGGAAGGGAGACAGGGTAATCATAGATCATAGAATGCCTACTCCTTGTTCCCAATCTTTCACTTTCTTGGCGCTGGGCGCTTGCAAACAGGTTTGTTTGGTAAACGATCTGCTCCACGAATGCCTCACTGAAAAACAGGTGGAAAAAATCCAACCTGGCGGAATTACTGTGAATACCTGGTGCAATGCAGCCAGATCGCCCTTGCTCAGTGAAGGGGTGAATGAGGGGAGAAAAATCACTCCCATCCTCCCAATCCCACGACACAAATCCCTCGTCCCCATCAGCCCCATCACCGCCTTCGTCTGGGTGGGGAGGAGATCCTGGTTGGGGAGGTGGGGGAGAAGGAGTACGGAGGGCTTCCCCACTGTCACTCCTCTTCCCTCTGCCTTTACCCTTTCCCTTTCCCTTACCCTTACGGCCTTGAGGAACATTAGGGGGCTGTGGGGATGAAATAGTAGAATATTGGGGAGCAGAAGACGTGCTGGGGAGTGGTTCCTCCCCACCTTCCCCCTCCATTACCACACCACGTGCTCTCTCACGCAACCTAGCTCGACCACGTGTTAGGGGATATTGGGGAGCATAAGACATGCTTTGGAGTAGTTCCTCCCCACCTTCCCCCTCCCTCACAACCCCACGTGATAAGGAACGCACCCGCACTGGCCCACGTGATCCACTCTGCCGCCTCACACTACGTAGGGAGAGCAATGATTCACTCACGTCACTCTCACTTTCCCTAATCCCTGGACTTTCCGTTTCACTCCCCACTCCCTCCACTTGACTTCCTAGCTCCCCAAACAGAATGCTAGGCCCATACCTGCTCATACAACGTGGTGTGCGCTCTGGGCCACGATGTGTAATGACCTCCCGTCCATAACACGTGGCAGCATGTCCCACGGCTCCGTCCTCATCCTCGTCCTCGAATTCTGCTTCCAAATCACGCTGGGGATAGGGATAGGATATACCACGTGCCTTCTTTGCCTCCTGCCCCTCTCTAGCAGCACAGTAAGTCACGTATTGCCGCTTCCTGGGTGACGGAACTTCCTCGTCACTGCTGGTGGTTTCTTCCTCCTCTGGCTGCACATAATCTTTGTCCATCTCCTCGTCATCCAGTGGGGAATCACTGTCACCGGTAAAGGTGTCCAGGGCGACTTGAATCTCGCTGTCTGAGAGACCTCTCTTAGCCATGTCTGAGCAGGACCGTGGCTACCAGGTGAGTGGATGAGTGGAGGGCTAGCGCGGGTCGCGCGGGGTCGCCGAGTGTCCCCGCCTGGTGGCAGGTAGGTGAAGGTCAGGCGAGGGTACGTACCGCAAATCAAGCGCGAAATTTGAAAATTGTCGAAATTATGCACATTGCAATTGCACGACGTACTGGTACGTCGCTGGGACTGGCAAATGCAAATCGTTGCAACGTACCCATACGTCGACGGGACGGGGCGGGTTAAGTTGAAACTTGGTTTGTACTTGGAAAACACCATTCCAACAAAGGCCTCATATTGGAACTGTAATCAGTTTATTTTGGCAAAGATTACTGATCTAGTTTTTAGTGATGGCAGGTGATACGCAGTCGTGGGTGAATGCTCTGGCTGTCCTGTTTGGTGTGTACTTGGCCCTACTGTCATCCTAACCACCTCGTCTATTCTTCAGGAGGATTTGTCGTGTTTTCCAGTGTGTAGAATTGGCAACGTCCTCCAATCAGATCCATAAATGCGTGCCACATATCCAGAATAAAGGGATGTGCCTATACCGCTGAGAGAGAGAGAGAGAGAGAGAGAGAGATGAAAAGTTAGGGAAAAAAGGACAGGGGTGACGAGGGAGAGAAACCGACGAAAGAGTGAAGGAACGAGGGGAAGGGGGGGAGGTAAATAAAGAGGGACTAAGGGGCTAGAAAACGAGGATTGAGAAATGCGGAAAACTGAGACACGAGGAGAGGATGGCTGTAAGGAACTAGTTTGAGTGACTGACAGAAAAAGACAGAGATAAGATATAATTACAAGGGATCCTAACTTATCTAAGGTATAAACAAATTTGCATCAATTAACTGTTATTTGTGGTCGTTTATGTATTTTCATATATTCGTACTTAAATCTTCACACTTATTTTATACTAAAGCTTTAGGTATCAGTATAAAATAAGATACATGTACATATAAGCCATCTTATTCACAGCATAGGCTTAAGACAGTTTATCAATATGGTTCTATAGATTATAAACGGAGAAACTACAAACAGAAGATAAGGAACAGAAGGAAATGTACATGGTGAGCACACTGACAAGGAAGGAAAGTAAGAGAGGAAATGAATGGGGGACTCTACTGGCAAAACACTAATGCAACGGCTGATAAATGGATAGACAGGGTGATCCACAGATTGCGCATCCCTATTCTTGTGTGCAACTGGAGCTCCTCATTCACCGTTAATATAGCCTATTTCACGGAAGAAAAGAAATTGCCGTGGCCTGTTTGGCAACCCTCTTCCAAACTGTCCGATTTCGTTCATTCTTGTTGAAGAGCTAAATAATATACAGTGATGTTAAAGACAGCAGCCTTCACTGAAAAACAATAGAATAAAATATATTTAGCTTTTTTAAACAGACATAAATGTAACATAAGTGTTAGCAGTCAGCTGATGAAATAAACAAAAGTTAAGCATACACATTTAAATTTCAGGGGGTGCCTGAGAGTTGTCATGTGCGTAATAAAGTAGTGCCGAACATCTCTTTTTAAATATTGACACAGACATCTCCCTGTAACATGATATTGCTTAATACATTAGGAGAAGGTAGACAACCTTTTGTAGTATTTTTTAATAATTACTGAGAATGAAACGATGACATAGATGGTAATAATTATGTTGGTGTTACGGAGTTGCTTAGATGACAGATTGCAGCGGAAAACGCGAGTCAACCTGACTGAGTCAACAATCCTCACACATGACGACACCTACAGTACAGTAGGCCTATGCTCCCTATAGCCTCGCAAGATGTAAGTAATGATGTTATACGCTTCACCCATGCTTACTGAAAGATTGATATTTTAGACAGTTCTTAACATCATTGTACAATATGTAACTGCTCACAAGAAGAGTGCACGAAATCGGACAGTTTGGAAGAGGGTTGCCGAACGGCAATTTCTTTTCTCCCGTGAAATATCTGCACCATTTTCCACTTTCTTTAATCCCTTTTCATAAGTTATAGTATTTACATTTTTGTTAATTGACTGCATGGGTGATCAACAGTTTCAGGAAGCTACCAAAAGGTATGTGCTCTACATACCAGCAGACTGAGCCGTTGTCACAACACACAAGAATTGGGGCGAATAATATATATGGACCATCTTGCCCATTCAAGTATGACCCAGTGCTTTCCCTACAACTGGTTAATTTAATCTGACGACTACTTCAGTTCAGTAGCAAATTTGGACAAAGTTTTAGTGATATAGGACAAGCTATAACGTACTGTGGCTTGGAGGTTGTCTGTGCAAATAGTCGCACAGCAGTATGCAGGAACAAAGAACAGAGAGGGAGAAGACTCGGTGGATTATTGAGAATATATATATATATATATATATATATATATATATATATATATATATATATATATATATATATATATATATATATATATATATATATTCTCCAACACACACACACACACAACTGGCAATAAGGGTGGTGGACTGAGACCAGTGGAAGGGAGAGGCAAAAAATGAATTTGGTCAACATTTAGGCAATAATGATTATACATAGCATATAATCAGTTCACTCTAACTTGACCAAAAACTGCTTTTCTTCTATCTTCCGTACTGAGTTGCAACAATAGATTAACTTTTGAATGTGAAGGCTGTGGAAAGTATACTGAACCGTAGCGTTTTCTTTCCTGCTATTGTAGTACGACAAGGGCGAAAATCAGGACCAAGTGAAGGAAAAGAACAAACAGTTCGTTTTTTACTAATCGGGGTGACGATCGTTTTTGTTCCAATTCCAAAGTGCTTGGAGGTTTTTCCATGACGTAATGCCAACAGGAACGTAGACAAGCCACCCACCCCCAAAATGTGGACCACTGTAACCTGGGCGCAGTAATTTCACCTATTCACAGACTAGAAACACACTGATGTTGTTGCTGTGCCCTCAGACTCATCAGGACGTGAGTCAGGTGAACTGCAGGCTGATAGTGTCCACCTATAGTCCACTATCTTCCGCGAAAGGGACAGGGAAGGATATGAGAGATGGTTGTATAAACAGGCAGTGGAGACTACCGGTTGTATCGATGCCATCTCATGAAGACACCCCTCTCAGCACCCCTTAAAAATTGGGTGTTTGTGTATATGTATGATTCTAGCTAATTACTAAGATTAACAGATGTCCATAATAATAACTGATTATCAGAGATCGTATTTTGTATGTTTAATATTCGTTATATTTAGACTGAGAAATGTTCGGTAACTATGAATGAAAGTAAATGTATATACATCGAGTCTTATGCACAACTCAAGCTTAGGAGTGTTTTATAAAACTTCCTAAGAGTTTACCCTCCTGTCCGTCACCTGTTATGTTTCATTGATATATTCACGCAAGTTCCAGTACATTGGCTGTGCTTCTTTTCGTACTTTCTTACCAAACATTCATGCCAGTTTCTATGTCCTGATCGGTGTTTCTTGTTGCTTTTCCCTGCCACTTTCAGCTGGAGGAATGGGTGTGCACCACATTCTTCTAGTCTACCCATACTAAATGACAATAGGGGAACCAGTTGTGTATTGGGTAGAACACCCATCTCAGAATTACAAAGATCTGTGTTCGATTTTTGGACCGGTCAGACTGCTGGGCAAAGTTAGTTTCTCATCTATTCCTGTTCTCCTAACAACACAAGTGGTGACATGAAACTAAGTGTGACCATTTCGTGCTGAAGAATTATCTTATAAGTATATATCAATTCTTGTAGTCAGTAGGCATAACCAAAAGGCATCGTCTCCTTGCCCCAGCCTCTTCGCATCTAGTACTGAAAGATGGGCCTCGATCTGCACATCGACGGTTGCATGTTGTAGTCAGGGGGAAGTCTGAGGTGCTTTTCTTAGTCATGCTTGTCCTCTTTTCTTTGGCGGGAATTGCCATGTATGAGTCAGCCTGTCAACTACAGTTATCATTTTTTTTTTTTTAGTGTTAGCACAGATATAATCAGGCGGCTCAGCTACCTAATTGTAGAAACATACCTACCCCTGTTCCACGACAGGAGGATGGTGGACAGCATGCGTGGGGCAACTACAGCCTGCAGTACACTTGATTCACACTCATATAATCTGGGGCTACAACAACAATATTAACCACCACCACCACCACCACCACTACTACTGCTACTACTGTTACTACTACTACTACTACTACTATGCTACCACTGCTACCGTACTACTACGACTACTACTCTTTGTTGATGTGCTATTGCCTTCAGTGAAGTGTCCTGTGCCCTTTTCAGGTTTTGCTGGAATATGAGCCGATTTTTGCGTTGCACCGCAGGCTGCTTCGTGACGTTCATCCTAAGCGGCTCGGTTTTCACGTTACACCTTATATCAGTGGTGACCGAATCGGGAGAGAAGTGATCGCTGTCCAAATGAAAGCTGGTTCGAATCCTGGCTTGGGCAAAGAATAGTTTAAGGATTAGAATTTCGTTAAAAGCAGACTTTACTGATCTACTTTAAGACCCGACGACATGTAAAAACACCCTTGCTAATGCCAATAACCAGACCTATATGAGACAGCCATAACATGTGTTCAGTTGGACGGTGGGTGTTAGCGCCGAAGTGGTGACATGTGGAGGTGTACGGTAAGTAGGATGACTGCTGGGACTCAGGAACGGGTTCTTAAGCCTGTACCCAGAGTCGGACACAATATAAAAATCTCATCGGTATTGTTTATAGTGTTGTAATGTCGACGAAGATTGAGCCAATGACACAGAGAAGGATATTAAGGAGCAATGTCCAAACTAAGTGGCAAAGGAGAAGTTGTTACGAAGTCTCCAGATTACTTAGAAAGCGAGCCAGTGACAGCCTCCTGCCAGGTTGCTACGGAGAAACGTAATTATAGAGGCTTCATGGAAGGAGGACGGGAAGGAAAGATGCGGATGAGGAGAGGGAAAGGGAAGGGAATGAAGTAGACACTGGAGTCGATAAGTCTTACAAACGAATATCACTGAGACTCTCCTCCTCATCTTACATCGTACACTGCTTTGGATATGAGCCTTCGAAGCATCTGTCCATTAGCAGTTTGTTTTGTTTATTGCACCATAACATTGTGTTGTACGTTATTTGAATCGCTTTAATATTTTTTTTTTAGTAATTAAAAAAAAAAAAATACTGAGGTGCAATGTGCAAAGTAAATCGCTAAGGAAGAGGTGCCACAAACTCTCTAAACCCACTTAAAATACGTCCCTTTATACTGGTTGTATAATTATTGGAGCCAGCGCTGGCTCGTAAATAACCAATACACGACGTGTATTTAACCTGTCTGCTCTCGGTGACAGCACAGAGGCTTCCCCTACAATCCGCCAAAGATTTACCATCCTTCGTTATACAGCAGACGGATAATTACTCTTTGCAGACGAATTTCATCTTGGCCATAATGAGTAGGGAGGTGAAAACAGCTGGCAAGGTTTGTGCTGATTTTCACATTGCACTGAACATCGGTCCCTAATATGTGCATAGTAATTACCACACGAACACGGTTTCCACTTGGATTTTCATCCTGCATTCCAAAAGTCTTCCACACCTGTACCCATGTGTACCCATTGGGTGGGAGACGTTGATTTTTCTAGAGGCAGAATGGGGTGTTCTTCGGCCCCACGGATCATTTTAGTGTATATGCCTTAATGTATAGTGTTTTTTTTTATGCATAGAAGAAGGAACCAAAGGCCAGGAGCCCGCTAACCTTTCCCTCCAAGAAAAAAACAAAAACAATAAAACACAGAGTTAAATTCGAGATCCTTTCATTTGGAGATGCCTGGACACACTGCGTTTGAAAGACTGGAGATCATAGGGTGTAGGAAATACAGGCAGAGGGAGACGATTCCAGAGTTGACCAGTTGCATAAACGAAGGACTGGGAGTAACGGTTACTCTTGCACTAAAGAGTTGGACATAGCTTTAGGAATGCACAGCGTTGCTGTTGAGAAGTACGTTGGGGCTAGATTAAAGCATTTACAAGTTCAGCAAAACGTGACCGGCTTAGATACGCAACCAGCTCTGGTTACTGCTTCTCTCTTAAGGATTAGCAGACAGAATCTGTTACGGCACATATGCATGTATCATTCAGCTCAGAAAACCAAGAAACCACCATTTACTGAGTTTTGTTTCGGCAACTGCACCTACTCCACCTATCTACTCCTACAAAATGGTGACAGCTAAGAAATGAACCAAATTTATTTCTGCAGTCTGAAAAATTTATTACATTCTTAGAATTTCTGCGACTCCAACAACCCTCGCTGTCAGTGTTACGGCTTACAGTATCTGTGTGTCTCTTCAGATTCTTCTGAGATTTGCCATCACATGTCTTGACATTACGTGGCTTATGGTATATATATATATATATATATATATATATATATATATATATATATATATATATATATATATATATTGTTACGGAACAGAGAAAGATAATGTACACTTTAAGTGAGAATGCTAAAAATCACTACTGTCCCGTAAAGTTCCAGGTTCAAAACAAAAGAGTTAGGTAAAATTACAAGTTAAAGTTTAATGCTCAAACTAACAACAAAACATTCAGGACTCATAAGGATAATGTAATGGCAAAAACAGGTTGAATATATGGTTAACTGCAATAGCCTCTATTAACACAAAATTAGTATGAGTAAATTTATCTAAGTCAGCCCTGTTAAAATGAGATACCAGATAATACTCAGTGAATGCCAGATATATTATTACAGATACAAAATATTATTAATGATGACTAACAAAGAACCCTTACACAAATTACGAAAACCTCACTAGGCCTAAGAATCAACCTTATGCTACACAGTACAAGAAAAAATGCAACAACACTTATACTCAAATTACACAGCTGCTGGATGGTTGGAGACTTCCTGAGCACTCAATAATAATGGTACAGGGGAGGACAGAGATGTGAACAAAATGAGGAGCAGATCTAAGTGGCAATGATGCAGAGACTGAGCTCATTATATAGGGGCCAGCAGAGCTTGATACAACTTGTAAGAAGGACGCGCAAATGAAGCCATGGGGACAAAGAGCTGAAAATCCCGCTCTGAATAACAGAGAGAACGACTTACTCTACTATAACGGTAGAAGGGGGGGACTGAGGCAGAACACGCTCGTGATCAAACATGCAGCAACTGTGCGTTAAAATTACACAAAGGATGATGAAATCATAAGCTATGTAACACCTCCCCACAAAGAAAAAAGAAATTTACAAAGGAAATTTCTTATTACTCTAAAACAATCTGTACATGGCATTACAGAACATGCAAATGTCTTTCCTAATGTTACAAAACATGAGATCTCCCTAGCACGTTCAGTCATAGGTACTTGCCAGTATCCCTTTAACAAATAAAACTTACTTATGTACCTAGCCTTTCCGATCTTGTCTATGCAATCTTCCACGTGAGGGAGAGGGTAAGTGTCTGTTTTGGTGATCTGATTAACACGTCTGTAGTCGATGCAAAGCCGCTGTGACCCACCTGGCTTAGGGACCAGAGTGACAGGAGAACTCCACTCGCTCTGACAGGGCTCAATCATCTTGTGGTCCAACAGGTAGCCAAGCTCCTTCTGGATGAGAGGAACTTTCACTGGGTTCACACGGTAAGGAGGCAATTTAATTGGCTTTGCGTCTCCAACATCGACATCATGCATCAACACAGCGGTTCTTCCTGGAGTGGCACGGAACACTTGTGGGTACTCCTGCAGTAATGCCGAAAACTCCTGCCTTTCCTCGGGAGGTAGATGAGAAAGCTTAGTCTGGAGATCATTCATGATATCAGGATTCTTCCCCAAACTATCACTCAGGTTCATACTGCATGGGAGAGCTTCACTTGCAGACTCGGGTGAACAGCTACAGTGCAGACTGGGTTATTTTCGTCCTACCTGTGATACAACTTTAGCATGTTGATGTGACATAGTTGCTTGTTCTTTCTACGATCTGGTGTGGCGATGACATAGTTGACATCACTGAGTTTCTTCTCCACGAAATAAGGGCCACTAAACTTGGCTTCAAGAGGTTGCCCATGAACTGGTAGCAGAATCAAAACCTGATCTCCTGGCTGAAAGTGGCGTAACCTGGACTTCTTATCATACCAAGTCTTCATCTTCTCCTGAGCAGCTCCTAAATTCTCTCTCGCCAGCTGTAAAGCAGTGGACAGCCGTTCTTTGAACTTCATCACATACTCCAGCAGGTTGACGTCATCTTCCTCCAACAGCCAGCATTCCTTGAGTAACTTAAGGGGTCCTCTTACTTCATGGCCAAACAGTAGTTCAAAAGGTGAGAAGCCCAGTGATTCATTTGGAGATTCTCTTGCGGCAAACACAACGAATGGAAGACCTTTATCCCAGACTTTCTGATGTTCCAAACAGTATTTCTTGAGCATCGATTTAAGTGTTTGATGATATCTCTCCAACGCTCCTTGGGTCTGGGGATGGTAAGCTGAAGACGTGATCTGGGTGATGCCCAACTCTTTCAGAGACTGCTTGAAAACGTTTGACATGAAATTACTTCCCCGGTCTGACTGTACCTCCTTGGGCAGACCAAACTTTGTGAAGAACCCTAGAATTTCCTTAACCACGTTCTTTGCTGAGATATTTCTAAGTGGAATGGCTTCAGGATAACGAGTAGCCATATCAATCATGGTCAACACATAAGAAAATCCTGAAGAAGTCTTAGGAAGAGGGCCCACAATATCCACCAACACACGGGTGAAAGGCGCCTCAAAAGGAGGAATGGGAACTAGAGGTGCAACCTTTTCGGTCTGATTACACTTCCCCACAACTTGACAGGTGTGACAAGACTTACAATACCAGGAAACATCCCTGAAGATACCTGGCCAGTAGAAGTGTTTCAAAATGCGTGCCACAGTCTTCCTCACTCCAAGGTGTCCTGCCAAACTGGAATCATGAGCCACTCTAATGATATCCTGCCTACAAACACGAGGGATGACAACTTGATGAACAACCTCCCATTCACAGTCGGCTGATGCTGTTGGGGGTCCCCACTTCCTCATAAGTACTCCTGACTTTACATAATAACAAGTAGAAGCACCGGCTGACTCTTCTTCACTGTAAGCAGAGTTAGCTAGACCTTTCAACTCAGGGTCAGCAACCTGCAACTCAACCAACTCTTGACGAGACAAATTATCAACACTACGGGGTACTGCCTCATCTGGTGAGTGGTCCAAATTAGCAAGAAAAGTGTCAGCTAGGATAACATCATCATCATCATTATCCTCTAAATCACCAGTAACTTTAGACTTAGCCCTAGTGATAGCACATGCAGGGAACACATCAGGGACATCACAATCCTGGGCTGCAGCCACTGGCTCACTAGACAACTGAGGAGCTGGACACACTTGACTTCCACCAATATCATTTCCAAGTAAGAAAGTTACACCTGACATTGGGAGTGTCTCAACCAACCCAACCATAACGGAACCATTAACAAAACCAGACTCTAAATTCACTCTGCACAGAGGGACAGAGAAGTAATTATTCCCTACACCTTGTAAGATTACAGTTTCATCAGAGGAATTAACATTAGAGCCTAGAACACTGGTCAGCATAAGGGATTGGCAAGCACCTGTATCACGATATATTTTAACTGATTTCCTGTCATTACTGTTCAGAGGACTGACAAAACCATCAGACAGGAAATTAGCACATGAACTCTTGAGAGTGTCACCCACGTTACTGTTCAAAAGAGGAGCTCCATCCTGAGAATTTAAGTTACCCCTCAAAGCAGGTTCAGTTAACTCAGTTAAAGAATTCTGGGAACTCTCAAGAGTGGACACTAGACCAATTGACTGAATATTTAAAGACTCCTTTTTGTTCACATCACGCTGTCTCCTGAAACATCTCTCCGTAGTATGACCAAGCTTACTACAATAAGTACATTTACTTTTCTGAAATCTAGAGGTGAAGCTGGTATTTACTTCCTGAGAAACATCATCTTTATTTTCTTTCCTGTTACCTGTACTCTGAGTAGAGGCAACGTACTTACTCTCAGCTTTCCCCTTTTCTCTACAATATCTCTTGTGAGTGAGAACATACTCATCAGCTAAAACTGCAGCATCAGACAAATTATCTATTCTTTTCTCATCAAGATATAGGCTTACATCTTTATAAATACACCTTTTGAAGTCCTCCAGCAAAATCATCTGCTTAAATTTGTCAAAATCAGAATCCACATTCTTAGAATTTAACCACTGCTCTAACAAATCTTCTTTGATTTTTGCATACTCAACATAGGATTGCTTATCTTGCTTGTAAGTTGTCCTAAATTTTACTCTATAAGCTTCAGGAACAAGCTCATAGGCCTTAAGAATCAAGCTCTTAACTACATCATAATTATCAGACTGATCCTGAGGCAAAGATGCATAAGTTACTTGAGCTTTACCGGTGAGAACAGTTTGAAGGAGTACTGGCCAATACTCCTTAGGCCAATTAAAACCTGTAGCTACCCTCTCAAACAACTGAAAATACTTTGTTAAATCAGATTCATTAAAAGGAGTGACAAGTTTAACATTTTTAGCCACATCAAAATCATCAGAGCTAGATGATCCAGTTCCACCTTGTTTCATGCGATACTCATGGTCTGCCTGAATCCTAGCAATTTCAACTTGTGCCTCAGCCTCCTTAGCTTTTGCCTGAAATTCAGCCTCCTTAGCCTGTGCTTGAAATTCAGCTTCCTTCACACGAGCCTCCTGCAGGGCTAGCTGTAACTTAGCTAATTCAATCTGCGTTTGCTCATTTGGAGGAGTTACATTAAACAAACTTTCATTAATCATGTCAACAATTTGATCTTTAGAATGATGAGAGCGAACAGCAATTCCCAATTGTTGAGCAACAAGCTTAAGTTCATTCTTTGTTCTGTTTTCTACATCACACACTGTTTGCACATTTGACAAAAAATCTTTGGCTTCATCAAGTGTAGTAATAGTAGACATCATGAATAAGTAACAGTCACAAAATATCGAGCAATATCCTTATGATAATATCCTGAATATCCTGGCGAGGTCGCCAAATTTATGTTACGGAACAGAGAAAGATAATGTACACTTTAAGTGAGAATACTAATAATCACTACTGTCCCGTAAAGTTCCAGGTTCAAAACAAAAGAGTTAGGTAAAATTACAAGTTAAAGTTTAATGCTCAAACTAACAACAAAACATTCAGGACTCATAAGGATAATGTAATGGCAAAAACAGGTTGAATATATGGTTAACTGCAATAGCCTCTATTAACACAAAATTAGTATGAGTAAATTTATCTAAGTCAGCCCTGTTAAAATGAGATACCAGATAATACTCAGTGAATGCCAGATATATTATTACAGATACAAAATATTATTAATGATGACTGACAAAGAACCCTTACACAAATACGAAAACCTCACTAGGCCTAAGAATCAACCTCATGCTACACAGTACAAGAAAAAATGCAACAACACTTATACTCAAATTACACAGCTGCTGGATGGTTGGAGACTTCCTGAGCACTCAATAATAACGGTACAGGGGAGGACAGAGATGTGAACAAAATGAGGAGCAGATCTAAGTGGCAATGATGCAGAGACTGAGCTCATTATATAGGGGCCAGCAGAGCTTGATACAACTTGTAAGAAGGATGCGCAAATGAAGCCATGGGGACAAAAAGCTGAAAATCCCGCTCTGAATAACAGAGAGAACGACTTACTCTACTATAACGGTAGAAGGGGGGGACTGAGGCAGAACACGCTCGTGATCAAACATGCAGCAACTGTGCGTTAAAATTACACAAAGGATGATGAAATCATAGGCTATGTAACAATATATATATATACAATTCTGTCTAAAGGAACGCGAAAAACCTGATAATCACTTATATAGATTTTTATTTTTTTATTTTTATTACACACTACCCTAGACTCTAAGTTCGAGATGAATAATTGCCAGAATAACACAGGAAATGTGTGCAGGCGGATGTTTACAGTGGGATGACAGAGGATCATCCACTCACTCAGTGTAGGGATGCCTTAAGGTCTGTACACTGAGTGGCAGGCCAAATGGTTTCCTGTACCTAGGAAACCATTTACTACGCTGGGTGGTAACCATATCACCGGGGTTTTTGGACGGGTTAAGTGTTGCCCCGATTCCCCTATCCAAAATCACTTAATCATGGCAGTTGTTTCGGATAGCCACGGAGGGTCCAATGCCTGCCCAGGGCCCCAACCAAATGGGCAGATTCGTATGGTCATGTGGAATGTGAAAGGTGTGAATGAGGAGAGCAAGAGGGTGGAAGTCGTGAATGGTTCAAAAGTGTGCGATATGCCGTGATGGCACCGTGTGAAACGAAGATGAAAGGGTGTGACGTGGAGGAGTGGGAAAGTGTAAAATGTGTAAGATCGGGCATGAATGGGCGAGGAAGATGCAAGGAAGGAGTTGCTTTGTTGATGCATGAGGTGTGGCAGAGTGGAATGAGAGATTATAAATGTGTCACCTCGAGATGCATGTATTTCAGTTTCAAGTTTGAGAAGGTGAATGTGGCGGTCATTGTAGCCTATGCACCGGGTGAAGAAAGGAGTGAGAGAGAAAAGACAGATTTTGGGATGAGCTGGATGAAACAGAGGGAGAAATGCCAAGGAGCTATAAAGTGATCATAATGGGCGATATAAATGGAAAAGTAGGCACTGGTTCTGAGGATGACATAATAGGTTGTAATGGAGTACCAGAGGAAATTGATAATGGGAAGTGACTGAAGGATATGTGTCAGGAAAGGAGGTTGTGCATTTATAATCCTTATTTCGAACAAAAAGATGCACATAAATATAAATGCTGTAGAGGGAACGGGAATCGCGTTGAAAGGAGCCTAATGGATTACGTGCTCGTAGAGAGGTCGATGCTGTGAATGGTTGCTGATATGAGGGCCGTGAGAGGACGAAGCAGAGGTCAGAGGTCTGTCAGATCAAGCTGAGAGGAATGAGGTGGATCAGGAGAGAGAGAACCACTCAGGGAGAAACACTGAAAGTTGAGAAGCTGAGGATCAAAGAAATGGCAGATAAATACAGTACCAAAGCAGGAGAGGAGTTAGAATCAGTGAATTGGAATGAAATAGATTTGGACAGCCTGTGGAATACATATAGGGACTGCATAGTTAGGAATACTAATGTGGTGTGTGGTGTGGCATGAATAACAACAAATAAGAAAGGTACGGCATGGTGAGATGAAGAGGTTAAGGGAGCAGTGAAGGAAAAGAGGAAGAAGTGGCTAGAGTGGTTACAGGACAAGGTTCAATTGAAATAAGAACTGAATATATTGAGAGCAAGAAGCACGTAAAGGGACTAATGAAGAGGAAAAAGAAAGAGGTAATGATGATTTAGAAAGAAAAATGAATGCAAATTACTCTGAAAATAGAAAGTTATTTTGGAATGAGGTGCGGAAATGTAGAAGTGACAGAGGAAGGAAATGTGAAAGTATGAAGGATGTAAGTGGTAGACTATTAACCCATGGGGATGAAGTAAGGACCAGATGGAAAGAATATTTTGAAAGCCTGATGAATGGGAATAGAGAGAGCAGAGCGGCTGTAAACACGATTGGATTTGGGGATGTGCAGAGAAGGAATGCAGTGATTAGAAACGTGACACTTGCACTGGTGAAAAACGCTGTGAAACGGCTGAAAAATGGGAAAGCAGCTGGGATTGATGAGGTGTATGCAGAGATGATTAAGTCTAGTGGAGAGAACGGAATGAAGTGCTTGTTGGAGATTTGTAAGAAGGCATGGACGAGTGAAACTGTGCCAGCAGACTGGAAAAAGGCTGTAATTGTACCCCAGCACAAAAATAAAGGTGAGCGAAGTGAGTGGAAGAATTATCGTGGTGTAAGTTTATTGAGTGTGGTAGGGAAGGTACTGTATATGGGAGAATTCTTAAAGAGAAAGTAATAAAGATATCAGAGGTCCTAGTGAGTGATGAACAGGGTGGCTTTAGGAGTGGTAGAGGATGTGTGATCAATTATTTGGGGTAAGACAGGTGGTGGAAAAGGCTTGTGTAAAGGACCATTAGGTGTTTATGGCATTCATGGATCTGGAAAAAGAGCATATGACAAAGTAGACACAGAAGGATTGTGGAATGTTTTGCGTATGCATGGTGTAGGTGGTAAGCTGCTAGATGCCGTCAAGAGTTTTTGTGATGGTAGTGAAGCATGTGTAAGGGTAAATGGGCAGCTAATTGAATGGTTCACGATCGGCGTGGGCGTGCGACAAAGTTGTGTGATGTCCCCATGGTTGTTCAATATATATATGGATGGGTTGAAAAAACACAAGTAATGGAGAGAGGGATGGCGTTTGTAATGAATGGTAATGGATGGAATATCTCAAATTTCTTGTATGCTGATGATGAAGTACTGGGCCTACCTGGAAATACCGCACAAGAACTTGGTAGACTAGTGCAGAGTTTTGCTAATATCTGTGAGCATCGTGCCTTGAGAGTAAATGTAGAAAAGAGTAAAGTGATGATTATTGAGAGAGATGGTGAATCCCAGTGTGATGTTACAGTGAGTGGAGAGAGACTGGAATTGGTGAGAGTTCAAATACCTGGATAAAGTGATAGAAAAGAGAGGAAAATGTGCAAAAGAAGTTGAAAGTAGAGTGACACAATGAAGAAAAGTAGCTGGTGCAATGAAGTCTTTGATAAGAACCAGAGGCTTGAGTGTTCTAGCTGCATGAGGCTTACATGAAGGTGTTAGTGCCAACTTTAACATATGGATGTGAGGCTGTGGTGTGGCATGAAAATGAAAAGTCAAGAGTAAGAGCAGTGGAGATGGGACTGCTGAGGAATGTATGTGGAGTGCAGAGGATGGATAGGATATGAAATAATGTGATCCATGAAAGATGTGAAGTGAGGAAGTTTGAACACCAGAAACGAAGAGAGTGTACTGAGATGGTATGGTCATGTGGAGAGAATGGATAACAATAGAGTGGTGAAAAAGGTATATCTGGGCAAATTTGAAGAAGGGAGGAGGCGAGGTAGGCCAAGGAGAAGGTGGAGAGATATGGTGGATGAGTGTGTGAGGAAGAGAGGTTTGGAAGTCGGTGAGGCTAGGAAACTGACAAGAGATCGAGCTGGCTGGATGAATGTTGTGAGAAGAAGTGCATGATCAGGGATTTGGCACCCCTTTTTAAAGTGGCAGAGTCCGGTTTGACTCTATCGGATATGTTTATGTGACGGTACAGGACGTGGTGCATGTTTTTGGCATATCCGATAGAGCCAGGATTCGTGGGGCTTGAATGATGAGTGAATGAAAGCCTGGTCCATTGGATTGGGCAAATTTGGGCTGTCTGGGCATTGCTACTCCTCACCCTGCCCTGGGGTGGGAGAGGAGATCCGGATGATGATGATGAATGATGATAAATACACTCCTCTAGCTTGCTGCGTGCTGGCTATTTTTAGCCCTCTCGGTCACCCCAGTGCCGGCCATTTTTCAACTTTTTTTTTTTTTTTTGCTAAAATGATAGATTTTGATGTGGAAACAACGAATTTCACCATTAAAATGCTCATCGAGGCACGAAAATGAGTTGTTTTTTAGTCCTGCATACTCATCTACAGGTATAGCCGCTCTCTCACGCCCACCACGTACATGAGAGAAAGCCATTTTCTATGTAAGGTATACTCAGGTATTTGTGGTGGAAAGGTATAGCAATGTACAGTACACTTTTCTGATCACTTATTACTTCAGCATCTATCACAATTTGCACGTCTTTTTCACTATGAATGCATTATCTTACACTTACTTGAAGATAGGCACAACCTGACTTCAGTACGTACTGTCCTGGCACTTACAAGAAGGTATTTACAACTTCACTATATAGTCATTACACTTACAAGAAAATATTTACAACTTACACTTACATGAAAATATATACAAAATGCCTTCACTATCTACAGCACTGGGTGAGGCACACATGCAGTAAGGCAGAGCGAGCGTGAGGGGGGGAGCGAGTGAGTGTATGGCCTGGACAGCATGGGGGATGGTAGAGGAACAGTTACCTTACATGCCTGCCAATTTTTACCCGCAAATCTTGAAAAATGCGGTTGCAGTGAAGTTTTTTATTTTAGACCATTTTAAAACGGCACTGGCACTGCCCACAGCATTATGTCAGACCGTTTTAAAATGGCACTGGGATGCGGCGGGCTACAGAGAAATACCTTGTTCGAAGCAGCACCTGTGGCCAATGCCACAGGTACTGAGCTTACTAATATCAAGTGAAATCGTCAGTGGGCGAAAGCTGATAACAGATGTAAAACCACTCTACCTTTGGAAAATGTTGCACTGCTGTTCAGCTATCTATGGTTCCAATATTCCCTTAGTAAGGAAGAATTGGACACTGCATTAGAGATTCAGTTTTCTCCTGGGTGGTGACTTATCCTTGTTTGCTAGACAGATAAAGAGAAACTTGGTGTTTCACCAGTGCAGCCTGTTTACAAGGTTCATCCATCTCTTTCTCCTGCACCTGCCTATCAGTCTCAGAGTCAGGGACACGTTTTACGCTCACCCAAAAACACAGTACTTGCACAAGAAACGTTCACCGTCCATATCGCGTGCAAGACCTGCACCACAAGATAGATCCTCTCATGGCCTTGGCAGATCTCAGAGTAGAACTAAACCATTTTGTCTGTATTGTTGGCTCTCAGGTCACTGAGCCGTTCATTGTCATAAGAGACTTGAAGATGAACATGGTCACAGATATGATAGCGAACCTCCTTTGCAGTCGCCAGGGTATACATACAATAGCAATTCACCTTTGTGGTCACATGGTAATAAGTACTGCATCTACCATAAGTCATTATCATTCTACCAGTGCGTGTCATGTCCTTGCCAACAAACAGTTGGGGAAGCCCTGAACTACAACCAACGAAACCCTCCATAATGGCAGAACTAAGTCAGACCTACCTAATACTGAGCACATACACCAGGTTGGCCCTCTGCCCTACTTAGCTGTATTTGCCTTAGGAAATTGTGAAGGGGCTCTCACATCATTTTTTTTTTTTTAATGGATTCTGTGTCTGTTGTGAACTTATAATCTGAATTTTCCATTGAAAATATTGAGAACATGAGAAGTGTTTGGTTACTTGAGCCACCTGACTTTCGGCTTTGTGTTGATGGCACAGAATTTTACGTGATGACAAGGTGACTCTTGAAATACAACTTGATAATGCAGCAGATCCCTCCACAGCTGAGTTATATAGTAGATCTCTTCACAGCTGAGTTCTGTGTCACATATAAACTTTGGTATCAAGCAGATGTTTTGATTGGTACTGACACCATGGCTCAACATTCTATTAAATCGATATCTGTTTGTGGTAGCAGTAAAGTACATGGGTTCTGTGTATCAGTTATGGACTAACCACACCCAGTCCATTCACGGGTGAGTTCGGTGACGGCTCTATAACAACCAGTAGAGAGTAAAGCAGAGAATGTTGTTACAGTACCACACGAGGCCTCCTCTAGCAGTGACATAACGGTCGACTCATCCATGTCTCAGGTAACAACCTGAAAGAGTCTGGATGATATTTTGCAACATACGGATATGAGAAGGGTGGATACAAAACTATGCATGATGTTGTTGCTGCACGAATTCACGAAAGTCTCTGTTCGCGCTGTTGGTGCAAACAAAGGAGTGAAAGCCTTAATCTTACCTGAGACATGTTGTGTGTTTACCTTACGGACCAGTCTTGTGTTCGGTGCTGCAAGATCGTTTGTGTTATTTTTACTTACTAAATATCACTACTGCCCCACTAAAGTTCAAAAGTGGTACAAAGAGTGGCGGTTTCCTAGTGTACCCATCAGCCGTAATGGTGTGCCAGGATATACCATTCTCTGTAACTGCTAAGAATGATGATGATGATGATGCACACGGTGTGTATGGCATCAGCAAATGTACAGATTTCACTCTGACTGTTCCTCCTGGCATTGATTTGGACATAGATGCTGGTGATTTTCCTAAACAAAAATTGCAGTATCTTCATCTTTTGCAAACTTTTAGAGATATTGCCTTCTCTGATGAACCTATGGGTACGAATCTTTCAAAACATACCAATAAACTGGGTCCTGATACGCAGCCTGCATATGGGCCAGTATACAGACTACCCCATAGCCAAAGTGCAGTGGCCGATAACCATGCTTCGGATATGCTTGAACAAGACGTCACTGAGCACTCCGACAGACCTTGGAATGGTCCACTTTTCCTTGTCCCAAAGAATGGAGGTGAGTTCAGACCTGCAGTTGGCTACTGTTTAGTAAATTCAACCACGGAACCCGATCGATTCCCTTTGCCAGTCTGGACAGATTTACAGGAATCGCTCAGCGAGAATAGCACTATTTTTACGTCTCGTGATTAATTTATTGGCTACTGCATGTAGAAATGGAACGGTCATCTCGTTTCATAACTGCAGTCAACACCGTTTGTGACCATATCAGTTCAAGACTTCCTTTTGGTCTTAGAAATATTCCACCAGAGTTCATGAGGCTAATCTATTTTGTGTTCAGTGGTATGATTGGTCATTCTCTTTTTGCTTTCCTAGAATTCATAAATCTATCTATCTATTTATTGCCAGACGCCTCAATCCCGTTTGGGGTGGCCACAAACAAATCGCCTCCAAGTCGCCCTGTCCCCTGCCATTTCACTGCCCTGCTCCCAACTCACCCCCCCCCCTCTCTCATATACCTCTCCACCCCATCCCTCCATCTCATCCTCGGCCTCCCCCGCCCTCTTCCCCCCTCCACCTCACTCACATACACTCTCTTCGTCAGTCTTTCACCCTCCATCCTCTCCACATGGCCAAACCACCTCAGTGTGTTCCTCATAATGCTTCCTATCACATCCACATCCACACCACAATGCTCCTTTATATTCTCATTCGTCAGCCTGTCTCTCCATGTGACTCCACAGGCTCCTCTTAAATAACTCATTTCCACTGCTCTCACTCATGACTTGTGTCCTTCCAACAACGTCCAAGCTTCACTTCCATACGTTAGAGTTGGTATCAGAATACTGTCATGTAGTAACTTTTTCACTTCCATGCTCACTTCCCTGTTTCTTATCACTGCTTTCAGAGAACCAGCAACCTTTCTTCCCTGCTGTACCCTTTCAAGCACTTCACCCTCCAAACCTCCATCCTTACTCATCACACTACCCAGGTACTTAAACGTACTCACATTTTCCAATTCCTCACCATCCAACCTCGCTGTACATTCACTGACTTCACCTCTCTCAAAGACCATCACTTTACTCTTCCCTACATTCACCTTTAGATTCCGTTTCTTACACACTTTCCCAAACTCATCCACCAAGCCTTGCAGCTCCCCTTCGTCTTCACTCAACAACACAGTATCATCTGCAAACAACAGCACAGGGAGTTTCCAAACACTATCCTCTCTCACCAGGGCCACTCTAACATCCACTACCCTACCTTGTACCTCTTTTATTACCCCATCCATGTACAGATTGAACAGCCATGGAAACATGACACATCCCTGTTTCAACCCAACTTTCAAAGAGAAAAATTCACTTAGTTCACCATCCACATGCACTGTAGCCTTCACACCATCGTACATACTCTTCACAGCATTCAACAACTTCCCATCTACTCCATATATTCTTAACGCTTTCCACAATCCTTGTCTATCCACCCTGTCATATGCTTTCTCCAAATCCATGAAAGCCGCATACAAGTTCTTTCCCTTCTCTAGAAACTTTTCCACTAAAGATCTAAGAATGAATATCTGATCTACACAACCTCTTCCCTTCCTAAAGCCTCCCTGTTCTTCTCCAACTAATTTCTCTGTTCTTTCTTTAACTCTGTCAATAAGTTTCTTACCATACACTTTTCCTATTATACTAAGAAGACAAATGCCCCTATGATTACCACACACTTCTTTTTCCCTTATTCCTTTGTACAAGGGAATAATTACACCCGACCTCCAATCCTCCGGGAAACCACCTTCCTCCCAGGCCAATCTGCACATCTTCCACAACCATTCTGCTACTATCTCTCCCCCATGCTTCAGCATTTCACCACACACTCCATCAATTCCTGGGCCTTTCCCCAATTTAACTTTCTTCATTGCTTCCACAACTTCTATCCTACTGATTTCTTCCTGTCTTCTCACCTCTCTCCTTCTCCCAGCCATTCCCCAACCACTTATACTCGCATTACTTCCATCCTCTATGTTCAACAATTCCTTAAAGTGTTCTCTCCATCCGCTCACTTTTTCTCCCTTCTCCACTAGTAATCTACCATTTTTATCTTTCACTCCCCTGCTAACTTCACTTCCACCCTGTCTTACTCTTTTCACCTCTTTCCAGAACATTTTCTTACAGTCCCTCCACTTTACACTCAAATTCCTTCCAAAGTCCTCATCCACTCTCTTCTTACTCTCTCTTACTAATTTTTTCACCTCTCTCTTTCTTTCTACATATAACTCTCTCTTCTGCCTCTGAACTTCTTCCACGCCCCTATTTCTCATCCATTCATTGTATGCTTTCTTCTTTTGTGCCACAGCCTGTCTCACCTCTTCAGTCCACCACGCTGTTCCTTGCACTCCCCTCCGTCTTCTCTTCCTTCCACACACCACATCACATGCTGCACATATTTCTTCTGTAAATATCCTACACACACCTTCCACGTCTCCCATCTGCTCCAATTCATATTTGCCCAATCGTTCCTCCACTTCTCTCTTATACTCTGCCTTTTTCTCATCCTCTTGTAACCTTTCCACTCTCCTTGCAACTACTCCTTCCTCTCGTCTTTCCCTTCTTCTATTCCTCCTTCTTACTTGAATCCTAATTCTGGCCACCACCAAGTAGTGGTCAGAAAGTCCACTCCCCCAACCTCTATAAGCTCTTGCATCCATTACACATCTTTGCATCCTTTCATCCACACACACATAATCAATCATTGCCTTCCTTTCATTCAGTTCACCACCCACCCTTCTCATCACTCGCCATGTATACCTGTGGATCATTTTATGCGTGAAGAGGGTATTGGCTATCACCAACCCCCTCCCAGCACAAATGTCCACTAACGCACTCCCATTCTCATCTATCTCAGCAGGCACACCCCACTCACCAACTATTCCATCCACCTTCACATTCCCAACTTTACCATTCATATCACCAATCTAAAACACTCTCTCATTCCTTCCAAACTTTTCCATGCACACTTCTACATTTGTCCAGAACTCTTCTCTCACTCTTCTAGCACGATCCTGCGTTGGCGCATACACACACACACAATCGCCTACATTTGTATTCCAACTTTCAACTTTACCCACACAATCCTTGACCCAACTGATCCATACTGTCTTATGCTCTTCTTCCATCTTTTACTCACAACTATACATACTCCTTCATTTGCCCTTTCATTCTCACCTACTCCTGCACATATACCCCATCCATACTCCTATTCTCTCACACTTTCTCCTCTCCATTTTGTTTCAGTTATTCCACATACATCCACTTTCGCACCCTCAAGCACCTGGACAATCTCTCTCTCTTTCACCTCATCATTCGCTCCTCTTACATTCCATGTGGTGAGTAAATCAGTCCCTGAACGTTTTGCGATATACAGCAAATTTTTGATCATCTCAAAATGGCTGGTCTTAAAGTCAAGACCAGTAAATGAAATTTCCTTCGAAAGAAAGTTAAATTTCATGGAGATGTGGCTAATGCACATAGAAAGTATGCCGCTGATGAGAAGGTCAAAGCAGTCACTAACTTCCCAAAACCACCCAGTACAGATGATGTAAGGAGTTTCGTTGGAGTACGTGGTTACTACCGGGGATTTATTCAAGGTAATGCATAGATCGTCGACCCTCTTGCTAAATTACATGAGAAAATGAACTTTTTGTTTGGACTCATGACCAGTCTCATATCCGTGAACTGCTGAAGACAGCATTAGTTAATGATCATGTCTTGGTAATTCCTGAATATAAGAAGCCTTTCCTCCTTTGCACAGATGCGTCTGTTGTAGGCCTAGGTGCAGTATTAATGCAACTTGATTATTCAGGGAGTAAACATATAGTAGCGTACGCTAGTCGTGCTGTCACTGCTGCTGAACCTAACTATATAGTGTCACTCACTGGGAAGCAATAGGAGTTGTCTGCTCTCCTAAACATTTTATGGATATAATAAACGGCTATCACGTGCATATCTAAACAGATCATCTGCCACCTTCTGACAAATTCAAAGAAAAAAAAAAAGTAACAGGGCACCTAGCACGATGGTCATAATATTATCCATGAATTCAACCCAACCTTTGAGTATGTGACTGGTAAATGTAATGTAGCTGCAGACGCTCTTTCACGTCATGTAGCTCCAGTCTCACCATATCAACGCAATGATATTCGTTGAACCACCCTTTCCTCAGACGTTCTATACAAGCGAATAACTTACTCCTACGTGACATAGAGTTGAAATTCTTTCTGCATATGATACATTCATGCAATATATTTGTTATCAACTAAAAACTCACCCATAAAGGTTTAGAAACCCATTGGAATCTCGAGTTTTCCAAGGGAGTGTTCGGCTCTAATTGGTGAACGCCTCAATTACGACATCAAATTAAAAAAATAATTTTCGCCGAGACGCTGTGTTTTTCAGCATCAACTCTAGCAAATTAATATGAGAGTTTCCGCCTATAATTTTATATCAGAGGGAAATAATTGTGATAACATGGCGCTCGCCCGCCTGTCACACGCGCACAAGGTGCATTTTACTGGTGTTATATTAAGTGATGTATAATGAGAAATAAGGTAAAAATCATTACCATCATCATCATTAGGAACAATAAACAAACTGTACTGGACCAAAAAATAACACAAGCCGTCCTTATTTGATATAAATAGAAATTTCATTGTAGTGACGCCGCTCTGACGTGTGTGTGTGTGTGTGTGACAGAGAGAGAGAGAGAGAGAGAGAGAGAGAGAGATGAGGAAAGAAGACAGACAGACAGGCGTGCTGGCCTCCACGCTGAAGTAGTAATTCTGTGGATCATATTTTTAGACGGTGCCAAGCTTATTTTCCTGTATTAGGCTGTCGCCAGTCTTTGCTGTCACTCATGCTGAAACTGAACTCATCCCGGTCTGACAAAAGTGATTACTAAGGTGACAAAAGAGCAAACCGGAAATACTAGTTAGCTCTTATGATGACGTTTTTATTCTGTAAGTATTTTAGGATTCTTGATAAACTATGACCCGTTGTCCTTGTCACCGCCGCAATGCAGTGGCGCACAGTGAAAAACAGTGACAGCACAGTTCTGATGATGTCATTATTTTGGCTCAAGTGACTGAAGGTCGTGGTATTATTATTAGAAAATACATTAATATAGGATGTGAATGGGAGGGAGAGGAAGGGTGAGCACAGGTTTAGTCACAATAATAATAATAATAATAATAATAATAATAAAAACAGTAATTAAAATTGTTTTGGGGAGAGAGAGGAGAGGTTGCCCACTGGTTAAATGTCAATTTAACTATAGCAAGGCGTCTTAATCCCGTAAAGAATGACCACAAACAAATCGCCTCCATGTTGCCCCGTCCCCTGCCATTACGCCGCCCTCCCCCCAACTCACACACCCCTCTCTCATACAAGTTTTCATTCCATCCCTCCGTCTCATCCTCAGTCTCCCTCTCTCTCCCCCCTCCTCCACCTCACTCACATACACTCTCCTGGTTAGTCTCTCACTCTCCACCCTCTCCACATGGCCAAACCTCCTCAGTGTACTTCACTTAACGCCTTCTATCACATCCACATCCATACCACAAAGCTCCTTCACTTCCTCATTTGTCAGACTGTCTCTCCATGCAGCTGCTCATGCCTCTCACAAATAACTCATTTCCACTGCTCTCACTGAAGACTTATGTCCTTCCAACAAAGTCCAAGTTTCGCTTTCATACGTTAGAGTTGGTATCACAATACTTTCGTGTAATGACTTTTATTTTGTAACTTCCATGCTCGCCCATGTTTCCTATCGCTGCTTAAAAAATAAAAAAAAGCAATCTTTCATCTCCGTTGTACCCTTCATTTTCCAGTTTCTCACCATCCAGCCTCGCTGTGCCTTCAGTGTCATCATTCTTCTTGAAGGCCACAAGTTTATTCTTCCTTATTTTCACCTTTAGATTCCGTTTCTTACACATTCTCCCAGACTCTTTCATCAAGCCTTGAAGTTCCATTTCGTCTTCACTTAACAACACAGTATCATCTGCAAACAACAGAACAACAAGTTTCCAAACGCTGCCCTATCTCATTACGGCCGCACCAACATCCACAGCCCTACGTTGAATGGCATTTATAATTCCATCCATATAAAGACTGAACAATCAAGGAAGCATGACAGATTTCTGTTTCAATCCAACATTCAGATAGAAAAATTCACTCAGATCACCATCCACAGGCACTGCAACCTTAACGCCCTGATACATACTCTTCAAGACATTCAACAGTTTCCAATTTACTCCATATATTCTTAATATTTTCAACATTCCTTTTCTATCTACTCTATAGTATTCTTTCTCCATATCCATGAAGGCCGCATACAACTTCTTTCCTTTCCCTAGAAACTGTTCCACTAATCACCTCAGGTTGAATTTTCGATCTACACAACCTCTTCATTTTAAAATCTCTCTGTTCTTCTCCAATTAATTCTTTTTATTTTCCTAGCTCTGTCCATGAGTTTCCTACCGTATATTTTTTCTATTTCACTAAAAAGACAATTCCCCCAATGATTACCACACACTTCTTTTTCCCCTTTTTCTTAGACAGGGGTATAAGCATACCTGACTTTCAGTCCTCCAGGACTCTACCTTCCTCCCAGGCCGATTTGCACATCTTCCATGTCCATTCTACTACTATCTCTCCCCCTTGCTTCAGTATTTCACCCCTACACTCCATCAATTCCTAGGGCTTTCCCCATTTTGACTTTCTTCATTGGTTCCACATCCATCCTACTGATCTCTTCCTCTCTTCTCATCTCTCTCCTCCTCCCATTCATTCCCCAGCCGCTAGTACTCGCATTGCTTTCATTCTCTGTGTTTATTTGTTCCTTAAAGTGTTCTCTCCATCTGCTCACTTTTTCTCCTTCTCCACTAGCAATGTGCCATTTTTATCTTCCACTCCCCTACTACCCTCTTTTCACTGTCTAACTGTCTTTACCTCTTTCCAGAACATTTTCTTACATTCTCTTCACTTTACACTCAAATTCCTTCCAAATTCTTCATCCACTCTCTTCTTACCGGTACTCTGCCTTACTAATCTTTTCACCTCTCTCTCCCTCTCCACCTATAGCCTAACTCTCTCTTCCGTCTCTCAACTTTCTCCGTGCCTCTGTTTCCGATCCACTCACTATATGCTTTCTTCTTTTGCGCCACAGCTTGTCTCTCCTCTTCATTCCACCATGCTGTTCCTTGCACCCCCTTACCTCTTCTCTTGACCCCACACACCACCTTACATGCTGCACAGATTTCTTCCGTCAATATTTTGCACACATCTTCCACTTCCCCCATGTGCACCAGATCATATTCATCCAATCGCTCCTCCACTTCTCTCTTATATTCTGGCCTTTTTTCATCATCTTGGAACTTTTCAACCCTAACTGTATGGACTGCTTCCTCTTGTCCTTCCCTCCTATTCCTCCATTGTACTTGAGCCATGACTTTCACCAACAT
>NC_137012.1:9397592-9482592 GCF_032717465.1 Coenobita brevimanus
TTTGTATGTTTCTATCAGTTCTCTTCACTTGTCTGTTTTTTCTGATTTTCTGTCTGTATGTCCTTCTGTCTGTTTATTTGCGTCCGTCTCCTTATCTAGCAATCTACTTGTCTACCCGGTACTCGTTTGAAAACTGACTCTCTCTCTCTCTCTCTCTCTCTCTCTCTCTCTCTCTCTCTCATGATTCAGAAGGCTCTTCTCTTGTGGGTACTGTGTAATCTGTTTTGTTACTCTTTTACTTAAGCCTGTATATCTATAGTAGATGGAAGAGGGTAACACGAGTGAAAGCAAATGGAAGTTGAGTCCTGACAAACAGGAGTACTGTACATACATATATACATGTATTACCAAGGCCGTGCACACGGGGGGAGGGTTGAACTCCCAGTTTGGAAAGAATGAAAAATTCGAATGAAACTAATACTTAAAATGCAACTCATTAATTTAATTAATCCTATTAAGAATGTTATGAGGTAGAAAAATAACAGATAATGTTAAAAAGTTCTAGAAAATATCAGAAAGTACGAATTAAGTTTTACAAAGGTCCCAGAATGTATTATTACCGAAGAGAATAAATGGAAGGTCAAGGAAGGCTATTAAAAAAAAATTGGCTGTTTCTAGAACGCAGTGGAAATATCCAGAATGTTTCATAAGGGTATATAATCGGTACTTCTGCGTAGAATGAGTTAGTTTACGGCCAGAATTCAGCGAGTGAGGAAGTGTTTTCTCTTGTTTTTCATGTTTTTCTTTTTTTTTGTGAAAGATGTCAAGCAAAGGTCCGAATTCTTTGTTTCACTTTCAAGGTTCTGTAGAGTTCAGTACATAAATTACCCTGAGTTTGTACCCTTTAAGTACTTTAATCAGTTACAGTACCTAAATTTACCGTATTGCATTACTTAGTTTAGTGGGTAATTAAGGCTCTCCGATAGGAGTGAGCCCCTGCAGGTTTACATCCAAGGGATGGTTGGAGTTTACTGCTCATGTACTGCCACTCAGGAATGAGTGAGGCTGGTCACTCTCATCTTAAATGTCAGGACCAACTTGCCTAGCTCTGGGCTCCTACGCTCCTCATGGGGCAACACAGGATTAGATGATGAATGGATAAATGAATGAAATAAAGTGAATAAACTGTTATGAAAAGTTTTTTCGAACCCCCCCCTTTCAAATATCCGGCACACGGCCTTGATATATACATACATACATACATACGTATATACAAACATACATACATACATACATACTGTACATACAGTACATACATGGATACCTACAAACATGCATTTATAGATGCACACATATATGCATACATACATGCGTACATACATATTGCATACATACATTCATACAAGCGTACATACATATTTGCATAAATACATACATACATACATACATACATATTGCATACATACATTCATACATGCGTACATACATTCATACATGCGTACATACATATTTGCATACATACATACATACATGCATTCATCTTGTGAAATGTTAGTTAAACTGCTGATAGTAATAGCCTATCGATCCAGATTTTGGTAAAACAACTCACCACCTCCCTGTTTTGGGCTACAATAAAGGTCAAAATGTCGACACTGTCAAATACTGAAGACTGCCCTTTTCATAGTGTTTGAAAAACTGTTTTTTATTTTGCTTATTTACGGCTAACTCGAAGTATAACAATGTTCAATAAATGCTTGCTATTATGTCAAAGAAATTTCCACACAGTAGTCATGCATTCAAGACGAAGTTTACGAAATGCTGAGAAAATGATCAATGTCAGTATTATGAAATTTATTGTATCCCAAAACCCACAAGTGGTCAATTATGAAACTCAAACGCAATACTCAGAACTGTCTGTTAGGCTCCGATGATGGTAGTAGGCTTACTGGGTTTCGAAAGCCATTGATCACTCTCTTGTCATTTATCATAACTGAAGCATTCATATCCATGTCCACAACTGAACATACATTGGTCCATGCATTAATACTTTCTTTATGCAAGGAAGAAAGAACAAAAGGCAAGGAGCCCGCAAACCGCACCTTCCAAGGAAAAAAAAATAAAACAGAGAGCCAAATTAAAGATCCGTTCATTTCAAGATGCCTGGACACACTGCGTTTGAAAGACTGGAGATCGCAGGAAGTAGGAAATACGGACAGAGGGAGACAGTTCCAGAGTTGACCTGTTGCATAAATGAAAGACTGGGAGCAACGGTTAACTCTTGCATTAGAGAGTTGGACAGAAAAGGGATGAGAGTTTGTGGCTAGACGTGTGGTACGCGCCCGTCGTAGCGGTGGAGGAATGCAAACAGAGTTCAGAGGATCAATGACCACTGAAGTAGAGATAGAAAGGATATAAAGATGCAACAGTGCGGTGAAGACACAGAGGTTGAAGTAAGCCAGTAAAAGAAGAAGAAGAGATAATGAGATGAAAAGACTTTGATTCCACAGTGTTGAGAAAAGCTGTATATGGGGAGCCTCCCCACACATGAGAGTTGCACTCCACACAAGGGCGAATAAAACCCGTGTATAAAGTCAACAACTGTGCAGAGGTAAAGAAGGTACAGAGTCGGCTTAACACACCTAATCCCTTAGAAGCAAATTTTACAAGAGATGTAATATAATCTTTCCGACACAAATCCAGAGACTTTAACCCCAAGTATGTTTACGGATGATGCAGGATGGAGCAAGATATTAATCAATATTAGTGGGTACTCCTGTAGAAGATTTTTTAGGATTGATAGGCGTAAAAACTGAGTCTTTGATGCATTAAAAACAATAAGATTATTTTTAACCCAGTCAGAGATATGAGCCAAGTCAGATGTTAGGTGTGCCATAGCCTCATCCCTTGTTTGTTGAAGTAACTGCTGAGATGGATGTGGCGGGAACTGAATGAAAAGGTGACGGGTGGAATCAACAGCATATAAGTGAATAGGGTTAGAGGTACAGCTTAGAAACTCATTGATGAATAATGGAAGAGAGTTGGCAATAGGACCGAGCGCTGAGGAACACCACGCTTGACAGTTCTTGGAGAAGAACAGTGGCCGTCTACAACAGCAGGTATAGAACGACCAGAAAGGAAGCTACAGATGAAGGCACAGACAGAATGACAGAAACCGTAAGATGGCAGTTTGGAAAATAAAGATGTATGCCAAACTCGATCGAAAGCCTTTCAGATATCATGTCCAATGGCAAAGTTTTCGCCATAGTCCCGAAAGAAGGATGACCATGAGTCTGAAAGGTAGATGAGAAGATCGCCAATGGAGCGTCCCTGACGGAACCCATACTGACGAACAGAAAGATGGTTGTGACAGGAAAGATGCTTTAAAATTTTTCTGTTAAGAATTGACTCGAAAACTTTTGAAACACAGGATGTTAAATCAATTGGGCGATAGTTAGAGGGTTGGGAATGGTCACCCTTCTTTGGGACTGACTGAATGAGAACAAACCTCCAGCAAGAGGAAAGGTACAAGTTGATAGACAAAGGCGAGTGAGTTTACCCAGGCCGGGTGTAAGCACAGAAGCACAGTTCTTGAGGACAATAGGAGGGACCACATCAGAACCATATGTTTTGTTATTACTGAGCCCAGTGATGGCAGAAAATACATCAGTTCGTGGGATTTTAATGTCAGACATGAGGAAGTCAGAGGGGGGAAGTGATAGAGGATCAGCACCGGAATCGTTTAAGGTGGAATTGGAGGAGAAAGACTGAGCGAAGAGATCTACAGAACCATCAGAGTAAAAAAGAGGAGGGAAGGATGATGAGGTAAAGTTGTTAGAAAGGTTTTTGGCAAGGGGCCGGAAGAAGCGGGAATAATTCGAGTTGGAGAACTGAGAGTATTCAGTGTGGATAAAATTATCTTTAGTAAAGCGAAGAACAGACTTAGCAGGGTTTCGGGCAGAAACATAAAAAAGATGTGATTCAGAGGTCGGTTGGTTCCGATTCCTTTTATAGGCTCTCTTCTATTGTGGAGAGCATTAGAACAAGCATGATTAAACCAAGGATTTTTGCATTAGTCAAATGATATGTATGCTTCCATGGCCAAGAGAATAACCTTCATAATGTGCATGGCACATTGAAATGGCTCCCTGTCGCGGAAACAATAATCATTCCAGAGAGATTCAAATAAGTACAGGGCCTCCCAATCAGCAGCTCCAAAGTGCCACAATCGACGTTTCCTTGAAGGGTCACCAGGCCGTACTGGAGCAATAGGACAGGTTAGGGTAATAAGGTGGTGATCAGGGGAGCCCGACGTAGAGGAAAGATTAACAGAGTAAGCAGAAGGGTTAATAGTAAGCAAGAAGTCAAGTATGTTCGAACTCTCTCCAAGGCGGTCAGGGTTGCGGGTAGGGTGCTGTACAGGCTGCACTAGGTCATTAAGGATAGAAAAGGTGTAGGCTTGTTCACCAGGTGGATCAGTGAAAGGAAATGAGAGCCAAAGGTGGTGGTGAACACTGAAATCTCCTAAAATGGAGATTTCAGAGAAAGGAGAAACGGATAGGATGTGTTCCATCGTAGAAGTAAGATAGTCATAAATTTTTTCATAGTCAGTAGAATTAGTGGATAAGTAAACAGGACAAATATATTTAGTCAAGAGACTAACAGGAAAGCCGAAGGCAGAGAGTAGATAATTCTGAAGAATCAAGTTCTGGAACACATAGAAGAATAGTTTTATAAAATAATGTGCTACACAACACTACCATGTTCTTCCACTTGGGTCTCGGTCTACCTCTTCTCTTCATCCTTGTATATTATGCGTTCCAGTCATCGTGTTTTGCGAAGATTCCTACTCTGAGGATCGCATGTTTTTGGCAGCGTCTTGACATTATCAATCAGCCAAGAAACAGGTGGATTTAAAAAATGAGACTTTAAAGCATGATAAGGTTGCTGGAAGAAGATTGATACAAGGTAGACATTAGCAACACTGAGTGAGCCGTCCCCGCAACACATGAGAATTAGGTTGGTAATGCACGGACCATCCTGCTCTCCACTACATATTCATTTCATTGGCTGTTGGTCCTCCATGTCTTCTCCTCCCAGCCACTCCCCCCTCAAAGTACTTTCTAGTCACCGCCTCAAAATCTTTCCATGAAAAATATCTGTGCCTATACATACTTATTTCTAACACACACACACACACACACACACACACACACACACACACACACACACACACACACACACACACACACACACACATGCACAACGCTTGTCTGTCCCTTTGTATTTGTGTCTTATGTGAATCTCTCTCTCTCTCTCTCTCTCTCTCTCTCTCTCTCTCTTAGGGTACGTAATAATTCCATAGGATAAACAAACGCTTTGTCTACAGGGTATCGCTCACAACCTTAGAGATGTTTTCTCACATAGGAGAGAGAAACAGAGAGAGAGAGAGAGAGAGAGAGAGAGAGAGAGAGAGAGAGAGAGAGAGAAGTGTGTATGCGTGCGTGCTTGTGTACCCGTTTGTGTGTGTGTGTGTGTGTGTGTGTGTGTGTGTGTGTGTGTGTGTGTGTGTGTGTGTGTGTGTGTGTGTGTGTGTGCGTTCTTACCTAATTGTTCTTACCTAACTGTATCTTTACAGGAATGAGTCAAGCTCGTACTGTCCCGTGTCTTAAACCATATTTATCGTACATATCCTTAAAATTATGAATTGTTTTGGCACACACTATTTCATTAAGTAGTGCATTCCACTGATCAATTGCTCTATTTGGGAAACTAAATTTCCTTACGTCTTTATCACCTCTCTTCTTATGCAGTATTTTGTAGTGTCCTCTTGCTGATGCTTCCCCATAGGTTAAGTAATCATTTATGTCTATTTTCTCCTTCCCTGATATGCATTTATATAGCATAATCATGTCACCTCTTTTCCTTCTCTCCTGTAGTGTTGGTAGATTCAGTTTATTTAGTCTTTCTTCGTAGCTTAGATCCCTTAAGCTTGGTACCCATATTGTAGCGGCCTTTTGAACTTTTTCAATCTTGTCTATGTGTTTTCTGAGATGAGGACTCCAGACTACTGATGCACACTCCAGGGTTGGTCTGATGAGTGATGTTATTATCTTTCTTAGTATGTCTTCATTTATGTATGTGAATGCTATTCTCATATTTGCAAGCAGTGTATACATGTTCCGTACCTTCTCACTGATGTGTCTGCCGGAGATAGTCTGTTATTGATAATCACACCTAGGTCCTTTTCTCTTTCTGATGTATGTACGGTTTTATCTCCTAACGTATAATCCCAATCAGGTCTTTTTCCACTTTTACCAAACTTGATTACATGACACTTGTCTACATTGAATTCCATTTGTCATGTATTACTCCATACATGAAGTTTATTTAATTCTTCTTGTAGCTCTTTTCAAGTCTGTGTTAGTAATTCTCCTTTGTATTTTTGCATCATCTACAAACATATTTAAATAGCTTTCATTTCCAGTGTTATTGTATATATCATTTATATATACTAAAAACATGATTGGTGCCAGCACTGAGCCCTGTGGTACTCCACTAGTCACTTCTTTACATGATAAGTAATTTCCCTTTAGTACTGTTCTCATTTCTCTTCTTATGAGAAAATCTTGCATCCAACAATACAGTTTGCCTCGAATTCCTCTTTGATGGTTCAGTTTCCATAAAAGTCTTTGGTGTGGTACTGAGTCAAATGCTCTCTTGAAATCTAAATAAATACTGTCCACCCATCCTTCTCTTTCCTGTAATGTGTCTGTTACTCTGTCATAGTAACTCAACAGATTAGTAACACATGATTTTCCTTTTCTGAAACCAAACTGTCTTTCTGTTATCATATTGTGTTCTTCTAGATGATTTACCCAAGCTTTTCTTATATGCTTTTCTAATACCTTGCTTACAACACTGGTTAGTGATACTGGTCGGTAGTTGAGTGAATTTTGTCTATTCCCTTCCTTGAATAAGGGAACAATGTTTGCTTTCTTCCAAATATCAGGTAGTTTACCTTGACTCAAGGATTTCTTGAAAATTAAAAATAATGGTTTACTTAACTCCTTTGCATATTCACGTAGTACCCAACATGAAATTTCATCAGGACCATTTGCTTTTCCTTTGTCTAATTTACTGAGCTCTTCATGTATTACTTTTTCTGATGTTTGTATATCTGGTAGTATGTGTGGGCATGCATGTTCCACATAATCCCTCTCAAAATTTTTTTCCTCTGTAAAAACTGATTGGAATTTCTTGTTTAGTGCTTCACAAATATCTTTCTCTTGTGTATAGGTCATTCCCTCGTCCGTAATGGATTGTATTTTATCTATTACTTTGGCTTTGCTTCTGATGTAGCTGTAAAATAGTTTCGGTTGATCACTACTTTTATTTATGATATCCTCCTCAAACTGTTTTTGGGCTTCCCTCCTTATCCTTGTATAATCGTTTCTTGCCTGTTTGTAATTATTATATACGCTTTCACTATTGTGTCTTCTGTATCTGTTCCATAACAAATCTCTTTTTTCTTTTGATTTTTTACATTCTGTATTGAATCATTTCTTTATTTTCTTTTCTGCTTCTTTGTGCTTGGGATGTACTTCTGGACTCCTATTTCATAAAGTTCACAGAATTTTTTATATATAGCATTTAAATCTTGTCCTCTAAGCTCATTTCCCCAATCTATTTCTAAGAAGTACTTCTTTAGGTCATGATAGTTTTCCTTTTTATAGTTTAGGCTCTTTTTGTAACTTTCATTGCTGTTAACTATGTCATATGATATCCTGAAGTTGCAATTTAGTACTGCATGGTCGCTTTTGCCGAATGGAGGGTGGTATATTAAATTGTCAATATCGTTTTCTTGCCTAGTAAGTATGAGATCTAGCATTGAGGGTACATCAAGTCCTCTTTTTCAGGTGCTTTCCCTTACATGTTGCGTTAGGAAAAACTCTTGCACGAGATCCAGGAGCTTTTGGTCCCAACAGCTTTCTTGTCTTATCATATCTAGAGTATTTCAATTTATATTTGTATTAAAATCTCCAGTCAGTATAATTCTTTCCGATTTCTCTTCCATTTTATGTAGTAATGATCTTAAACTCTGAATTGTATTCTCTGCCAGGTCCTCATACTCGTCTCTTTCCCATGTGTTTGACTTGGGTGGCATGTACAAATTGGCTACAATTACTTTCCCTTCATTTGTATTGATCTCTATTGCAATCAGTTCTACTTGTGAGGGTATATCTAGTTCCATTTCTTTGATTTTTAGATTTTTCTTAGTTAATATTATAATTCCTCCTCCTTTTTTTCAGTTCCTATCTCTTCTCCGTATATTATATTCCTCTAAGTTTAGGATGTCATTTGATAGCCTTTGTGTTAATTTTGTTTCAGTTAGGCATATTATATGTGGTTCATTTTCATTGACATAATCATTCATCTCTAATAATTTAGATACCATTCCATCCACATTTGAGTACATCAACTTAATCATCTTGTTTATATCCTTGTCATGACTTGGTTCTACTACCTTCCTCCTTTTTATTCCCTCCTGTTTATGTACCACTTTCGTATCTGCAATCCTATTACTTTATAAAAAAAAATGTATTCTTCTCCTCCTCTGATCTTCCCTCATTTTTTGTTTTTGCTTCCTCCCTCTTACTTTTCAGTAATTCCAGTTCCTCTTGTGTTAGGCATCTTTTTATCTATACATTTTTGAACTCCTCTTTTTCCATAAGATTCTTTGCATTTTTTAGTATCTCCTCCACGGTGTTTACACTCTGGAAGGTTACTTTTAGGGGTCTTGACTTGCTTTTCTCGTATTTCCCTAACCTTTTGTGTTCCTCTATGTCTTTACTACAGATTTCCTCTGATACTTCTTTCAATATGTTCATTACATTTGCCATCTCCTTTTTGTTTCGTGAGATCTTGTTTTTTACTTCTTCCTCTTCTATACCAGTGATTACTATAGATTTGTTAATATCTACTGAATCTCTGACTAACTTAGGATTCTTTTGGATTATTCTTTTCACTTCCTTTTTAATGCGTTTTTCTTCCACCCTTGTTTCCAAGTCTTTCTTTACTTTCACCATTTCAGCATAAGTGGTTTCCACATCATTTTTGTAGCTTTGCACAGCTTCATTCACCTGTGTTATCTTCTCCTCATTATCACTGCTCTGGTCTATCAGACTGCATACTTGCCTAATTGTCTCTGTATCATTTTTGAACTCTTCCATAATACTCTCGTGGCTGACTACTGTTCTGCCATTTCACTAATTTTTCTCCTAAGTGAACCCAGTTCTACTGTCAGCTCACCTATGGTTATGTCTTTCTTGTTGACTTCCTTTCCTAATTTTTCTATTTCTTCCTTTTGCAAGTGCATCTGTTTCTTAATTTCATCAATCTCATTTTGAAAAGTGTGTGTGTGTGTGTGTGTGTGTGTGTGTGTGTGTGTGTGTGTGTGTGTGTGTGTGTGTGTGTGTGTGTGTGTGTGTGTGTGTGTGTGTGTGTGTGCGTGCTTGACAAAATTAGACGTAGCAGTACTCTGTGGAAGTGAGATGTGTATGAAGTGTGGCAATGCGTGGTACTGATGTATCATGTCTAAGTGTGAACGATGATGACAGTGTGAGGTGTGGAATTATGCTGTGTGACAATGTTGTGGTGTTGTTTGTGATGAGACAATGTGTGGTGTGGCAGTGCTGGGTATTATAATGAAAAGAGTAGTAACTGTATGAAGAGACTGTGACCTATTGTAGTGTATGATTGGGCGGCGCGAATTGTACTGTAGGTCAGTGAATTGTGGCAATAAATTACAGTATGTAACAGAATTTCGTGCATGGTGTAAGGTAGTGTGTGATTCTGCAGCACAGGTTACAGACATGTATGGTATGCCAGTGTAACCTATATCAGTGTGCTTAAGATAAGGTAGTGTAAAATGTGACAGTGTGTGTAAGATATGTTAGCTGTATCAGTATGAAGTGTGTGTAATGTATGGTAGTGCTTGTTCTTTACTGTACGGTGACTCTCATAACGCCCTGTCTAGTAAGCAGGAGGAGAACCGTTGTCATATTTCCCCAGTAATGTAGATGAGGAGATGGGGAAGGTAACTGAAAGAGCTGAGGGAGTGGGAGGGCACAAGGCACTAATGTGAAGGGATGTGACGCGGAGCAGGAGATAAAAATTAGAAGGCAGAGGAGAATGAAAATGAGAGAGTGGACTACACATAACTGAAATAGAGGAGGAAGTACTTAGTAAGCGTGGCTGGGGGTGGAGGTTAGAACTCCAACCACACACAGAACAAGTACAGATTTAGTAGACAGATGCAGGACCATATGAGCTTTCGCTATAGTAAGGCACATGTGGCTTCGCTTTTGTGAAGTATCTTGCATATGGAAATCCTTAGGATACTAAAGGGAAGCACCGTATCGGGTCCCATTACAGTGAAGGACCTTATATGTGAATAGCCTTAGGGAAATACAGTAAAGCATCTTATGAGGTTTCACGAGAGTGACCACCTAGCGTATGAAAATCGCTAGGGTGTGCGTGACTCATCGGACCGCTCCTACAGATGCTCTCCAACCCCCCCCCCCACAAAAAAAAAAAAATGTAGACAATGGGACAGTATTCTGGTGGACTTTGAAGACTTATCAAGCACCTCTGCCTTACCAGTTGTTCCTTATATATATATATATATATATATATATATATATATATATTGTTACATAGCCTATGATTTCATCATCCTTTGTGTAATTTTAACGCACAGTATGCTGCCTGTTTGATCACGAGGGTGTTCTGCCTCAGTCCCCCCCTTCTACCGTTATAGTAGAGTAAGTCGTTCTCTCTGTTGTCCAGAGCGGGATTGTGAACTCTATGTCCCCATGGCTTTCATTTGCGCGTCCTCTTACAAGTTGTATCAGGCTCTGCCAGCCCCTATATAATGAGCTCAGTCTCTGCATCATTGCCACTTAGATCTGCTCCTCACTTTGTTCACATCTCTGTCCTCCCCTGTACAGATATTATTATTGTGAGTGCTCAAGAAATCTCCAAACATCTAGCAGCTGTGTGTAATTTGAGTATAACTGTTATTGCATTTTTTCTTGTACTGTATAGCATAAGTTTAATTTGTAGGCCTAGTGAAGTTTTTGTAATTCATGTAGGGATCTTTATGTCAGTCATTTTTGATAATAGTTTGTATCTGTAATAATTTATCTGGCATTCACTGAGTATTATCTGGTATCTCATTTTATCGGGGCTGACTTAGATAAATTTACTCTTGCTAATTTCGTGTTAATAGAGGCTATTGCAGTTAACCATATATTTAACCTGGTTTTTTGCCATTACATTATCCTTATGAGTCCTGAATGTTTTGTTGTTAGTTTGAGCATTAAACTTTAACTTGTAATTTTACCTAACTCTTTGTTTTGAACCTGGAACTTTACGGGACAGTAGTGACTCTTCGTATTCTCACTTAAAGTGTACATTATCTTTCTCTGTTCCGTAACATAAATTTGGCGACCTCGCCAGGATATTCAGGATATTATCATAAGGATATTGTTTGATATTTTGTGACTGTGATATATTCATGATGGCTACTATTTCTACACTTGATGAAGCCAGGGATTTTTGTCAAATGTGCAAACAGTGTGTGATATAGAAAACAGAACAAAGAATGAACTTAAGCTTGTTGCTCAACAATTGGGAATTGCAGTTCACTCTCATCATTCTAAAGATCAAATTGTTGGCATGATTAATAAAAGCTTGTTTAATGTAACTCCTCCAAATGAGCAAACGCAGATTGAATTAGCTAAGTTACAGCTAGCTCTGCAGGAGGCTCGTGCTAAAGAAGCTGAATTTCAAGCACGTGCTAAGGAGGCTGAGTCTCAGGCTAAGGAGGCGGAATCTCAGGTTCGGATTCAGGAGGCACAGATACAGGCTCAGGCACAAGTTGAAATTGCTAGGATTCAGGCAGACCATGAGTATCGCATGAAACAAGGTGGAACTGGATCATCTAGCTCTGATGATTTTGATGTGGCTAAAAATGTTAAACTTGTCCCTCCTTTTAATGAATCTGATTTAACAAAGTATTTTCAGTTGTTTGAGAGGGTAGCTACAGGTTTTAATTGGCCTAAGGAGTATTGGCCAGTACTCCTTCAAACTGTTCTCACCGGTAAAGCTCAAGTAACTTATGCATCTTTGCCTCAGGATCAGTCTGATAATTATGATGTAGTTAAGAGCTTGATTCTTAAGGCCTATGAGCTTGTTCCTGAAGCTTATAGAGTAAAATTTAGGACAACTTATAAGCAAGATAAGCAATCCCATGTTGAGTATGCAAAAATCAAAGAAGATCTGTTAGAGCAGTGGTTAAATTCTAAGAATGTGGATTCTGATTTTGGTAAAATTAATCAGATGATTTTGCTGGAGGATTTCAAAAGGTGTATTAGTAAAGATGTAAGCCTATATCTTGATGAGAAAAGAATAGATAATTTGTCTGATGCTGCAGTTTTAGCTGATGAATATGTTCTCACTCACAAGAGATATTCTAGAGAAAAAGGAAAGCTGAGAGTAAGTACACGTTGCCTCTACTCAGAGTACAGGTAACAGGAAAGAGAATAAGGATGATGTTTCTCAGGAAGTAAATACCAGCCTCACCTCTAGATTTCAGAAAAGTAAATGTACTTATTGTAGTAAGCTTGGTCATACTACGGAGAGATGTTTCAGGAGACAGCGTGATGTGAACAAAAAGGAGTCTTTAAATATTCAGTCAATTGGTCTAGTGTCCACTCTTGAGAGTTCCCAGAATTCTTTAACTGAGTTAACTGAACCTGCTTAAATTCTCATGATGGAGCTCCTCTTTTGAGTAGTAACGTGGGTGATACTCTCAAGAGTTCATGTGCTAATTTCCTGTCTGATGGTTTTGTCAGTCCTCTGGACAGTAATGACAGGAAATCAGTTAAAATATATCGTGATACAGGTGCTTGCCAATCCCTTATGCTGACCAGTGTTCTAGGCTCTAATGTTAATTCCTCTGATGAAACTGTAATCTTACAAGGTGTAGGGAATAATTACTTCTCTGTCCCTCTGTGCAGAGTGAATTTAGAGTCTGGTTTTGTTAATGGTTCCGTTATGGTTGGGTTGGTTGAGACACTCCCAATGTCAGGTGTAACTTTCTTACTTGGAAATGATGTTGCTGGAAGTCAAGTGTGTCCAGCTCCTCAGTTGTCTAGTGAGCCAGTGGCTGTGTCCCGGGATTGTGATGTCCCTGATGTGTTCCCTGCATGTGCTGTCACTAGGGCTAAGTCTAAAGTTACTGGTGATTTAGAGGATGATGATGATGTTATCCTAGCTGACACTTTTCTTGCTAATTTGGACCATTCACCAGATGAGGCAGTACCCCGTAGTGTTGATAATTTGTCTCGTCAAGAGTTGGTTGAGTTGCAGGTTGCTGACCCTGAGTTGAAAGGTCTAGCTAACTCTGCTTACAGTGAAGAAGAGTCAGCCGGTGCTTCTACTTGTTATTATGTAAAGTCAGGAGTACTTATGAGGAAGTGGAGACCCCCAACAGCATCAGCCGACTGTGAATGGGAGGTTGTACATCAAGTTGTCATCCCTCGTGTTTGTAGGCAGGATATCATTAGAGTGGCTCATGATTCCAGTTTGGCAGGACACCTTGGAGTAAGGAAGACTGTGGCACGCATTTTGAAACACTTCTACTGGCCAGGTATCTTCAGGGATGTTTCCTGGTATTGTAAGTCTTGTCACACCTGTCAAGTTGTGGGGAAGTGTAATCAGACCGAAAAGGTTGCACCTCTAGTTCCCATTCCTCCTTTTGAGGCGCCTTTCACCCGTGTGTTGGTGGATATTGTGGGCCCTCTTCCTAAGACTTCTTCAGGATTTTCTTATGTGTTGACCATGATTGATATGGCTACTCGTTATCCTGAAGCCATTCATAGAAACATCTCAGCAAAGAACGTGGTTAAGGAAATGCTTAGGGTTCTTCACAAAGTTTGGTCTGCCTAAGGAGGTACAGTCAGACCGGGAAGCAATTTCATGTCAAACGTTTTCAAGCAGTCTCTGAAAGAGTTGGGCATCACCCAGATCACGTCTTCAGCTTACCATCCCCAGACCCAAGGAGCGTTGGAGAGATATCATCAAACACTCAAATCGATGCTCAAGAAATACTGTTTGGAACATCAGAAAGACTGGGATAAAGGTCTTCCATTCGTTGTGTTTGCCGCAAGAGAATCTCCAAATGAATCACTGGGCTTCTCACCTTTTGAACTACTGTTTGGCCATGAAGTAAGAGGACCCCTTAAGCTACTCAAGGAATGCTGGCTGTCGGAGGAAGATGACGTCAACCTGCTGGAGTATGTGATGAATTTCAAAGAACGGCTGTCCACTGCTTTACAGCTGGCGAGAGAGAATTTAGGAGCTGCTCAGGAGAAGATGAAGACTTGGTATGATAAGAAGTCCAGGTTACGCCACTTTCAGCCAGGAGATCAGGTTTTGATTCTGCTACCAGTTCATGGGCAACCTCTTCAAGCCAAGTTTAGTGGCCCTTATTTCGTGGAGAAGAAACTCAGTGATGTCAACTATGTCATCGCCACACCAGATTGTAGAAAGAGCAAGCAACTTTGTCACATTAACATGCTAAAATTATATCACAGGCGGGACGAAAGTGATCCAGTCTGCACTGTGGCTGTTCCACCCGAGTCTGCAAATGAAGCTCTCCCATGCAGTATGAGCCTGAGTGATAGTTTGGGGAAGAATCCTGATATCATGAATGATCTCCAGACTGAGCTTTCTCATCTGCCTCCCGGGGAGGGGCAGGAGTTTTCGGCATTACTGCAGGAGTGCCCGCAAGTGTTCCGTGCCACTCCGGGAAGAACCACTGTGTTGATGCATGATGTCGATGTTGGAGACGCAAAGCCAGTTGGATTGCCTCCTTGCCGTGTGGACCCAGTGAAAGTTCCTCTCGTCCAGAGGGAGCTTGGCTGCCTGTTGGACCACAAGATGATTGAGCCCTGTCAGAGCGAGTGGAGTTCTCCTGTCACTCAAGTCCCTAAGCCAGGTGGGTCACAGCGGCTTTGCATCGACTACAGACGTGTTAATCAGATAACCAAAACAGACACTTACCCTCTCCCTCGTGTGGAAGATTGCATAGACAAGATCGGAAAGGCTAGGTACATAAGTAAGTTTGATTTGTTAAAGGGATACTGGCAAGTACCTATGACTGAACGTGCTAGGGAGATCTCATGTTTTGTAACATTAGGAAAGACATTTGCATGTTCTGTAATGCCATGTACAGATTGTTTTAGAGTAATAAGAAATTTCCTTTGTAAATTTCTTTTTTATTTGTGGGGAGGTGTTACATATACTATGATTTCATCATCCTTTGTGTAATTTTAACGCACAGTATGCTGCCTGTTTGATCACGAGGGTGTTCTGCCTCAGTCCCCCCCTTCTACCGTTATAGTAGAGTAAGTCGTTCTCTCTGTTGTCCAGAGCGGGATTGTGAACTCTATGTCCCCATGGCTTTCATTTGCGCGTCCTCTTACAAGTTGTATCAGGCTCTGCCAGCCCCTATATAATGAGCTCAGTCTCTGCATCATTGCCACTTAGATCTGCTCCTCACTTTGTTCCATCTCTGTCCTCCCTGTACAGATATTATTATTGTGAGTGCTCAAGAAATCTCCAAACATCTAGCAGCTGTGTGTAATTTGAGTATAACTGTTATTGCATTTTTTCTTGTACTGTATAGCATAAGTTTAATTTGTAGGCCTAGTGAAGTTTTTGTAATTCATGTAGGGATCTTTATGTCAGTCATTTTTGATAATAGTTTGTATCTGTAATAATTTATCTGGCATTCACTGAGTATTATCTGGTATCTCATTTTATCAGGGCTGACTTAGATAAATTTACTCTTGCTAATTTCGTGTTAATAGAGGCTATTGCAGTTAACCATATATTTAACCTGGTTTTTTGCCATTACATTATCCTTATGAGTCCTGAATGTTTTGTTGTTAGTTTGAGCATTAAACTTTAACTTTTAAATTTTTACCTAACTCTTTGTTTTGAACCTGGAACTTTACTGGACAGTAGTGACTCTTCGTATTCTCACTTAAAGTGTACTTTATCTTTCTCTGTTCCGCAACAATATATATATATATATATATATATATATATATATATATATATATATATATATATATATATATATATATATATATATCACATTGATATTCCCTTGTATGTCATATCGGCAAACGAATCCATTATAAGGCAATATATACATTTTTTTTTTTTTTTTTTTTTTTTTTTATAACAAAGCTTCACAGCCTGGACGCCTGCAAAACTTGACCGTTCGAAAGAAAATTGATCCAAGGAAAGCAAAATTTGAGAACCGTTCATTTCGTATTGCTACGAACAATTGAATTTAAAATGGGGTAAGTAATAGACTGAGTTCAATATACAAAATGCATGGTAAAAAATGAGAGAAAGATCTTTTCAACATAGAGAACTGGGCCATTCTCTTAACATAATATGAATATTAAATCGTGATGACATGGAACTATGATCATAGGCTATGAGGTAGGAATGAGTCTCCTTGGTTACTAGTCAGATCGATTCTTCAGACTGGCTGTTCCTCGCCATGAACTGTGATGAAATTAGGTAGGAATCAGCGTTACTTGAATAAAAAAAAAAAATGAGGGATTAGGGATCGCTCGACAGGGAGCCTTGAAATCTAACATGAACAGGGCCGTCTTCTGAGACGCTTTGGAACTATTGCAATGCTTTTCCTTTATTTATTCTGCGTAAAGTAAATCAGTATCAATTTGTATGCTGTTCATGAAAACTGTTAATATTAAAATGAAACATCTCATTCAAGAGAGTGCCAGGGCGTAATGTGTAAAAATAAATCGCTAGGGAAGAGGCATTGCGAAGTCTCCTCTGCCACTTAAAATATGACCACACATTCCAAAATGGTTGTTATGATGGCAAATTGCTTATAAGTTTCATCTGGCCGACCTGCACACACCATTCACTCACTCAGTCATTTTTCTGACACTGAGGATGTAGGCTAAAAATATCCAGAGGAAAAAAAGAAGAGAGGAGAGAGGAAAAATAATGTAAAAGAGGATCATATTATCTAATACCTCAGTAGCGAGCAATGTTTCCCGTTACTGAATAAGGCTGGCATCAGTGTTGTGAAAATAGTTTCTGCAACAGAGGACAATCTACTCGGAAAAAAAAAAAAAAAAAAGGGTAGACAGGATGTGTACGAAGCAGGAGTTTAGTAGCTTATGTACAGCTCCTTGTTCAGGACGTGATAAAGTATATATCGGTAAAACATTTCGTGAAGTATAAAAAAAAAAAAAAAGTAATGGAGCATAATAGACAAGAAGTGTCTTAATGAGAACAATGCATATGTTTGACATTGGTCATAATGCTCACCGGAGAGAGTCTAAAGTGATTACAAAGACAGCACTATGAGCCGTAGATGTTTCATGACCGCTTCAAAGAAGATGTATGTAACATCAACCAAGTTAATGGATATTTCATTTTAGAAGCCATTGACTGTCCTCCTCACCATCCGTCAGCCAGGATAGCCAGGTAGTGTAAGATTATTTACATGTGCTTAGGTCACCTGTCAGGCTGGAGATCAAGTGTTGGAGTGTTGTCCACTGGTCTTATTCCTAAAGAAGTCCTGGTGGACGAAACGTTGAAAGAGACTTGATCTTGTACTCTGCGTCTGACCTTTCTCCGTGTACTGAAAGTTGTTGCTGTCTTCTCTGCTTCCCACACAGCCATAGTATTAACCTTGTCCGCTACTGGGCTACGTGAAATAAGATGCAAAACGATGGGAATCCAGGCCAAGTATGCATGAAGGAATAATAGGCAGCTCATTTATAAGGATATTACCACAATACTAAAATACAAACAACTAAGAAAACTCTTCATACTATCTATACCCCTTAACCACAGTTGGCATAATAATAATAATAATAATAATAATAATTATTATTATTATTATTATAATAACAATAACAACAACAACAACAACAACAATAATAATAATAATAATAATAATAATAATAATAATAACAACAACAACAACAACAACAACAACAACAACAATAATAATAATAATAATAATAATAATAATAATAATAATAATAACAACAACAACAACAACAACAACAACAACAATAATAATAATAATAATAATAATGATAATAACAACAATAACAACGACAACAACGACAACAACAACAACAACAATAATAATAATAATAATAATAATAATAATAACGTTATCAATCATCATCATGATGGTAGTGGTTTTGGCAGTCGTTGTGATGATGATGATGATGAAGGTGACAGTGCCAGTGATGATGACGATGATGAAAGTGACAATATCAGTGATGATAATGCTGATGAAGATGGTGAAGAAAGCGACAGTGCCAGTGGTGATAATGATATGATGAAGGTGGTGGTGGTGTTGATGACGATAATGATAAAGAATTGGTTATGATGATGATGACAATGATGATGGTGATGATATGATATGCCGATGATGATGATGATGATGATTTTAACAGTTACGACAACGACGACGATGATAAGATGATAATGATGATGATGATTATGATGATAGTAGATTCTAGCCTGCCTTTTTTTCTTTTTTCTTTTTTCGTATGCCGACTTGGATGCAAGTGTGGATAGAACAGCCGTGGATACTTTCTTAGGTACAAGAGTCCAGTGTTGGCGATGTAATATGGACTAAAACAGACGATACCGAAGATGAAAAGTTGATCCACCTCACTCATTACTCGCATAATTTTATTCTGGTTGAAATAAGATTTTTTTTTTTTCTCATTTTGACTCTACCATAAAATAGACTGAGTTTATCATTCTGCCAGAAGCCACATTAATTTTCCTATATGTCAACATGAAAAAAAAAAAAAACTTTATTGTAATTATCAGCAGACCAGATATATTATCGTGTTAGCGAAAATCGGATAAATTCACTATTACTGTGCCAGGGATCAGGTAAATATTCTTATTGATTTGCCAGAAATTAGACTTATCTTTTGGCTACATTCTCACAAAGCACACAATTTTTTTGATTCAAGGTCATCCTGATACGTACGAGCTATAGTCTCCCGTTTCTTAGTGCCATATTGCCTTTTTCATTTATATTTCAGTATCATTTTTGTTAAATCGATTGAACTCCCATTTCTTATTTCCTCATTCAAGATATCACTAGTGTCCGGAAGTCCATTATTAAATATTACTTTATGTTGAAGAAGTAGACAAATTAACTGGAGGCTTTTATCTACTCATCTTATTCTGAATGACTTCAAATAAATTTTGTTCACCCAGTGTTTCATCATGTTATAATCTACTGTACATATTTATTGTTTTGGTTCTGTAATTCTTTGGCCCTCCCCCCCAAAAAAAAAAAAAAAAAGTCCCCGCGAATTACAGTTAATTCCTTCAAGCCGATGACATGCTTTTCGTTTTTTTTTTTTTTTCTCCTGGCTGCCTTCAGACGATTTCATCCAGGATGGGAGAGTCTTCTTAAATTTGAAAGGTTAAATGCAGTCTTTGTTTAGTCGTTAAGTACGAATGATCATTCCTGTGTTTACTATAATCATCTGAAAGTACCGTTAATGAACTGCAAACAGAAGTCACCATATTTACAGGGTTTATATTACTGACTCGTAAGAATATGTTTCAGTTTATTGTGTCTCCAGACTGTGTTTTGTCATTACATAGCGACAAAAATATGTACATCAAATACAGGCTGGTCCCAAGCAGACGTCCAGCCTCACCATCTGGACACTCATGATTGCATTACTGAACGTGCTGATGTGTTGCTCCCCAGCATCGTCCTGTAGTGAAGCAGTTATTCAAGCATCAACACACTCACTCCAGCACCTGTCCTAGTAGTGAAGGGGTTATAGACGCATCAACCGACCTAGCAGTGATGGGGTTATTCACGCATCAACCGACCTAGCAGTGATGGGGTTATTCACGCATCAACCGACCTAGCAGTGATGGGGTTATTCACGCATCAACCGACCTAGCAGTGATGGGGTTATTCACGCATCAACCGACCTAGCAGTGATGGGGTTATTCACACATCAACCGACCTAGTAGTGATGGGGTTATTCACGCATCAACCGACCTAGCAGTGATGGGGTTATTCACGCATCAACCGACCTAGTAGTGATGGGGTTATTCACGGATCAACCGACCTAGCGGTGATGGGGTTATTCAAGCATCAACTGACCTAGCATTGAAGGGATTATTCACGCATCAACCGACCTAGCAGTGATGGGGTTATTCACGCATCAACCGTCCTAGCAGTGAAGGGGTTATTCACGCATCATCACATCCACTCCAAAACTCTGGACATTTTTTTCACATCTCACTTGGCTACCAAGATGTTGAGAAAATCTTTTGTTAGTAGCAAGAGGGAAAAATAACAGACGTCTTTGCAGTTTAATACTTTCAAAAATTTTCCTCTTATCAAAGCAAGTATTTTTTCACATAAATGATGTATCTCCGCCAAGTTAATGTAGTTGGACTCATGGGTCGATAGAGATACACTCAGGAATTCATGTTGCAAAACCCCTTCAGCGACGAGAGGTTACATTATTAGTCATCTCCCGGTGACCAGTTGCTTTCTAATTTCATTGAGAGAGAGAGAGAGAGAGAGAGAGAGAGAGAGAGAGAGAGAGAGAGAGAAGGGGGAATCACGTGTACCAGATGCCATCACGTTACCCTGAGTTAACGAATTTTCTGATTTGTACACAAAAAAGATTTTCCTCAGCATTTTCAGCCTTACTCTGCACTTTTTGCAATAGGAAGCATGTAAACGTTAGACAGCACATTCATGCCAATAGCTTGATCATCATAACTCACTGACAAAAAAAAAGAAGAAAAGTTTCAGCAATTTCACCACACAACAGCTATACAGCTAGGCATGCATCATCGTACATACCACGCATACCTCAGTTCATAAACAGGAACCCAGGACAGTAACTGAAAACATGAAGTTGTCCGTGAGTACAATACCTTTACTTTGTGTAATACTGTCTCAGGTGCTGACGTAGACCCTACATGTGGTGGCGTTGTGCACCCTGGGTGAAGCAGCTGGAATGCCCACCCGGGAGCCAAACCTCATCGTGTTTCCCTCACCTAGCTGTAGGATGGACCCTCGTCTTACCCTGGCGAGGTGCCGTCTGCCACAAGAGGGGCGCCGTATCCTTGCACGAGTACTTACTGAACTGCATCTGAAGGATGGCCCAGCAGAAACAGTTGCTTGCCAGTGATCATAGGGTTTGCTCGGCCATACAAACACTGGTTAAGCATCAACAACAACAACATCTAATTACAATTTAGTACAGATTATATTATATAATCTAAGATATTGTATTGCTTTAGACGTCATAGTGACTCACATATTGCCACACGATCCTCCATCCTGAGTTTATTTTTGCATAATAATTATTATTTTTGGTTTCACATCACTTTATTGCCTCCATTTCGACAACATCCAGTCCTCCTGCCCTCCTCCTGCTCCTCCTCCTCATCATCATCATGTATGCTCACTTGTCTTTTCACATTTCAACATACCCTCGCACAGTCCCTCAAGTACTCACACACAAATATATTTTCGTTCTTGTACGCAATCTGCCTACATCTATGTTACCTCCTCGTTGACCTCCCCCCCCCCTCTCTCTCTCTCATATGCTGTTTCCTAACTGTCGTATATTTTCTTCCTCAGTATTCTCTCCTTTCCTTATAGCCACATCATTCCCTGTAGTTCCATAATTTTCTAAAATTCTCCCAATTTCAGCACTTGTTTACTTTCCTTTTCTCCTTTCTTTCTGGCTTAGTTTTCCTACTTTGTGAACTTATCTGCCTTCCTAAAATCTTTCCTAATGTTTTCAGCACCTGTCCTAGTAGTGAAGGGGTTATAGACGCATCAACAGTCCTAGTAGTAAGGTGGTTATTCACGCATCAACCGACCTAGTAGTGATGGGGTTATTCACGCATCAACCGACCTAGCAGTGATGGGGTTATTCACGCATCAACCGACCTAGCAGTGATGGGGTTATTCACGCATCAACCGTCCTAGCAGTGAAGGGGTTATTCACGCATCATCACATCCACTCCAAAACTCTGGACATTTTTTTCACATCTCACTTGGCTACCAAGGTGTTGAGAAAATCTTTTGTTAGTAGCAAGAGGGAAAAATAACAGACGTCTTTGCAGTTTAGCTTTCAGAAATTTTCCTCTTATCAAAGCAAGTATTTTTTCACATAAATGATGTATCTCCGCCAAGTTAATGTAGTTGGACTCATGGGTCGATAGAGATACACTCAGGAATTCATGTTGCAAAACCCCTTCAGCGACGAGAGGTTACATTATTAGTCATCTCCCGGTGACCAGTTGCTTTCTAATTTCATTGAGAGAGAGAGAGAGAGAGAGAGAGAGAGAGAGAGAGAGAGAGAGAGAGAGATAAGGGGGAATCACGTGTACCAGATGCCATCACGTTACGCTGAGTTAACGAATTCTCTGATTTGTACACAAAAAAGATCTTCCTCAGCATTCTCAGCTTTACTCTGCACTCTTTGCAATAGGAACCATGTAAACGTTAGACAGCACATTCATGCCAGTAGCTCGATCATCATAACTCACTGATAAAAAAAAGAAAAGTTTCAGCAATTTCACCACACAACAGCTATACAGCTATGGTCCGTCTATTTTATGAAGAGCGTTTGGGCGTTGTCCCTCTTGGGGAGTCCCCGTCCCACAGTGTTGCCATACTTTGTACTGGGCAACTTAATCGGATTAGAGAAAAGGCGCTAATGACAACTCTCCCTCCCAGAAGACCACTCTCTCCTCTCTCTCTGCATATAAAAATTGCATTTTTTACAGATTTATTTCTATAAAAAGTCTATACACTTTTATGAATTTTTAGAATTTGAGGAAAAGCCTCCAGACTGTCTGTCTGCCTGTCTTGTTGCGCTCTTATTCATTCCCTTTCTCCATGACCTCTCCCCCTACTCTCTGTTTCTGTCTCTCTCCCTCTCTATTTACGTTGCATATACGGTAAGTTCGTTTTCTCTACTGTGGAGCACACAAGAGCGAGTAGCAGGAGTAAGAGCATCCACCTCAGGTGGTGACCAAAGTGGAAATGATCTTGATTAACACGGTCACTCTGCCCTTACAAGCGTGGCAACGTTGGAAAGCAATGTGCCAAGTGTTGTGGTATTTATAAAAAGTAATTATTAAAACGAAAAAAAAAAAAAGATATAACACTATATAGTCTTATTAAAGAATTATATATATATATATATATATATATATATATATATATATATATATATATATATATATATATATATATATATATATATATATATATATACTGTAAATAAACTTCATTTAGAAGAAGTAAATAGCTGACATGAGACAGGGAGGTGTACACGTTTGGCAAGAGGCGGCCTAGGAAATTCCCAAGAGGGACAACGCCCAAACGCTCTTCATAAAATAGACGGACCATAGGCATGCATCATCGTACATACCACGCATACCTCAGTTCATAAACAGGAACCCAGGACAGTAACTGAAAACATGAAGTTGTCCGTGAGTACAATACCTTTACTTTGTGTAATACTGTTGTCTCAGGTGCTGACGTAGACCCTACATGTGGTGGTGTTGTGCACCTTGGGTGAAGCAGCTGGAATGCCCACCCGGGAGCCAAACCTCGTCGTGTTTCCCTCACCTAGCTGTAGGATGGACCCTCGTCTTACCCTGGCGAGGTGCCGTCTGCCGCAAGAGGGGCGCCGTATCCTTGCACGAGTACTTACTGAACTGCATCTGAAGGATAGCCCAGCAGAAACAGTTGCTTGCCAGTGATCATAGGGTTTTCTCGGCCATACAAACACTGGTTAAGCATCAACAACAACAACATTTAATTACAATTTAGTACAGATTATATTATATAATCTAAGATATTGTATTGCTTTAGACGTCATAGTGACTCACATATTGCCACACGATCCTCCATCCTGAGTTTATTTTTGCATAATAATTATTATTTTTCGTTTCACATCACTTTATTGCCTCCATTTCGACAACATCCAGTCCTCCTGCCCTCCTTCTGCTCCTCCTCCTCATCATCATCATGTATGCTCACTTGTCTTTTCACGTTTCAACATACCCTCGCACAGTCCCTCAAGTACTCACACACAAATATATTTTCGTTCTTGCACGTAATCTGCCTACATCTATGTTACCTCCTCGTTGACCTTCCCCCCCCTCTCTCTCATATGCTGTTTCCTAACTGTCGTATATTTTCTTCCTCAGTATTCTCTCCTTTCCTTATAGCCACATCATTCCCTGTAGTTCCATATGTAGTTCCATATTCTCCCAATTTCAGCACTTGTCTACATTCCTTTTCTCCTTTCTTTCTGGCTCGGTTTTCCTACTTTGTGAACTAATCTTCCTTCCTAAAATCCTTCGTAATGTCGTACAGTACTGTACATCTCCGACTTCAAAATATTGCTCCAGTCAGCATTCTCTTCCACAGTTTTACCTTGCCTAGGACCATTTTTCTAAAAAAAAAAAAAAGCCTCTCTGCCCTTGTCTGTCTGTCTGTCTGTCTCTGTCTGTCTGTCTGTCTGTCTGTCTGTCTCTGTCTCTCTCTCTCTATCTGTCTGTCTGTCTGTCTGTCTGTCTCTCTCTCTCTCTCTCTCTTTGTCCATTTTTTTTTTTCAATACAGCCTCTCCCTATGCCGTACTACGCTAACTTAACATTCTATCTCTTTCATAACTTCCATAAGCTTTAACTTTTTCTCCCACTCTAGAATTCTTTGCTAAATATTTTTTTTTTCTTATCAAATATTTTCTTCCAAACTGTTTTTATCCTCTCTCTCTCACAATACAATTACCCTATTTCCTCATCTCCATTCCCAACATTCTCTTCGTTTTTATCTGCATTTCCCTTTCCTCGTTTGATTCCTTTTTTCCATTTCTCTGTCAAACATCAATATTTCTCCTACTTGATCTCTCCGTCTTTTCTTAGCATTATGGGCTGCTCTGAAAGAGGTATTTTACATTTTAAAAATTATCATCCACTGAAATCTTTTTTTCACATTAAGAACTCCTACTTATTATCTTCCTTCGTAGTCTTTTTCCCATGTAACGATATCTCCTACAGTTGCACTCTTAGCACAAGTATTACAACTCAGTCTTCTGTGTGTGTGTGTGTGTGTGTGTGTGTGTGTGTGTGTGTGTGTGTGTCTGTCTGTCTCTGTCTCTGTCTGTCTGTCTGTCTGTCTGTCTGTCTCTCTCTCTCTCTCTCTCTCTCTCTCTCTCTCTCTCTCTCTCTCTCTCTCTCTCTCATTACATCCCCCTTACCCAGATGTAAATTAAGTTCACTGCAGGAATGCCATAAGTCTTAACATTATACTGGCCATAAATTGTAACACAAGACGGGCGAGTGGGCAGGTAAGTACAAACAGGTGACACTACGCCACTCGTGCATACCTAATTATGGACGCAGACAGGTAAGAAAAAGTAGGATGAGGGTTTTTACTTGTGGTCGCTCTGAAAATATATTGGGGACGAATGAAATATTAAGGGGCAAATTCATGTATGTAGAGGAATGGAAATTTTGCATCACAGACTGTTTGAGTAAAAAATTAATTTCTTACAGTAATCGATGATATTAAAATGAACTCTGTTAGTGCATAAAAAAAAATCATATGTTCCATAGAGTTCCTTCTTTAAGGTGTGGCTATTGATGACAACACCAGGTACACACATACGCGAGAAGTTACTGGAGATTATTTTCCAACGTTCTGTACAGTTACTGTGATTATGTGGGTGGGAGTTATAAGCGTTGATTGACCGTGACCCGAACTAAATTGGGAACCTGAACTGTAAACCAAAGGTTGCGTGTTGTATTGTGAAGGAAATACCTGGATATTTTCACTGTCAGTTAAATTTGTATTTCTGTGTTTGACAACTTTCATGACACCTGCCAGAGCATGTTAGGTATTAGCACTTGTTCCTTTGTCTGAGATACATTTCCTCACCACATAATTACCTCTGCGGCCGCTTTTCCTCTATTCATTGTAGCGGCATCCACAGAATATTTAAAGTACTTTCTCTGTCTTTCACTCCTGTATCTAGTCACGTCAAAACAGCACGAACTAATAAATGAAATGAAGGAAAAAATGATTCACATATACGAAGGAAAATGGAGTTAGAGAGAGAGAGAGAGAGAGAGAGAGAGAGAGAGAGAGTCTGTTCGCTGCTAAAAAAATTGTACTCAGAGTGATAACTATGCTAAATATGTTACTTTCTCCTTCATGCCTTACCTAGCACACTTATCGGAATCCAGTTCAACATAGTTTCTGTTATTTTTTTTATTTAGGTTCTTTATTTACCATTCAGTACAAGCCCCAACACTCTGGGGAACACTGTCCCTGGAGGCCAAGCAGGGAGGGGTGCATGAGGAAAACAAAATCGCCATCACAGAGCATAGAAGGTAAAGAAGGAATTATCATTACAAGCACAGTAATGAGCAAAGACATACAATGATAATTACATGGTACAGAGTTGGCACAACAATTATCATTACATGTTTTGATATGAGTGAAGTGGTACATAGAGACACACGTATGTATATACATATGCAGAGAGAGGCACATATGCACACATACATAAACATATATCTATACATGTATGTATATATTCATGCACATGTAGCAACAGACATACTGCATGTACAGGAGAGGTACTTATGTAGAGTATAAAGATATGGGTATGTGTACAGGCGTGCGTACATATACATATGCAACAAGCACATATATATGATATATTAATGTATACATAGACAGGGAAACATATACATATACACCCTAAGTAAATACATGTACATAGTCACATGCACAGGTGGGTAGATAGAGAAAAAAAAACACGATATGCATTATAAAATTACCTCTTGCTTCAAAATCCCAGCACTAGGACACTACATGCACGTGCACCTGATGTGTGCGCGTGTGCTTGGACAACACACACACACACACACACACACACACACACACACACACACACACACACACACACACACACACACCTAAATGTCTGATCATTGTCTTAGTGCCAGAACATTACAAGGAAAGGAAGTCGGGGTGAAGGGTGAGAATGTCTTCAAGTACATCAAGATGTGTGATGAAGTAGGCACACAAAGCAGAAAATAAGAGTTCAGGGGGTCTGAAAGGGGAAATAACTGGGTAGTTAACGATATGATGTGATAATGCTTCATCCACTGGATTGTGACAGAGTTTTCATGGCCTGTTGGTGTTCGGTCATCCGGTGATTTCCCCTGGGGAACGATACCCCAGGCGAATGCGGGCGACGGGCCACATCACAGCGGCGGGTGTGGGTGGGATGTTTGCCAAAAGTGTGTCGCACGCCACGGTAGGTGTCATAGTGCTGGATGGTGACACTAGTGGGACGTTCAGCAACGGTACGCAGGGTTAGGTCCTCCATGGATTCCTCAAGAAGGATTCTCCAGACAATTGTCAGGGACACAGGGAGACGGATGGCATTTAGGGGGAGGTTGCAGCAGCTCGGGCCAGGCGATCTGCCTGGTCGTGGCAGATGTGACCAACATGAATTGGGATCCAATTAAAGAAACCCTGAGACCAAGAGCATGAGCCTGATGAATGCGAGAGTAGAAGGAGACGAAGAGAGGGGAGGGCCGTTCTGGGGAGGGGTTGAGAAGTAAGGCAAGAGCAGCTTGGGAATCGCTAATGATTAGACCTGGTAGGTGACGAGAGATAAGGAAGTCAAGGGCAGAGCGCATAGCAGATAGTTCACACTGGGTACTGCTGGCTCAGTTGCGAAGGCGGTGGAAGGTGGAGAAGACGGGGGAAGCAGAGTTAGTAAAGGCAATGCAAGCTGCTCCAACCCGGCCGTTAGCGAGGACAGAACCGTCAGTGTAGACGTGAATAGAAGGGGAAAGGTACGTGTGGGATACCGAGTTAAGGGTTCCAGTGATGGAGAGCTGTGAGGGGATTGGTAAGCGGTCAGAAGCAGTAGCAGAAGGTGTGTAGTGCCCAGCAGGTACGTGTCCAGATAGGGGGCAAAGGGTCAGTAGGAATGGGAGTGACAAGATCAGCACGGATGCTGGCGGGATCACGGCCAGAAAGCTGGAGAGGACAGTTGAATGCTGCACGAATTAGTTTTAGCCAGAATGCCAGGCCTGGTTTGTGAGTATGCCAGAACCGATCTAGGTGAGTGGAATCTGAGAAAATGTCAACCAGTCGGGAGGAAGAGGATGAAGAAGGAGACGGAAATGAGGTCAGACACTGTGTGGCAAAGCAGACAGACCTCACCGCATATGAATGCTATCGGTAATAAGACATAGATTGAGTACATGGAGCATATTAACTACTCTGGCAGACCTGGGGCAGCGAAGAATGAGGCACATCGCCCGATTTTGTACCACTTCAAGTGGTCGGAGCTGTGCTGGGGGGACGAGGGAGAAAGGAATAGCATGATAATCAAGAATGGAGCGAATATATAACAGGTAAAATGATCGAGCAACGGGGATGCTAACCCCATGCGAGTCGCAAGTGAGCATGCCAAGGAGTTTAAGTCTGTGGTGAAGGCAGGTGCAGATAGTGGAGACATACTGGGAGGGGTTAAAGAGGGAAGAAAGGAGAATTCCGAGATGTGTATAATGCGGCACTACGTCAAGATGAGAGCCAAGGAGGGTTATCGTTGTGCAAGCAAGCCTATGAGTAAGGGATCGGGTAAACAGTTTAGTTTTGGCAGTGTTAATAATCAACCCATAAGCAGATGCAGCCTGGCCGAACTTAACTAGGTGATGTTGAAGAGTGACAGGAGAAGGAGAGTGGATGCAGATATCATCAGCATAGGTTTGGATCAGAGAAGAATCAGGGATAGGACCTAAAAGACGGAGGAGTCTATTCATGAGAAGATTGAAGAGAAAGGGGCTAAGTATCCCACCCTGAGGTGTGCCAAGATTGAAGGGTCGATAATCACTAACCGCCCCACAAAACAACTCAAGAGTGACGATGAGACAGGTAACTTTCCAACCAGCAGAACAGGTGGCCAGATACATCCAGGTGGGCAAGTTCGTCAAGGATGATGTCACGGTTTCCGATGTCGAATGCAGCTTTGAGGTCAATGAAGGCTGTACAGGAGGAGGATGTGATGTGAATGAGTAATTCTGCAAGGTAATGTTGTGTGCTTCGGCCTGGGAGGAAACCAAAAAGATGGGGAGAGAGATGGTCCTGGAGAAGATCGCGGAGTCTTGCTAAAAGAATTCTCTCGAGGACTTTGCAGATGCAGGAATTCAGGGAAATGGGACGGAAATCAGAGGAATTAGGCTTAGGGATGGGAATGATGGTGCTACGGGTCCAGTCTGCAGGGAGACTACCTTCGGAAAGACTCAAGTTGAACATTAAGAGTAGAGGATTGCCAGAGACTTGAGCGATGTGTCTGACTGTGGCGTAGGTGATCCCATCATCACCCAGGCAGTTGCCATGCCTTGCAATAGAGCAAGGTGCAACTCCTCACTAGTGATGGGGTGATCATCGAGGGGAGAGGGAGTGGAGCGAGCCTCTGCAATACGTGCTAGCCTCTTTCCACTAGCAACCGAGAGGCAAGCCTTGATGGGGGAGGCAGGGATGTCAGCTGAGATTGGGTGGACCATTTGTCAAATAAGTTGTTGGCATATTCTACAGGATTGTGGTGGAGAGGAGGGGAGGGGGACTCACGTGACTGAACAACTCTATTAACAAGCCGCCAAGCCTTAGATTGAGGAGTGTGTGTGTTAATATGCTGGAGAAAGTCATGCCAATACTCCTGGTGAACACTGTATTTAAGGTCACAGGAGGATCTGGCTGCAGTGAGATAGGAGTGGAGGTTGTCAGCGGTGTGGTCAGCACGGAACATGGCCGCTGCTCGCTTCACTTCCTCCTCACTGTTATGTAGACAGCGATCCCTTACCCGCTCCCCAGCCTGGCGAGCAGAGGTTTCATATGATTGACTTGCAGCACATAATGATCATGGAAGATTTGTTCTACGGTAACTATGGAGGTGTATACTTCAGATGATATGGTGAATGAATGACTGGCTAACCAGGTGGTGAGCATGTCCTTGAAAGTGGGTTGCAGCAGAATAGGGATATTAATCTTTTTCCTGACATGGCGGTGCTGTGAGTGTAGTATGGGAATGGAATATGTGGCAAGGATGGCACTGTGGTCGGAGATAAGAGTAGGGACAATGTCAACAGCAACAGCATGTTGTATCTGCTACCAAGGACGAGATCGAGATAGCCTTCCCCAACATGAGTGGGATGAGGAATGGGCAATGAATGCAGATAATAGTTATTGGCAAAGTCATGGAGACGATAACCACCAGGAGAAGCACGGGAACCGCCAAATGTCGGATGAGAGTCATTAAAATCGCCCAGGTAAAAGATAGGTGAGGAGCGGCGGGTAGGTAAAGTGGTGGGGTCACCCCCAGTTGGACTGAGATAGACGTTACATATATACAAAAAAGGCATCATTGACAGTGAGGCGTAATAAGTGAAAGAGGGAAGAGTGAGAAGAGGCAAGTGATTTGGTAATGTGGGTGTGAGTAATAAAGTGACGAATGTATGTAGCCAGGTCTTGGCCAAAATGGGTATGATAGTAGTGGTATCCCCGAAGCCTGGGTGCGGGTCTCGGGCAACGAGAGTGAGGGAAAGCCTCCTGAAGGTAGATAACAGCAGGGTGATGAGATGATGCATAACGAGAAAGGTCAGCCAGGCGGCGATGGATGCTTTGTATGTTCCAAGATATCATTTTATATTGTCTAGGTTTGTGAGCCATTAGGACAAGTGGGGAGAGGGAGAACTCTCATGAGAGAGTTGGGGAACGGATGATTGGGGAAGTGGGGGAAAGGAGGAGGCATGAGAGAGGGAGGTCCCATATGTGTGGCTGCCGGGAGAGAGGGAGGTAGGGGGAGGGAGGGGGAGGGGAGAGGGTGGCATAGAGGCGAGGATGTATGGGTAAAGGAGTGGGTGAGGGAGTACAGACAGAGGAGGCTTGTGTGAGAGGGTGAGGCTGGGACACAGGTGGAGGGACAAGGCTGGGTGGTGGTGAGATGGGAGGGGGGAAAGGAGCAGGGATAACAGCAGATGTGGTAGTTACATGGGAGTTGATTTGTGGGAGCTGGGAGGTTGGCAGAAAGAGAATATTAAGGTGAGAGAGTACATACAAAAGGAGACTGCGTGGTTCCTCATAATGTTGTTGGAGTAGTTGAAGTTGATGGTCCGATGGGTCAGGCAGGGGGGGAGGGTTGAGTAGTTTGTTGCGGGGCATGGGGAGGGGCAGGGGCTGAGTGGGAGAGGGGAGGGGGGCATGATGTAGAACCAGTGGCTGATGAATGTGAGCAGGGGTGGTGGTGGGGGCAGGAGCAGGGGCAGGACAGACTGAGTGACGAGTTGGGCAATCCAGGTGCCAAGCAGTGATGCCCACACACCCACACTGAGGGCACTGGAACTGCGGTGAATGTAGGAAACGAGGGTGGACAGCCATGGGGTCAGTGGAGACTGACAGCACGGGTGGTAGGGGCAGTTCCGGGAACTCGGCTGAGTGAGGGTCAGGCACACGGGAACTGGGAGAGTGAATGGTGGTGGAGTGCCTGACAGGGCAGGTTGTGGTTGAATGGGGGCCACAGCACAGACCACACCGTTCTGCAGACCGGCAGTAGCGTGAGATGTGGCCAGACTCATAACAGCGATAACACAATGTTGTGATGGCTTTGCCTCACTGAAGGTACAGAGGGAAAGGAGTAGCTCATAGCAGTATTCAGGAAGGGGGGGGAATCCTCTCTCCCCCATACAACAATGGCACTGTTGATGAGTTCTCCCAAAGAGTTATACAGGCGACGTGCTCGCTGGACACCAGGTATGTTGTGTAGGACTATAACAGGGCAGTCTGTTGCCAGGTATTTCACAAGGTATTCCGGCATTTTCTTCCTTCTAATTAGGGCATCATGGAGTACAAATTTGACGCCCAAAAGCCCCTCGTTTGTTAGGGTTTGGATGAGATCGAGATAATTCCTGTGGATGTAGATGTTAGGAGGTGCTGAGACATAAAGCAAACAGCTTCGGAGTGTCGAGTGATCAGGGGGTGAGTGGATGCACGCTGGCGCCAGGCACCATGGACAGCAGGTGTGCATGTGGAGGGGAAAGCCAGGCGCACATATTGGTGAGGACAGAGGCAGGGTCATCAGGGCTGGAGGTGTGTGAACTTATGGTGAAGGATAGTATTGGGTGGTTGGCACTTGGCACCTGGAGTGTTGGGGTCTGTGATCGCCAGTTCAGCACTCTCCCCTGTAGGGAAGTGTGAGGCACTAGCATCATCATCTTCACCACTATCACCATCAAGCCTGATGCGTTTAATTGTTCCAGTAGTAGGTTTGTTGGATGCAGCAGGATCACCAACAGGCGAGGCTGAAGTGTGGGGGGCTTCAGTGTCTGGCGGGGAGTATATGCGACAGCGTACAGCAGTTGGGTGGGCAGCACTGGGTGTAGTAGCAGTTTGTGTTGTGATACTGGGGGGTCTGGCACCCCGTTTTGGTTTCACTTTGTGCTTCCCCTTACCCATAACACTGACCTTGTCGAGTATTGTTATGAACGCTACACAACAAGTAGGAAGAATAGCCCAGAATGCCACACATGTGCCCAGGGCAGGGGGCACACACGTCTGTGCGTCATTTTGTTTTACCTTAGGAGACCCTTAATTGACATTATACGATGTCATATAAATAGCCACACACTCTCATATCACTTCACCTCACAGTACCAATTCACCCCACCCTACACATCTCATGCAGCACTTCACCCTATCCCTCCTCTACTAAATAGACACTCACACCATGCTGTACACTGCATCCACTCTCCTCACCTCCTCGTCTCACACTTCAGCCCATTACTTCTCACTCCTCACACAACACCACAGCACTCCACATCTCACAGACATCTTCCAACATCATCTTTCACTTAGAGCTCTCTGCCAGTCATCTCACCTTACTATCCCACACGTCACCACGATCCTACGACTACATACACGATAACACCCTTCTCCAACATCTCATCCACACTTTCTCCTCACAGTCAAACCTCGCAAGCAAAATTTTTCACTCACACCCACACTTCATACACCTTTAGACCAAGCTTCTCATTCATGACTTTCCATCCTCATCCACACCTTCTACTTCACAACTTCATCTTACTCGCCTACCTCTCAAACCTCTCACACCTCACATCTTCATACCAAGCCTCCCACCCACTACTTTTCACCGAATCTATAGTACACCTCAGACGTCCATAACACACTTAACACCTCAACATTTCATCGACACCAACATCACACCCACACTTCAACTGTATCTTCAGACCACACCTCTCACGCACACCAACATCCCCAATTCCCACTCACGCCTTTCACCCTAGAAGCAAGCCTACCCACTCAACACGCCCTACCCATACCCACACTCACAAATAACCACTTCTCAAAAATAATCACATAATCCCCCTGTGTATCGGAAAATGTAATAAAAATATATGGGAATTTAGCCAACCACACCAAAATCTCACCCACCCTGGTCGCCACCTGCCACGCACCAGCCACGCCCACACCTAACCATTCCAATAATACAAGCTAATCTCCATCTGCCTGTGTCTGGATAACATGTCCCCTTGGCTCTCTGTCTTGTCCCCCTCCTCACTTCTTCCTGTTGTTTCTCCACCACCGCCAATTGACGGTATTAGTCCTCCTATGCTATCTGTGTGTGGATGAAGTAAAAACGTCTGCGATAACCACCTTTTACTCTTTTTACTTTATTGTAATGATAACGTTCTCCAGGGTGACCCTACATTGAGTGACAAGACAAATGATTTCCTGTAAGGTAGGAAATAATTTTATGCGCTGGGTGGTAATCATATAACCTACCAATACGTGTTCCTTACGTGTCAACAGTTAGGTTGGCAGAGGGTTAGTGGCCATCCTCAGAAAACAACTAACTAAAAAGACAAACTAAGTGCCTCGGACTAGGACTGACCAACAGGTGACGAGCAAGGACCGAACAAAGGACATGATGCGGATTTCAACGTGGAATGTGAGGGGTGCGAAATATGAGGTGAAAGAGAGAGCGACTGTCCAGGTGCTTGAACATGCAAAAGTGAACATACGTGGATTGACAGAGACTAAATGAGAATGTGAGAGCCTGGGTGTATGGATTGGGTATAGGTTCAGCAGTAGATGAGAATGAGGGTCAAAGGAGGGTGTATGCATTGTTGTGTGAAAGAGATGTATGGAAAATATAAGAGAGTATGGAAGATTGAAAGTTGGAATGCATGTGTGGGCAGTTATGTGTGTCACTGTGCCACCGAAAGGCCGCGCAAGTAGAGTGAAAGAAGAGTTCTGTATAATGTGGAAGCAAGTATAAGGAAGTTTGAGAGGAGTGAGAGAGCATTTTTGACTGGAGATATGAATGGAAAAATAGGGAGTGTGAAGATGGATGGAGCAGTTGGCGAGTCGGATGTGCCCGCACAAGTGGATAAGAATGGTAGTGCTCTAGTGGACATTTGTGTGGGGAAGGGGTTGGTGATAGCCAATACCCTCTATAGGCAAAAAATGATCCACAGGTATACGCGGCCAGTGATGAGAACGGTGGGTGGTGAACAGAATGAACAGAAGGCAATGATTGATTATGTGTGTGTGGGTGACAGAATGAGATGGTACGTACTGTTTGTAAATGCATACAGAGGTTAGGGGAGTGGATTTTCGAACCACCACTCGGTCGTGGTGAAAGTCAAGATACAAATGCGACGGTTGAATTGAAGAAGTGTAGGGCAGGAGGAAGTAGTCCACAAATGTAGGGTAGAAAGGTTGCAAGAAATTGAAAAAAATAAAAAGGCAGATTATAAAAGAGAAGTTGAGGAGCGATTGGGTAAATATGATTTGGAGCAGATGTTGGGAGGTAGAAGATGGGTACAGGATATTCACAGAAGAAATCTGTGCTGCATGTGAGGTGGTGTATGGAGTGTAGAGAAGACGATAAAGGGTGCAAGGAACAGCATGGTGGAATGAAGAGGTGAGACAGGCTGTGGTGCAAACGAAGAAAACACGTAGTGAATGGATGGAAAACAGGCATGGAAGAAGTTGAGAGATGGAAAAGAGAGTTATATAGGGAGGTAGAGAGAGGTGAAAAGATTAGTAAGAGAGAGTAAGAAGAAAGTGGATTAGGAGTTTGGATGGAATTTGAACATAAAGTGGAAGCAATAAAAGAAAATGTTCTGGAAGGAGATAGAGTTAGACAGGGTGATAAAAAAGGTAATAGAGGTGTGAATTATAAAAATGGTATATTTGTAGTGGACAACGGAGAAAAAGTGAGCAGATGGAGAGAACTCTATAAGGAATTGTTAAACACAGAGAATAAAGGTAATGCGAGTATAAGTGAATGGGGCATGCTGGAAGAAGGAGGGAGATGAGAAGGGAGGAAGAGATAAGTAGGACAGATTCAGAAGCAATGAAGAAAGTCAGAACTGGGAAAGCCCCAGGAATTGATGGAGAGTGCTGTGAAATGCTGAAGCACTGGGGAGAGATAGTAATGAAATGGGTATGGAAAATGTGCAGATTGGCCTGGGAGGAAGATAGAGTCCAGGAGGATTTGAAGTCAGGTAGGCTATATTTATTCCCCATTAATAAGGAAAAAGGAAAAAAAAGAAGTGTGTTGTAATCATAGGGGCGTTTGTCTCTTTTAGTGTAAAAGGGAAAGTATATGGTAGGATACTTACTAACAGAGTTAGGGAAATAGCAGAGGAACTATTTGCAGAAGCATAGGGAAGGTTTTAGGAAGGGAAGAGGTTGTGTAGATCATATATTCATCCTAAGTTCTTTAGTGGAAATGTTTCTAAGGAAGGGAAAGAAGTTGTGTGTGGTCTTCATGGATTTGGAAAAAGTATAAGAAACAGTGGGTAAACAAGGAGAGTAGAAAATCTTAAAAATACATAAAGTAAATGGGAAGCTGTTCAATGTCGTGAAGAGTATGTATGAGGGTGCTTTTTTAATACTGTATATATGTTTAGCATAGTTAGCCTTTGTCCTGATCATCAGATTTTGCAAGGATTAAACATGCTACTTTTATGTTTTACCCCCTTTTTATATTGCTTCCCTCTTTTTTCTTTTTTTCTTTTTTATATGAGTTTATGTTTTTTACACAGGTTTTTTATTTCTCCTGACACTGATCGATGATTGTTGTCTTTTAAACTTTTAGATCCACTGATGATGGAGATTGTGTCTCCGAAACGTTTGGATTAATAATAAAGATGCTGTACATCACAACGTTGGTACTACTTTTCCTGACAAGACTAAGGTTCCCAAGAGGAAGATCTATTGCGGATATATATATATATATATATATATATATATATATAAACACTTATTCCGGTGCTGGAATGGGCATCTTTACATGGTAGTACCAATATAACCAGGCAATTGAGCTGCCTGGTTATATAAAATCCTCTCAATCCCGTCACCATCCTTCAAAAGGGAGTTGGTGAACTGAAGGGCTACGGCATCCTTGACCTGCAATTCACTCGGTTCACATTCAAATGAGCCCGAGATTGCAGTTACTGCTACTACTACTACTACTACCACTACTACTACTACTACTACTGCTACTGCTACTGCTACTGCTGCTGCTGCTACTACTACTACTACTAATACTACTACTACTAATTCACTTATCCATTTTGTCAGTATTCCTTCAGAGTCTCTGCGACTGCCCTTTCACCTAAAATGTATCTTTTATGGGTTTCTATTCCATCCCCACTCCCTCCTTTTTCTAATATTTCATACACAATTCATCAGTAAGATGTTTTATTATCTTTATTCTTCCTGATGCCAGAGCAATCTTATTCAGCGTTTGGTGTGCTATCCTTTTATCATAATTCTATGATAAGTATAAGTGTTATCGTTGTGGTCACACCGGGTCGCAGGGATCGTAAAGTGTGGGAGGTCTGTGTCTCTGTGTAACTGTGTAATTTTGTGTAACCTCTCGGAAGGAAGAGGCCACAAAGTAGCAACCATCATTATTTTTAACTGGGCACACTTCTGATAATATTCCCCAATCAGAGTTTTGTCTTTCCTTTTCCCTTTTTAAGTTCTCTCTATGCTCACCCTTGTGGAATGGAGGCTGCTCTAAAGCAACTAGACAAAATTCACAACAAAGCTTTTGGAATTATTAATAACCCTGCTATTACAAATAAACTACCTCCCCTACAAGTAAAAATGAATGTTGCCTACCTCGCATTATTATACAGATACTTTTATGGCAAATGCTCAGACGAAGTTGCGTCCATTGTGCCACCTCTCCATGCCTTTCCCAGTGCTACACGAGCAACTGGTAGCGCTCAGCTATATTGCAGAACTTCTGCCTATCAGAATTCTTTTATTCCCCGAACTTCATCTCACTGGAACTCACTTCCCCAGAGTTGTTTCCCCCCAAACTTCAGCCTACAGCTGTTCAAGTCCAACTGTTACAGATTTCTTATGCATGGAAGACGCCAGTAATTTGGTGAAGGGATTTTTTTTTCTTCATTCATATGTTTTTCCTTCCTCTGTTCGGTTATTAAAACAAGAAAAAAATGTTTCAATTTCCCGTTGTCCTCTCAGTAAATATCTCCTATATTTCTTCTAATATAGACTCTATCTTTTCATAATTTTTAATTATTACTTGAAGGGGTACCCAGCGTTGCCTGGGCAAAACCCTATGATCGTGCATTACCTGGGACCCTGGATGGCCACTCCTTGTGGGAGAAAACCCTCGGCTTCCCATTTTATCCTTGGGCCCATTTCCCCAGGGTTGTATTCTCCATGGATCTATTCCTACCATGGACCTTTTTTCCAACTACCCACTCACCCACCAACCTTGCCCACTCATCCCACGAATCCATCTAATCTTCCGACCCGGTGTAGCTAATAGTAAGGTTACTGAAGAAAAAAATTCAACGGTAATTGGCCACTAACTTTCCACCATGTTGACTTGAGTATTTCTGATTAATTATAATCTTGGCCATCAGAGGAGCCACTTTAGCTTATGTAATGTACATGTTTAAAACGTTTAAATTCGTTGTAAGAAGTTACACCCGTCAGAGCTGTTGAAAGAGTTTTGTATGCTTCCCAATTGATTTCCATAGAGGACAGACAGACAAGCAGACAACCTCTCTCTGTCTCTCTATCTGTCTGTCTGTCTCTGTCTCTGTCTGTCTGTCTGTCTGTCTCTCTGCTGAGACATGAAACTCCATGGATATGCCCCCTCGCATTTACTGCATAATGTAAGGCATGGACGTGTGTTAATATTATCAGCATCTATGGTTATTGGAGGCCGATTGCACTCGTTCTTTTAACGCATTCTTTAAGCTGGCACATTTTGGGTACGTTGATTCATAAATTGTTGGACTGTATTGCACCATTTCGATTAATTTGAGGGTACAAACAAACAGATAAACAAAATGGGAATATAGATTACTGGTAGTGCTCTTTGATAAATATTCATACACTTTTTTTAACTGCTAATTTTTTTCCGGTACTTTCTTTTCCCTATCACGAACCATGATTGAACCATCTTTTCCTTTAGTGTCCGCCGTGCTATACCGTATCATTATTTTCCAGCCTTTCATTTGGTTCACCCCCTTCCCCCCTAATATTTCTGCTCCCAGGTTTTTGCCATCAATTCTTTCGAATCTCTTACTAATTGTTTAGCTTTTCCCCGTCACTGTAGGCTCATACAGTCATCTGGCCAAGTGCGCCTTCGCAAAGTGATTTTCGCCTAATGTGCGACGGGGGTCTGACAATAATTAATTATTTAGAAAGTGCTTTTGCTGCTTGCAGCGTGCGACGGGCATGAAAAATTAAGACAAATACGGCATTCTCTCGCATCTCGCGAGCATAAGTTGTAGCGCACGATGGGTAAGGGTGGGGCTGGTGAATATGTGTGGTGGGGTGCGGCTACTGTGTGAGTGAGTGGTGGCCACAGCAGCAGGATCATGACGTAATGTCTGTTGTATCTGACCTGGACATTGAAGGTTTCCTGGAGCAGCAACAGGCAGTACCTAGTGCAAACTAATATGTGAATTCCATAAAACTGGCCACACAATATTGTGCTTTAAGAGCATTCGTTAATCAAGGGCGCAATCGTCATAAGGGTTGCCATTTGGTATTTTTTATTACCAAATGTGGGGCAATTTGGTAATGAAAAATTTGATCGGTAATGATTTAGAATGATTCATTACCAAAAGGATTTTTCACATGTATGAGTGTACCGAGGATGGAGACAGTGGATTACTATTTTTTTTAATGCAAGAAAGAAGGAACCAAAGGCTAAGAGCCCAAAAACCATTCCTTCCAAGAAAAATAAAAAATAAAAACAAAAACAATACAAAAGAGAGCCAAAACCATTCCAGTAGCTATGAAAGTGATAGTGAGGCACGGGATGAGGCCCGTGCAGCACCGCTGTGAGTATTTTGATACGGCCTCGGGTACCACAACAACAAATCTACTCTCTGTACAATGCTGGTGAGGTCTTGAATTTTCATAATAAATATACAATATTACTCTTGCATGTTTCTATTGTAAGATTTCCTTTTTCCTTTTAGTTAGGGATAGGTATTGGTGAATCAGTATTGTCACGGGGTTTTTAAAATATATTATATTAAAGGATAATTATTAATAATACTGAAAGGAGGACAATGAATTGTCTTGCTAAAAATCAAGCAATGATTACTTTATGCTCGCTTGCTTCGCCGATTCTGTAAGAACGAGAATTTATACTTTCTCAACAGTACACAGCAGGGACTAATTACTCACAAATGCTGTTTATTAATACTGTTGGCCTCTGGAGAAAGTGACTTCACCCCTGACAATCCATAACTAATGCTATTAATGATATCATGTTCTTGCTGATGCATTAACTCCTAGATGGCACAACGGATTTTAAACTTAATACGAAAGGACTGGCCTAAATACCAGTTATGAATAGCAAAACGTTTATGCAAGCTAGGAGGTATAAGTGAAATAAGCTCAATGAAGAAATGAAACATGAGTTTACATTACATTAAGCTCAAAGAAAAAGAACTGTTAAATTTATTGATTACAAAGAAATAAGTTTACGTTACATTTCAAAATGAATTGAAAACATGGAGATCGCACTCACTCACTCACTCAAAAGCTAACTCTTAAACCTAGGGAAAAACGAAAAGAAATACTGGTCAAAGAGTGGACTAAGCGGATGACTAGGCGTCGTTACTGGAAGGACACTGCACCCGCTGTCTCTCGCCAATTCACCGTCTAGGTGGAAGTTCAGGAACTGGACAACAGGAATATGCTCTGGGCCCGACCTGCTTTCACGGCGCTCAACCTTGACTGATTAAATCGTGGGAAAGAGGGAAGTGTTGTGGCCGCGTTACCAACGGCTAGAATGAGCGAAACACGCCCACAACAAATCGCTCAGCGGAAGCGCTAATGCCTTGCACAAAGACGATCATTTATGAAAGTGAAAAATTGTTTTGAAAACACTCCCGACCAGGTGAGCGGTTAACTGAACGATAAACACTGGGATTCTACTAGAGTTCGCGGTTTCCCACTAAATTTAATGTCACGAGCCGACTCGTGACAAGTATATGAAAATTCAAGAGGTATCACCCACAAAGCCATTTTAACATGGCATCGTATGCTTCGCAAAGTGCGAATTTATAAAGTGCTGTGTCGCCCATATTCACGCACGTTAAGTGAGATGACTGTATATGAAGGCAAAGACCTCTTACAGTGAAAGGGGTAATGAAGGCTACATCTAACTCCTCTTGTTCAAAAACTCTGGCAATGCGAAGAAATCGTCTGGAAATAACAAGAATGGAGTGTATAATGCGACATTGATATGAAAAGTTTGTGAGAGACTCTCTCTCTCCCTGTGTGTGTGTGTGTGTGTGTATGTGTGTGTGTGTGTGTGTGTGTGTGTGTGTGTGTGTGTGTGTGTGTGTGTGTGTGTGTGTGTGTGTGTGTGTGTGTGTGTGTGAATATCCCCTGCCAACTACCAATTAGATCAATTGAAAAAACTGTCCAACAAAAAAATTTCGAGAAGTAGGCCTACTTAACATCAACCTTATATACTTAAATTTCTGTGGTAGCATTGATTTGTATAGTACAGTACATACTGTACTTTCTCTATTTGGCTCACACTTCTTTTTCAGCATTACCTTTCCCTTCTATTTCCGCTCCTTCTTCATGTTCAATGCTGCATTTTTGTTCTCTGTATCTGTTTCTGTATTATTATATATTTACATTTGTTTCTCACTGGCTGTATGTATTTTCCATCCTCTTCACATACTTCTGCTCAGTTCTTCGTTCTCTCTGTTCATCTGTCTATATTTACATCTTCATCTATTCCCGTTTCCCTTTCTTGATTCATACCAAGCCAAAGATCTACTGGGGACCTTAAGCCTCCCCCCGCCCACAAAAAGAAATTTTGGACAATTAGCTTGGTTTAGGGCGGCCATAAAATACGACAAAGGGGCGCCAGTAAGAGAATCTCCACGCCTAGGTTACCCACCTTTTAACACTTGGCTTTACCGAGGGACATAAACACGAGATTTCTTGTATAAATACATGTTTTTGTTGAAAGATCTTAGAAACATCACATAGAGAAGACAAAGAAATATGAAGTAATATTTATCAAGAAAAACTATTTTATAGTTAAACAGGGACAGATATACGTAGAGAGAGAGAAGTAACTGGATATATTAGTAAGGCGGGCAGAGAAGAAGGGGTATCGGCATATATATATATATATATATATATATATATATATATATATATATATATATATATATATATATATAGAGAGAGAGAGAGAGAGAGAGAGAGAGAGAGAGAGCCTCTGTGGTACAGTGGTAGAGTATGCGTTTCGTACACGGGTGAACAAGGGTTCGCGTCCCGCCAGGGAGTGTTCACCTGGCCATGTACTGCATTGGCGGACACAAAGGGTGTTGTGGTTGAACCAGTGTCGCATACTATAAAAGTATGCTTGCACCCAGTCGGCTTGCGCGGGCCGATTACACTTGGTTCACAGACTACACACACATCCAAAGCCACTCCAACACGACAATTACACTAACAAGCACTTCTCACCCTATATACAATCTCTTCTAGACAGCCTTAGCCACTTGGTAGAGATACATTGGGTGTATCGTCCCGACTTCGGTTGGGATAGGCCGGTCCTGCAGTGGATACTCAAACGGCTGATGATGATTATATATATATATATATATATATATATATATATATATATATATATATATATATATATATATATATATATTATATAAACAAAAATATAAATAGACAATTACAATACTGTTTCTACCCTTTTTAAACCCCTTTTGAACACTTGGCTTTTAGGAAGAAATATACAGTAAACGTAAAATTTTGAAGTGGAATTAGGATTCCTGGAGTATGAATAGTGAATGAATGACAGCACCGCCCTTTTCACTGGACAAGCTTTTGATAATTCTTCTTTTGTCAAATTTTCTCACTATCCTTGCCTGGATAAAAGAAGTCATGATAATGATAACAATGATGATGAGGATGCATTTACAAATCTCAATATAATCAAGCAATTGAGAAGATAGATAGCCTAGATCAGCGGTGGTCTATCTAGAAGTAATACATTTCTGCAGTGTTAAACGCACCTCTTAACATATGGGTGGAAAAGGACGCGTTCATGTGGTGACACAGATATGAACGGACGACTCTGCTGGCCACACACAAACATCTCTCAGCTCCCTCCCTATCCCCCGAAGAGAGCAACATGGACACAATATTTGGATGGAAGATCGTTGTTTTTAGACAGCATTTACGACAATTATATAGACAGACACTTTATTTTCCATCATCAAGAGACTGTTTCATTCTTGCTACCGGCACAGGATTATATATTTACTCCCACCTTATTGTGATTTTATTCATGCTATCATAATACGACCTAATTTTTTCTGTAGTCAGGTGAATAAATGCTTTGGTCTTTTTACTTCCCAATTATAACAGCCATAATGCACTCTAACTGTTTATTCATTTTACACATAACCCTTCGTAATAAAGGTGTTAAAAACAAGCCCCGTTCAGCTGGATAATTTCCAAAAAATCGATACTTCGTTCCTTCCATAAGCATGCCTTCATGTTGACCTTTCTCACTCTAGCATCCTTACATCCACCCAAACTCCCCCTCTTTGTCTTTCTGTCCGCCAGTCTGTCTGTCTGTCTCTGTCTCTGTCTCTGTCTCTGTCTGTCTGTCTGTCTGTCTCTGTCTTTGTCTGTCTGTCAGTCTGTCTCTGTCTGTCTGTTTCTGTCTGTCTGTCTGTCTGTCTGTCTCTGTCTCTGTCTGTCTGTCTGTCTGTCTGTCTGTCTCTCTCTCTCTCTCTCTCTCTCTCTCTCTTACCAGCTACGCCTTTTTCTCCTCCCCAGCTTTCCCTTCCTCTGTTCTGTTCTCCTTCTCTTTTCTTTCTGTTTTTTCCCCATCTCCACACATTTTTTCTCAACTCTCCCGTTTTCTGCTTCCTCGATATTCTCGTCTCTCCCCGTTCGCTTCTCTTATCGACTTTCTTTACTACTCTTTCATATTCTCTTCCTCTTCCCACTCTTTCCACTTTCCTCACCAATGTCTCCTTTTTCTTTTTACTTCATTTCTCTCCACTCGCCTACTATCCATTTCATGGACCGTGTATCATGGTTTTTCTCAAATATCTTTCAAACTAATCAATTGATCGGTATGATACTTTGACACAGTGTACATGACACCTCCCGCTAATTTTTGGTAATATACGGCATTGCCAAGTGGTGTTACTGAAGGCGTTTACTCTTGACGTTTAAAGGCAAAGTCGCGTGAGTCGCCAGACTAATCAACACAATCGAACGTCCGCTATCCCCCGTCCCCTTCCTCTCCCTCCCTACCTTCCTCCCTCTCCCCCCTCTCCCTTCCCCCTCCTCATTTCCCCCCTCCCCCTCCTCACTTCCCCCCTCAACCCTCATTCCTGCTGGCCTTCCCGTGCCCCCCCCCCCTCTGTCCACTCTATCATGTTATAGTATCGGGTATCATAAATACAGTATGTTGTTGCTTGTAGAGTCTGTGTTCATTTAATCATTGTTATTGTATGTCCTCAAGTTATATAAACGGGAGTTGACTAAAGAGCGTATGACCGTCACCTTATTCACCCAATATAATGTGCCTACTATCACGATCTCTTAATTCCTTTACCCCCCATATCGACGTGTTTACTACGAGCAGGTAAGATAAGGTATCCAAAATTAAATCACACAGTTTAACTTACAAACCAGTACGGTACGGTATGTAATCAACACAACATAATAGGGCCGTAATGGATTTATGAAATTCTCTCTCTCTCTCTCTCTCTCTCTCTCTCTCTCTCTCTCTCTCTCTCGGCTGAATATAATTGTATATGGTTAGGAGTCGGAGTGCAATTGCATTTCTGCAACGACGCGGACACAGTAGCATGGCGGCCATGACAGAGATGAGGCATCCGTGTCCTTCACTAGCCTGATGCAGTCAGTAGGTATACTACAAGTGCTGCAGCCGACAGACATCCCCGCACCTGACACCCTCGTTGGGAAAACTTAACCATTAGCCTATTATGGTCGTTAGGTCAGACCACGCTATATCCTTTTCATTAAGAACTTTCCAGTTATCTGCTACTACTGAATAATATAATAGTAAACGGTACTTTATTGCATATTGTATGTTACATACAGGTATTGGGGGGAATGCTGAGAGAAAGAGAGAGAGTGAAACAGTGAGACAGAGGGAGGGAGGGAGAGGAAGGAGATGGGGGGGTAGCGGACGTTCGTTTGTGTGGATTAGCCCTGCAGGGCTCACGCGACTTTGCCTTTAAACGTCAAGAGTAAACGCCTTCACTAACACCACTTGGCAATACCGTATATTACCAAAAATTAGCGGGAGGTGTCATGTACACTGTGTCAAAGTATCATACCGATCAATTGATTAGTTTGAAAGATATTTGAGAAAAACCATGATACGCGGTCCATGAAATGGATAGTAGTCTTCTCATTCCCATTCTCCTCTCGCTTCCTCATTTTCTATTGTCTCATTTCTCGTCTCTTTCCCGCCTGTCTTTTCTTCTCTCCCCATCCTTATACTTTAACATGCCCTCTTTCCTCTCTCCGCAACACCTCTCTTCCCTCACACTCTCACTCACCCTCACCAATTCCCCCTTTCCCTCCACTTCCCTACCCTCGCGCTCCCACACGCAGCCGGTCGGCACTCTGAGAGAATGAAGTTCTCACCGGCTGCCATCAGTCATAGCTCCCTCCCGCATCTACCCACTCCTCACAGTCACCCCTCGTACCGCCAGCCCTCACTCCTACCCCGTCTCACTCTCCTTCCCCCTAACCTCCCTACCACTCCCTTCCTTCTCGCCCAATCCCATCTTCTCCTATCCATGTGCTTAGAAAAAAGTTAGGACAGTACAAGAGACAGACGATGAAACAGAAGACTATTGAAGTAGATAATGGCGTGGTGTGGGTTTGGGTTATATTGACTGTTAAGGATTGACGTTAGGTTGTGACCGCCCACCCCACAAACTCAGCAGCAGTTAGTGGACCTCTAGCCCACCATCCTAGGGTATCCTCCAAGTGTAAGGTCAGCGCGAAACCGATCGAGCCACCAAATCGTTCCCTATTCTATCCAAACCCTATTCCCTAACTTGCCCTCTTATGACCCTCCTACCCCCATGCTATTTCCTTACTGTACATCCCCAGTCTCCCTCCTCACCTTATCTCCTTTTCCAGCTCCTACCCCAATGTCCCCTATCTCCTCCCATGTTCTTTGCCTGTGTTCATTATCCCCTGTCTTTTTCCCCTTTCCTCTGTCTCTCTTGCTTCTCACATACACCAAGTTCAACCCTACCCTACCGAGCATTCTCCATTCTCACCCTTACATCTCCTATGTCCTCGTTAACAACACCCACAGCCTCCCTCACAACGTCAGGTGTCACCGCTGACCTTACACACACACACACACACACACACACACACACACACACACACACACAAATCACTACTCTTACTTTCTATATCCACAATGATCCCTTTTTACGTTTATGACATCAGTACTTCAGGCAGTCTTAACAATTTCCAACTTTTTTTCTTACATACAACCAAACCTCTGCCCTTACAAAATCTACCAAAATCCTTACTCTCACGTCCCCCATCATCCCTGCTACGTCAATCACCTTCCCTTTCACTACGCTCTTGTACACTCAACGCTCCACCTCTCTCCTAACTCATCCTCTCACTACTAACGTGAATCGTATCCTTGTCCGCCTTGTATATACATATAATCGTATCCATGTATTTATATATATATATATATATATATATATATATATATATATATATATATATGTATACATACATATATAGATAGATAGATAGATAGATCCCTGGAACGCATTCGAGGACACTATTGTGACCCACGCAAACTTCGGCCACATGCCCCTTGCTTCCTATGTGGCCCAAGTGGGTGGTTTTCTCAGTAGCTTCCTAAAATGATGCGCTGTGTCGGGTGAAGGTAGCTGGTGCGTGCTCCTAGGCTAGGTTTTTCATATAACACAGGTGTGGGCTATAAAAGTGTCCACGAATGTGTTACAGTACTAGACATTTAGTGCATGGACTTTTCTTTGACGTTTTTCTGCCAGGAGACTGGGAGTCAGCCAGCTGCTCCCCACACACCCCCCTACTGCCCACTGGTCACCGGACATCAGAATCCATTCATTATACTCTTGCTTATAGTCTTTACTTAATTTTTTTTTTAATTGTTTATAGTTAGCCCTGGAGGATTACACTATTTTTTTTTTTTTTTTCCGTCAGACCGTAGTGTTAAGCGTACGTTTTAAGTCCATACCTTGTAAGTTTAATAAAAAGAACTCAAGGTATTTTTGTTTTAATTGGTACACAATAGTGACCACGAATGTGGTAGCGTACAAGAAAAAAATCAAATGTGGTCCAGGGATATATATATACCGGTATATATATATATATATATACATATACGAGTACATATATATATATATATATATATATATATATATATATATATATATATATATATATATATATATATATATATATATATATATGTAGCCTTTGTGGTACAATGGTAAAGCGTGCATTTTCGTACACTGAAGAACGAGGGGTCGCGCCCCGCCGGGGTAATAAACTTTGCGAGCGTTCTCCTGGTCACGTACTGCTTTGGCGGACATAAAGGGGTGCTGTGGTTGAACTAGTGTTGCTTACTGTAAAGTACAGTATTCTTGCACCAAGTCGGCTTGTGCAGGGTGATTACACTTGATTCACAGACAACACACACATCCAAAGGCACTCCAACACTACAGTTACACTTACAAGCACTTCTTGCCCTACATACAGTCTCTACCAGACAGACTATGCCACTTGGTAGAGATGCATAGACTGTATCGTCCCCACTTGTGTCGGGATAGGCCGATCCTGCAGTGGACACAAAATGGCTGATTAGAGGGAGAGAGAGAGAGAGAGAGAGAGAGAGAGAGCGGTCCTGCAGTGGACACAAAATGGCTGATAATTTTATATATATATATATATATATATATATATATATATATATATATATATATATATATATATATATATATATATATATATATTCCGGTACATATACGAAGTGCTACCCAGAAGTCCAGTAATTTGAACAGAGGGAGCCAACCGTTTGCAGTTTTCCCTTTTGCCGGTAGGAGGAGTCAGCAGCACCCCGGCCGTGCCTGAGAGCGGACGTGTTGTTGAGCTATCCTTACTATTGTAACGTGGTGTGTGGGTGGGTTGGCAGTTTTGCAATGGCGGACCAAAGGCACAGCAATGTCAAGTTGATGTTGATCGTTGTCTTCGATATCCAAGGGACTGTTCACAATCAATTCGTCCCATCCAGTCAATATGTGAGTGGAAATTTTTACTGTGAAATTTTGCAGAATCTGAGGGAGAACATCCGCCGCAAACGTCCAGAGCAGTGGAAGAACAAGGACTGGGTCCTGCATCATGACAAGTCCCCCCCCCCTCCCACACACACACACATCAATAATTGTTATCTGGCAGTTTCTGGCTTCCATTAACACGGTAGTCATTTCCCACCCATCCTATTCGCCTGACCTTGCCCCTTGAGACTTTTTCCTGTTTCCTGAGCTGAAATTACGACTGATAGGGCGTCTATTTGACTCGAATGAGGAGATGCAGACAGAATCACAGGAGGTGCTCAAGACTATCACGCCTGAAGCCTTAAAAGGATGCATGGACTTGTGGAAAAAATGCTGGGACCATTGTATATATGCCCAAGGGGACTACTTCGAAGGCAACAGTGAGAACTAGGAGGTAAGGTAACTTATTTGCCTACAATATTCATATTACTGGAACTTTTGGGTAGCACCTCGTATATATGCTGTACATACATACACACACACACACACACACACACACACACACACATACTGTATATATATATATATATAGATATATATATATATATATATATATATATATATATATATACTGGGATGGATTTAGAGATTATCTTGCTGACATTTCATGGCAGTCTTTCTTCCCTAGTGATGTCAGTTGTACTCAGTCCCACATTAATGACTTAATACTGTACTAGCTGGTATAGTTTTAATCATGCCAAGTCAATAGTTCATTAAAAGATCGAACTCTCTAAAATAGTTTGATAGCAACTTTATCAGAGCAACAGCCCACAAGTCATTAGCATATAGCTCTTACTTAAAATAAAAATAAAAATCTGAATCACTCTGTCAATTTAAAATTGCTAGAAACCATGCAAAAGCTGTAATAAATCTCGCTAAATCAAACTTTCTTCAAAATCAAGCATCACATCTACTTAACAACCGTAATGACAATAGAATATTCTAATCAACTCTCAGTTCTTTCAATAATAACATTAACAAGTCATCATCCATTCCCACACAAAAATCTTCACATGGCAACAGTACAAACGACCCGCCTGGGATAGTGATTATCTTTGCCACTACACTTGCCAGAAATTCTACCATAGAGGAAGTCAGCCTGAACGTCCTAGTACTAGAACTTGACCCTCCCGAATTTGTTCCACTTAAAATACAGACATGATACGTAAAATCCATCGTAGACAATTCACCAACCAAAAAAGCTCCAGGCCCACCTGGAATTCCTCCAACTGTTTTGAAAAAGTGTTCCTCAGCACTTGCCTCTGTTCTAGCTAAATCATTCAGTCAATGGATATGTACTTCTTCATATCTAATTCATGGAAAGAAGCCAATATCCACCCAACTCCAAAGAAAGAAGTTCCTCTGACCCCTATGATTATAGACCAACAACTGTCACATCTTCCCTTGGTAAAGTATTTGAAATTTTAATTAATGTGCACACACTTAAATATCTTGAATCCAACAACTTAATTAGTGATAGACAATATGGTTTTCGCCACGAAAGATCCACCATTGACACACTGAGTTTCCTGACTCATACCATCCATCAATCAATGGAACAACATGGAGAAACTCATGCAGTAGCCCTTGATGTTTCTAAAGCTTTTGACAGTGTGTGGCACTGTTCCCTGCTGCCCAAATTCCCTTGCTATGGACTAACATCTTCTGTTCCTCTGCTTTCCTCATATTTCAACGACAGAAAAATAAAAGTAGATAGTGTATATTCCATTTTCCATTCAATTAATGCCGGCGTGCCACAGAGATCAGCTCTGGCACCAACCCTGTTCCTGGTTCATATTAATGATCTCTTAGCTGTCACCCACAATCCCATCCATTCATATGCAGATGACTCAAAACTTCACAGTTCATTCACACTCAAACACCAATTTACAAATTCTAATATCTATAATTCTCAACTTAGTACACCCACCTCCATAAATGAAGACTTATCTACGATCAGTGATGTGGACAAAACAACCTTGTCTCATTTAATGCTAGTAAAACCAAATATATACAATTTACTAATAGGCAGATATTGCCAGATTCGTATATTACCTTCAGTGCAACTAATATTCCCATCTCCAAAAGTATTGAAATTCTTGGTGTCTCACTTAACAGTGCCTTCAGCTGGACGTCTCATTTCAGATCACTTGTTAAAACCGCCTCAAACGAACTTGGATTATTGTACAGAGTCCGTAACTTGTTCACTGACGAGCAGTTAGGTATAATTTATAAGTCATGGGCACTCCCAGTTTGAATAATGCTCACCCTTGTGGCATGGATGTGAAGAGGTTGCATTAAAACAACTAGAAAAAATTGAGAACAAAGCTGCTGGAATCATTAATAACCCTGCTATTATAAATAAACTACCTCCCATACAGGTAAGAAGGAATGTTATCTCACTTGCATTATTTTTCAGATATTTTTATGGCAACTCTTCAGACAAAGTTGCGTCCATTGTGCCATCTCGCCATGCCTTCCCTTGTGCCACACGAGCATCCGGTAGTGCTCATGACTGGAATGTCGCACAGTCATATTGCAGAACTTCTGCCTATCAGAATTCTTTTATTCCGCGAACTTGATCTCTCTGGAACTCAACATCTCCGGAGTTGTTTCCTTCCAGACTTCAGCCTACAGCTGTTCAAGTCCAACTATTACAGATATTTTATGAATGGAGGACGCCAGTAATCTCATGTATGGATTATTTTTTTTTCATTCATTTGTTTTTCCTTCTCCTGCTCTGTTATTTAAATAGATAAATGAAATATACATACACACACACACACACATACACACAAACACACACACACACACACACAAAACACACATATATATATATATATATATATATATATATATATATATATATATATATATATATATATATAGATATAGATAGATAGATAGATAGATAGATAGGTAGATATATCATCATATATATATATATATATATATATATATATATATATATATATATATATATATATATATATATATAGGGTGTCCCTACTTAGTATTCCCAGACTTCAGGTACCACTTAATTACGTTACTCTAAGCATGAAATGTTGTATAGAGAAATGTCCAAAACTCAGTATTAAGCGAGTTATTTTGGGAGGCTGCTATGACACTGGCTCCCCTTACTGTTATAACTCACATGTGCTGCAACCCGTTTTGCTGTTGAGGGAATGCCTTCACGGGACGGCACTGATATAGCAGGGCAGTGGAGCTGCTTGGGTATACAAATGTTACTAAGTCACTTCCCTGGCTCCCGAAAGGAGGATGGAGGAGCGCCAGAGAAGGGCACCTTTGATCTGTCCTTCTTTGACAGGTTCTTCAGATGTGCATGGAGTCGCAACTATTATTACTTTCTGCATCCACTGCAAGGGAGCATAAGTTCACTGTTCGAGATAGCCCTTCAGGAGTGATTGCTTGCCTGTGGTTGATAAGTCTCTCAGCCAGGCAGACCGGGATTATTCTACAGCTACTACCACTCCTACTACTACTACCACTACTACTACTACTACTACTACTACTACTTCTACTTCTACTACTACTATTACTACTACTACCACTACTACTACTACTACTACTACTATTACTACTACTACTACCACTACTACTACTACTAGTAATACTACTACTACTACGACTACTACTACGACTGCTACTTTTTTTTAAATATAAAAAATCACCTTCATCCATTAAGGAATTATATTGTGAAGATCAAAACCAACCTTCCTCATACAGTCCACCATTTGGAGTTGTAATGTGAAGGTTAACACTAACCCTCATATTACAATCCGTTGGCCCCAAGCACACCAACGGCTGTGGTTAACAACCATCTACTATTGCTCTTATTACTTTATTTTATATTTATTGATATTACAGTGTAAATAAAGACATTAATCTATTGGAGTCGCTGGTCTATGCGACTCTCGACCACTGTAGCTTCGTAATCCATACCCACCAGAGAGACAGGCCTGAGGGCTGATGATCTTGAAGTGCAGACCTCACGAGGGAGAATGACAGTCGACATCTCATCCAGGCCATAACAGAACTCTGCGGCTGACGTTTCTTCTCAGAAAGAACCTCTGCCAGTCTCGAGTAGAATCTCACCGGCTCTGGACCCATCCCACCTGATGTCGTGAACACAAGGGGAGTGAATCGACCGTGGTCCACTACTACTACTACTATTACTACTACTACTACTGCTACTACTAATGCTGCTGCTAGTAGTAGTAGTAGTAGTAGTAGTAGCAGTAATAGTGGTAGTGCTACTAGCAGTATTACTACTATTACTACGGTACTAGCACTAGTAGTAGTTCTAATACTACTAGAAGCACTAGTACTTCTATTAGGCTACTACTACAACTACTTGATTACTAATACTACTGCTGCTATTACTACTGTTACTACTACTGCTACTACTACTATTACCACTACTACTACTGCTGCTATTGCTATCTACTGTTACTATTACTACAACTACTGTTACAACTACTACTACTACTACTATTGCTATTACTACTGGAACTATAACTATTACATGGTCACTCTAACATTCACAGAAATGTCACAGTCAGCCATTCCCTCACACATATTCACACTCTCACAGGCTTATTCCCATTTGCTCTCTCATATACCATCTCACTCACTCAGTATTTTTTCTTTTCATATTGATTCATCAATTTTCTCTCATATTGGAAACTACTCTCATTCATTCACATAGATGCACGCATTTTTGCACCATTGGACATGCTTTTTCAAAATATCTTCTTTTGCTGAAAGACTTTTTGTAACTTGCATCATTTTTTAAATTCACATCTTTAACATAAAAGCAGCTGTTCCTCTCTCTCTCTGTTACGGGGACACTTCCGTTCCCTAATGCTACCCTTTCATCAACTCCCGTAACCTTATTCTTTGTCTCATGGCTTCAGTTCCTCTTCCTTGCAGGTCAATCATCATGTCCTCCCTACTAGTCTCTTCAACATCCTGCCCCCTTACCGCCTCCTGCCGACCTTTCTCACCTTATAATCGTGCAAGATTGCCGACACGGGGTAAGTACTCGCAATCGGAACATCGTTTGTGCCACTTGGAGTGTTTCTGTCGACAAGGAGTGTTCCTTACAATGGAACTGAAGGCCTCTTAGCATCTCATTTTTTTTTCTTTTTTTTATCATATTGCGCTCTAACATGCTCTTGTATGATACTCGTCTATATTGTAAACGCAGCTCTCCGTATGTGTGTGTGTGTGTGTGTGTGTGTGTGTGTGTGTGTGTGTGTGTGTGTGTGTGTTGAAGGGCAGCTTGTGAAGTCCAAGCTTGGTGGCGGGATGGGTAGGTTGGTGGGTGCATGATGGGTGAGGTGGGTTCGTGGGTTGGAGGGTAGGTGAGTGGGTGGAGTAACAGGCGGGATGGGAGGGTTATATTGATGGAGACGGCAAGGTTGCTGGGTGTGGTGGGTGAAAACCGAGTAGGTAGGCTGAGCGGTTAGCTCTGGCGGGAAGGGTGTGGTGATGAAGGTGGGTTGCTGGGAGGGGTGCTGTGGTTGGGTGGGTTGAACATGTAGCTGTAGTCATTACAACACATCGACTTTCACATGTATAAATATTTAATACTGACACCCCTTTCCCATTTGTATTTAGCCAGCATGGGGAAGGGTTTATTCTGGATACTACTACTCTCTCTCTCCCAGAATGAGATCCGGTGCCGCAGTGGACCAAATGCGGACTAATACAGAGACAAAACACTGAATATTGACACAGTTTGTATCAGGAAAATAGTAGAGGATATAGTGACCAATATGCAATGTAACTCACACAGGAAGAGGTGTTACGATACCTTCTATGGCACCGAGAATGCCAACATTGTGTGTACCGTCACTCCGCCTTCTGATGATATCTGCGTAAATGTTGATCTTGCAGTCTTTGAACAGAATGAAATAGAGAGAGAGAGAGAGAGAGAGAGAGAGAGAGAGAGAGAGAGAGAGAGAGAGAGGAGGAGGAACAACAACAACAATAGGAAGAACAAGACAAAAATAACAACAAAATGAAGAAGAGGAAGGAGAAGAATAAAAGAAAAAGGATAAAAGGAAGAAGGAGGAGGAGAAGGAGGAGGAGGAGGAGGAGAAGGAGGAGGTGGAGAAGAAGAAGAAGAAGAAGAAGAAGACAGCAAGGAGCAGAGGGAAGAACAAAAAATAAACACCCAAGAAGACCATCACCCGTTCAATCCCACACCATCATCACGACAAATCAGTTGGCGTTGAAACAGCTGTTATTATCCCGACAGGTTACCATCACGTGTGTTATTATATGGTCTGGTGTCCCTGGGGGAAGGTCTCTATTATCTTCACTGAGAACAGCTGGCCCAGGAGGCCTGACCAGAGCAGTGCAGAAACCGTATTTATGAACTAACTTAAGCCTACTGTTTTTAGTAAGGCGACTGTTTTTTTGTTTGTGTGTGTTTTTTTTAATGCATCTGTCCAGCCAATGCACGATTACGTTGAACTTAGTAGGGCGCAGAAAAAAGGAATAGTTTCTCGAGGCTATATCTTAGTCTTCCAGATCCAAATATTTATCCCAAGCTGAATAAAATTATTTGGAGTTGGCAAGTTTGAATTATAGAATATTTCATCCTTTAGAATGGGTTAAGTTGTGCTTGATATTATATATATATATATATATATATATATATATATATATATATATATATATATATATATATATATATATATATTATATATTTATATATATATGCTCGTCTTCACTTGTACAGCTAACAAAACTTCATAATCAGAGCGAGAAGATGACAAAATTCGAAAACCAGACAAAAGTAAGAGTTCACTGGCATACTCTGAACACTTGCTAAGTTCATTTAAAAGACAGCAACTGTGTAATGAGAGATTAACTACGAGAGTAAGGTGGATGGGTGACGCAAAGGGAGAAACCGGGGATAAGATGGAATCATAGGATGGAGAAGTAAATGAGTGCGGGGGAGTCAGAGTTGGAGAAAAGGCATCCTGAAGGTGGAAGACAGAATGGCTTGGGGGAGATTAATTTGTTGCCACCCCTTCCCATATTAAGGTATTTGACCTGAGACAGACAGAACAGCAAAGATGGTCTTTGCTACCTTCTTGTATGGGGATGCCATTTTAAATTTACTGGGTTCAAGGTGTTGGGTAGGCACGCCTTCACACGGAGGCACTGATGTGACCGGACGGCTCCACTGCAAGGCTACACAAACGTCAATAACAACGTACCGTACAGCATCCTCATCAGTGTAGAGCTCGAACCCACCTCGCCACCGCGGGCCTAAAAGATGTGTGGCCGCCACGTAATTTTGACCTTTTATATCTGTTCTTTTTATTTTTCTTTAGATACACACACCCCGACCATTTTCTATGTGGGTGTTAGTTAATTTAAGCTCTTCCGACCACGATGGTTGACAAATAGTTTATATTATTAGCGACAAGTTGAATAACTTCGTGCCATAAAGCACCTTCATTCACTACCACCCACACTGCAATAGGTCGGGCTGTGTGAATCTGAAAAGATAAATGTCATAATTATGTGACGGCCACACATCTTTTAGACCTGCAGTGGCGCTTGGGTTCCAGCCCTACACTGATGAAGGTGCTTTACAGTACGATGTTATTCAATCCGTTATTAACCCGTCACATCCCGAGGTTTTCCGCACCTCCAACATCCCCCAGTCCCAAGGTATTTTCGATTTTTTTTTTTTTTGGCTAAAACCTTCGCTTTTGGTGAGAAACATCGAAAATTCATAGAGAAATCGCTCACCTGAGGTTTAAAGTGCCCAATCCAGGTAGGAGTTCCTCCTTACCTGAGTGGGTTTTCTAACATGCTGGCACCAAAGAAAACGAGTTCTATGGGAGGGTAACTATTTTATCCACTCATAAACGGTATTTATTTATTTACTTGGTACGAATGTTTATGTAGTATGACAGTATATTGGTTTTCAAGCAGTAATAAAGGCATTATAAGCATTGTTTCACTCACTAACTAATCACCATACCTGACCTATTTTTGCCACACTACCTGATCATTATTTCTGGCTGTTTCTTCTTCTAATGCTATGTAAACATTGTCCTCCACATTGTCATCGATTGGGGAATCACTCTGGCCCTGAATAACTTTACTAGCCAGGTCACTGGTAACAGGTCCTTTGCCAAGACAATGGCGTGATGGGGGGAGGGGGGAGGTTATGCAGTGTAAGGCATTGTCCCTGCTTGGCATCTTGTAGAGGAATAGAGGAAGGTGTCCCGTGTATACATACGAAAAATCACGTGCAAAAATTGAAAATTTTGCAAATTAGCGACCTTGCAATTGCACGACGTACTGGTACGTCGCCGGGACTGGCAAATGCAAATCGTTACAACGTACCCATACGTCGTCGGGACGGGGCGGGTTAATAAACTGTATAAACGTTATAGAAAGATATCTCAGTTTTCTCCCTATCCCCCGAAAGGAGAATGGTGCACTGCCTGAGAAGTGCAGCTTTAGCCTGCAGTCCACCGGGTTCATATGCAAATGAGTCTAAAACCGCAACAAGAACAGCAACAACAGTGTTCATACAGTTTTATGGAAGTCTGGTAGTCCAGGGGCTAGAAAGACCCTCCTTTAACCCATTCGCTTTGAGTGTCCACTAATTTGAATAAAATTTTCTGTTGCTAGGATAGGATGAAAAGACATCACTGCGGTGATGTTTTTCTGGGTTTACTGTGATGGATAAAGGAGGCTCCCTAACACCTGTTTATTACATGTTTATTTCTGCAGGTAGCTCGTTCATAATCATATACTCGTGTCTCTCTCTCTCTCTCTCTCTCTATATATATATATATATATATATATATATATATATATATATATATATATCGAAAATTCATTTCAGCAACGCAAATCCGCAAAGTAAAAAATTTTCATTCCGTCACTGCAAATCCGTGAAATTCTGAAATTTGCCGTTCTGCAAATGCAAAAACACACACGCAAACCATTTTCATCCCTTTCAGTACCACAGCATCAGCTTCATTTTATTCTGGATACAACTACAGGATTAAGATTAGGATGATGTTTTTCATAATCACGGGGTTAAAAATCATATCTAGTTACTCATGCACTACAGTTATATCTTTATTTACTCTATTCTGACTAACAGTAGGTGACTATGAAGTTTGGAAATTATCTAAAATAATGAATGGTACATATAAAATTACAGTTATAGTAAAATTAAAATACATATTTCAGTTATTACTATTATTAGTATATTAGACTGTTTTTACCGCAAAACAAGGGTAAATCCTTCACTATTGTGTATAAACAAATTGAATTATTACACTTCACAGTTCACACTTGGCAAGTTGACACATCAGTTCACCTCTACTCCTCGGCTCTAACCTCCTCAGTCTTCACTCCTTAGTCACAGTCAGACTCCACCAACAACTGGGACAACTCCAACATACAGTATGTCTATCTATCCGTCTATCTATCTATCTATCTATATTGATCCCACCTGGAGGAATGTGGCTGTCTGGTGAGAACAATGGTAAAATTGTGTTCAGTTTCATTTCGTATATTTCTTGTTTAATCTGTTATTTACCCACCTAATGATTTTTGTTGAGAATGAAATACAGTACTGGCACTGGCAATGCTATAAGTTTGACAATTTGAAACTTACTGTAGACTGAAGGCCATATTCTAGGTGGACTGGGAGGCTTCATAGCACATCTTTGCACTTTTCATCTTGTTATTGGCTTGTATGCTAAACGAGTCTTTCTAGTATCAACGTAATTTACATCAGTAGCATACATTATACCGTCTAAAAATCAGGAAATTAAACTGATCTTGAAATAGACATTATATTCCTCTTTATTTATTTAAGGGGGGGAAACATCTTGGTTGGCTTTTATCCTTAGATTCTTATTTCTTACCCTCACCCCAGAAAGCAAATACAATATATCATTATGATAATGTTGTGAGGAACTCTCCAATATAAAGTAGAATAAGACTTTCTAAGACGATGTTATGCTTTACTATTTAATGACGAGTACGAACGTTTGTTATATTACCAGATCTTTTGTCCAAAGAGTAACATGCTTGTTATTTATCAGTTCAGACTGTATAGTTCATCTTTATATACTGTGCATTTGAACAGTTTAAATAAAAGACAAACAAAAACAGCTGTGCTAATTCATTGGTATTGGTATTTAACTGTAACAGCTTTTAAATGTAGGCTGTATATGGTTGGAGTAATTAAAGAGATTATGGCTAGGATAATGAAAGCTGGTAAAAAATGTAATTAACCCCTTCTTTACCGAGCACCATATCCTGGATTGGCGGCCACCACCCCCTCCACACCGAGTTGTCACGCAACTTTTTTGGTGCATTATCTAATATTTTTTTTAACATCCCATGCCAACGGCCATACCACGTTGAGTACACCGCTTCCCGTCCGATCAGCGAAATTAAGCAACGTTGGGTCTGGTTAGTACTTGGATGGGTGACCGCCTGGGAACACCAGATGCTGTTGGCATAATGTTCTCCCTACGTGTCAAGTGGGGTTGGTGGAGGATTAGTGCCCCTCCCTGTAAAACAATTAGCTCTAAGCCTTGGCCACCCCGTTTGGGATACATGGCGTCTGGCAGTGAATGAACGAACGTTCCTCCCTCTTGGCTTATACCCATTTTCATTCCTTTCCTGAGACCTTTGTATGAAGCCAGTGAGTATCAAAAAGAGATGAAGCTGATCTCTCTCTCTCTCTCTCTCTCTCTCTTTATATTTCTGTTTGAAGGAATCGTAAAACTATCGTACAAAATGTATGATAATGAAAAATGCTATTGTACATCGTACCGAAGGTGAATTTATCGTATATATACAATTTTTATTGTACATATGGCAACAGTGCGTTAGTGGCGGACAGTGAGCCGACGACTCACCCAGACGCGTACATATGGCAACAGTGCGTTAGTGGCGGACAGTGAGCCGACGACTCACCCAGACGCGCCGCTTCCTGCCGGGCTAGGCTTCGTAGATGTTCGCGGGAAGATTTTCGTTTGCGGAAGTGCTTCTGGAAGCTCAAAACCGCGAATTTGCTTAGAATTTGTCGCAAACGCAAATAGGCAAACGAAAGCACACTTCCGCAATTGTGGAATTTGCGGTTTGCGGTGGTAATCGCAGAAGTGCCCAGCTTTGGTTTGTGTGTGTGTGTGTGTGTGTGTGTGTTATTTATGGAATCTTATTTGGTAATATTGAGATGTTTGAGAATAACAATGTGCAGCATGCAAAGAAGAGAAAAATACTTAAGGGAGGGATGCTAGAAAGCCTCAACGATGGCGAGCGTCCCACCTTAAGACATTTTATGGCGGAACTAAAACACTTTATGAAAGACTACCTGATAATGTAAGGGTTAATGGAGGCTGGTTGTATTTATGGCACTCTAAAGAGTGTCCTCTCACAAACAGGAAGTCATCTGGCGGTAGTAATACGAAACTACAATAGGCGTCATCGTGTTGAAGCTGCTGGATCACTTATAATGTTTCTGTTGCTGTGTCGTACTCTGGATGACTCGGGAGGTTTTGTAACACCTCATCCTTAATTATATATTTTGAATATTACACCCCATAGCGCTTTTGTGAGTCATTCTTACAAACTATTTGGAGAGTCAAAGAATAAGAATAACTCACAACTGGATGTTCATTGTAATGTGCAAAATAAATCGCTCAGGAAGAGGCGAGAAGAAGAGTACTGCGTGTTGCTTTATTATGATCCGATAAAAGCCATATGTGGGAGAATAAATAAAGATGGTACTAGACAAAACATGAACAAACCATTTACTATTCGCTTCGTCAGCCTTTGTTCCCAATCTTAACTACGCGTCAGTATGATTCATGTTCAACTTACGTAATAACTACCTGCAAACTCCCACACCCTTTCTGATCTTATTGTCTATTGGCAAATAAACTCTTCTTGCTCTTTGGGCTTTCATAAACCAAACCCGACCCCAAATGCGCTACATCCTTCTTGTTTGTACCTTGGCAGGCGATTGGTAACCATTATAGATGACAAGCAGCAAGTTCCCCTACCAGTAAAAATAGAACCCTTTGAAGATGTAGAATTTTCCGGTGCTGAACACAATCGTCCAGGCAAATCAGAGTACCTACACTCTACCAGCGTTGTGGACGGGTTACTGAGTATTTCTGTTGCACTTTGAATACATTTCATCTTTATGTGGGAGTAGGATGCATACAGTAATGATGTAAGTAGCCTATGTATAACTTTTCCTTGCTAAATTAAAAATTTGTGGTTAGTGGAAATTAATGATGATGATGATGATGATGATGATGACTACACATCACTTCTGCTTGCTGAATAAAACTGCTTAAATTCGTGGGAAAGAATAATCTCGTTTTAAATATTACGTTGGAAGGGACAAGGTGGCGTGATAATTGCTTAACACACACTCCTCAGCTAACAAGAAAAGCACCCAAAATGTTGTAATGCTTAACTTTACCCAAATATTATGTAGTATTTGTCTCTTCAGTCCTATGATGTAATTTTTATTTTATTCTTGCGACAACCAAACGATTCAATTCAGTCGACTTGTGATTTTCCAAATGGAAGAGTTAGATACAGCCTTCATTAACTCCTACAGTACGAAAGACCACTTTTAAACTGAATGATATAATCGGGAAATGAAAGCAATATAAAAAACATGTCATTGAATACGAGGGTTGAAATAAACACTGGAATCCCGAACATAGTTTCCTATGTTGCAATATGCCTTAAATTTTAACCTCCTAGCTTGAAGTCTGAATGAGCTATTTTTTACACAAGCTCACTTGCAAACTGAGGCAAAGTAAACACCGTGTATACCTAGTGCTTTGCCGGAGGAATACACGACGGAATGGGTCTGGTGTTCAGCACTGTAGTCGGTTTGGTTTTGCCTGCCGGTGTCACATGCACCAAATTCGTAAATACACAAAATATCCATAAACTAAAGTACCTTATGTCACATCCCTGGTCAATGGCAATATTATTATATATAAGTGCTTTTTTTTTTTTTCATATGCAAAGAGAGTGTTTGATTTCTGCCCACAGACTTTCCCTTTATAATCAAGGGCAGTCATCTATTTGACAGCGTAAGTCCAGTGGTGAAGATCTGATAGAGATTTATTTGTGCATACACGAACTGGGTGCATGTGATCCTTTGCATAAAGTACTCTTTATCATCTCCTCATATATAGGTACTGTATAGGGAACCCTGTGCATAAGTTATATTGTCCATATGCAAACTTGGTGTATGTGATCCTATGCACAAAGTACCCTTTGCCATATCCCCATATTAAAGTATGTGGAACTTTGTGGATAGGGTACTTTGTGCATATGCAAACTTGATGCATGTGGCACCGTTGTCCGGCCACTTATAGAGCCTGAATAGTAAGTCATAACTCTATGACATTCATTGAACTTCATTTGGGAGACAGGCATGAGCTTTCTTTGTTACTCTTGTCGGTTTGTTTTTCCCTGACGGAATTCGGCCACTCTCACAGCCTGAATACGTACTGCATGCATTAAATGGGATAAATCTTGTTATGAGATACGAATAAATCTCCTCGGGTTACAGCCTTATCTACCTTCCAGTCTGATGTCAAGGTGTTGACGGTGTCAAGCTGTTGATGGTGTCAAGGTGTAGATCTCAAGATGTTAATTATGTGACGGTAAAGCAAACATTTTTATCCATTAGCCATACTTGGTGGTAAGGTCGAGGGTCAGCCAAAAGGGTAAACCAGTTATTTCTTAGAACAGTAGTTCAAAGGCTATGGCCACGTAGGAAGGTCATCTTCAGCAGTTTTGGTGCAACTTGGACTAAACTTTGTGGAAAGACTAAGGGTAGGGCAAAAACGAAGGGAACCAGTTTCGAGAATAATCATAGGGGAAGATTACAGGGAAAGGCCAATTATCATGGTACCTTTGCAAGGTTAATTTAGTCGTTTTGATCCGATTTATATCAGACGTGGTGGAACAATTGCAAGAAAGCCAAGAACGATGGGATTCAGTTTTGAGAACAACTCGTTGATAGTCAAGATCAGTGGGTAAAATCAAACATTAGGTCCCTACGCCCATTGTTGGGCGCCCGTGGTGTACTCTCTTACTGCTCCTTGTTCTTCCTGCTTCCACGCTACTTTCATCAGCTAAGACAGTCTTTTCGATAATCATAAGTTAGACATATCCTACGTTAGTTCCATCATTAGAAAGGCCTTTCGCAGGGTAAATAAAATCGTCTAGATGCAGCGAGGATGACCTTAAAAAATAAAAAAAAAATCACTGAAATGAAGAAGGTAATGCGATGGGAAGCTGTGATATTGTGTTACAGCATAGGAGTTGGTACTTTCGACAAAACAGAGGATGGAAAAGATTGCAGAAGTTTGCATGTCGATATAGTGCCTTGATGGAATGTGAAAATTTTAGTTCCAGTATAACCTTTTCTGTCAGGGGATCTATAACAGGTTAATAAACTTCTATGAAATTGACTTATAAATAATAGACAAAAATATAACTTATTCGAGAAACTTTTACTGTTAGCATTTGCTTAATATTAGTAATTTTGTTGGGTTGGTTTGATAAAGAGAGTCTTTATTTAATATGTTTTTTATTAGCCAAACAAAATAACCTTGAATGGGTCTAAATATAAGAAAGAAGTATTTCACAAGCAGCGACAGCAGTGTATAATGCATTCCTTCGCAACATTTCATGCTATAATACACACTGGAAGAATTAGGCTACCGGTACCATATGGACCATATTCATACTGAGAAAACACAAAACACAAGGTCCAAGCCAGGCCGGAAACGTTGCGTCTTCTAAATAAACATTTTCCCTACGGAAGTATTGTATCAGGAGCATAGGAATCTCGCCACTGTAATCGTTTTGGGTATGGAATTCCTCAACTAGTCATTAATATATATATATCAGCTTGGAACCCCACAGCTGATCACCAATTTATATATATCAGCTGAGTCGTGACCTCACAGTTCCAAGCAAGGTTATAACGTTGCTCTTGGTTAAGTCATCTCCGGCTGACACACTCCACCAAAACGTCTTCTCACACACTGGAGATGGTGGGAATCGGTGTACGTATAATCCTGTTGAAGGAATGTAGAGGTAGCTTATGCAGGTGAAGAGAAACGGAGCAGATTAACTCTCTATTTATTGGCCACAGAAAGATACAACTGCGACACAGAGAGAGCTCAGAGTTGTACGTCCCTCTCGTTTGAATGATAAATGCATTCTGCCCTAGCCCGCCAGCGTCCCCCTCTGGGTGTGGCGCTGGGGTCAGCAAAATCAAAGGTGCTAAACCTCCACAGACAACTGGGATTTATACATGAATTAAAGCATTATAACTATACCATGTACATTATACACCTCAATAAAGTAGTATTGATTACATTATACCAACAAGGTAAATATTTCCCTCAAGACTCAAACATACATACAACTCATATTTCTCTATTGTCTTCCCTTTACTCTAGGTTTTGATTAAAAGCAGATGTCTGATTGCGCATCCCATTCCAAGCCAAACTTTACAGTGAAATGATGTTTGGTTATTTATCCTTCATACTACGTTGTGCATTGTTAATTATGAATAAACATCTTTTATGCAATATGCAACAATAGTGTGAAACTATAACTGGTCTTGGGAAACAATATTGGCACCAGAACAGTATAACTCTTCTACATGAATGGTTTGCGGTGCTGTAAAACCATTAATCACAACGTCATCTCAGGTTCATAGTAAATATCTTCATGTCTCTAGCATTTTATCATTTGTACAGCTATGAACAAAATTTCGATGACACTTCTCTTCTGGGTGAGGCAATGGGAAGTGGTACATGAATCTGTGTGTGTGTGTGTGTGTGTGTGTGTGTGTGTGTGTGCAGTCTTGTTACCTCGCCCGGACAGAGTCCGGCGAGGTATTGTTTTTGGTCGTTTCTTTATTTCTTTGTCTGTTAGCAAAAAAAAAAAAAAAAAAAAAAGGCTGAATGAAATTACATGAAACTTTCAAGATATGTGGCACTGGTTCTAAAAGAAAGTGATAAAATTTTGGAGGTAATCGAGTGACCATGAAAGGTGAAAATCAAGGTCACGAATTATCAGAGGGCTTTAACTTGAAACCGGTTGAAGATAGAGATATTTACTATTATGAACATACAGGAACTCGTAATATGGGCTTTAATTTAGCACGAAGATCTTTGACCTTGAGTGACCTTGAAAGGTCAAACGCAAGGTCACGGATATTCAGGAGGCTATAACTCGAAATTGGTTGAAGATACTGAGATAATTATTATCATCACTATACAGGAAGTCTCATATGGGCTTTTATTTGGTACAATGACCTTTGACGCTGAGTGACCTTGAAAGGTCAAACTCAAGGTTACGGATATTCAGTGGTTTATAACAAGCAACTGGTTGACGATACAGAGATAATTACTATGACCAACATATAGGATGTCTCATATGGTCTTTCATTTGTGACTATGGCCTACGACGTTGAGTGACCTTGAAAGATTAAAGGCAAGATCACGGATTTTCAGAAAGCATAGCTTGAAAACATTTGCGCCATTACTTTAGACGTTAATTATCTACTGACACTAAACTACAGTATGCAATTCAGTATTTAACAGCAATAAAATAACTGCTGTCGGGCGAAGTTTGTTGTGCCTGGCATCAATTGATTACATGGTTGCTAAAGCAAAGTTCTGTTTTTCTTACATGTACTCATTAACCTCTCAACTATCTCCTATACTCCATGTCCAGTGAAAGCAACAACACCATGGCCCCTTCTGAAATACTGTATTGTTTTGTACGCCTAGATATACGCGAAGGACAGTGTTGGAAATTTCTAAAAGTGAAGGAAGAAGGAACCTTACAACTTCGCGACTATGAGACGGTAGGCACAGAGAGGTATGTTAAGCGCCTTCTCAGTAATTTCTCACGTGCAATAGCTCTGGAGATTAGTGGATTAAGCAGGAGTGTTTGTGTGTCCTGTTCTCAACGTAGCAGAACTGACCAGGAAGTTTACTTCAGCTATACCTGTCTCATTGATATATATATATATATATATATATATATATATATATATATATATATATATATATATATATATATTAGCAGGCATAATTATTAAACAGCTACTTTTATAGTCTCTAAAACATCAGTTTTCAGTCAGTCTCTGTAGGTTACTCTCTCTCTCTCTCTCTTTCTCATACTAGACTAGCAAAATTCCTTTCATTTTACTCATGCACATTCATTAACAGTCTTTATTTCCCGCTATCGTGTTCTGCCACTTTTTCTCCTCCACTTAGTTTCACTCTCCCCTCATAACCTGGGCCATAAAGATAAGCAGCACGAACCAGACCGGTGCTTGTTTTTATTTATTTATTTATTTTTTTTATCCCCCTGACGCCATCTATGCTCCATCTTGCTCTCTTCAATTGGCTTTGTTTTTATTAAGTGAGACCTTTCGATCTGAAAGGGGATGAAATTGCCTTCATTAACATGGTGCGGCTATATTAGGCTGAGAAAATCTAGATTAAGTTTAGGTTTTGGTCAGGCTAGGTTAGTTAGGTCTGGATAGGTTAGGCTAATTTAGATGAACGCATAGACATTATCCTAACCTAACTTAACTAACCTAGCCTAATCTAACCTAAACTTAACCTAGATTATCTCAGCCTATCTTAACCGCAGCCTAAATTAACCAGCCTTTAACAAACCCATCCAATTTTAAGCTCAATTCACGAATTCCTTAGGGATTTCAAGAAGTCACTGGTTACATAAATTCCCTGAAATATATATATATATATATATATATATATATATATATATATATATATATATATATATACTGTATGTATAAAGGTACGTACATACATACATACATATACTCCTATACGTACAGTACATACCAACATACATACAGATATATTAGTCGTTCGTATATTTCTTGCCACAGCAATACTGAGCTGAATTATATCATCAGGCAGCAGCAAGAATAGAACGCACTTGTACTGTACATTATAAAGGAGTAGCGATTCAGCTAAATACTTTTCCAGTTACCCGTCTAAATAGTGAAACAATTTGTTGTAGAACCTGGTTATATCTTGTATACATGTGTCTTTCTCAAACAGAGGAATGTAATATTGTTCCATTTTTAATGCCTGCAGTCACGAATGACACACAATATAATCACATAGAAAGAAAGAGGAAAAAGAAATCAAACTCTCTCTCTCTCTCTCTCTCTCTCTCGTGTGATGTTATCTGCTAATGGGGGTTAATTAAGGTAGTCCATTATCATGTCCGGTATATCTTACTAGCAACACAGATTCAATTAAAGTCTTCAACATGAGAAAGTTTCTTGTTCTTTTTTTTTTCCTTCAACGTGACGATTCTTAATTATCCCTCTCTAATTTAAACTCATTTCACGAATTCCCTAGGGATTTCATGAAATCACTGGTTACACAAATTCCCTGTAATATATATATATAGATAGATAGATAGATAGGTAGGTAGATATAAATATAGACAGACAGACAGATAAATAGACAGATAGTTACACTGTATACACATCCTGTCCACCATCGTGACCAGAAGACCTAACATTCATTAGCCTATCTCCTCTGGTGTAATAGGTCAAGTGTTTTGATCCAATAGGACAACGCCATAATTGCATGATAGATTTATAGGAAAACGCCATATTTATATGATAGATCCATAAGAAAACGCTGTAATTACGTGATAGATCCATAGGAAAACGTCATTATTACGTGAAGGCCACACATCTTTAAGACCTGGAGCGGCGAGGTGGCTGCAAGCCCTACACTGATTCGGGTGCCGTACGATACAATGTAATTATAAATTTTATTGAAATATATTCTAACATTTGCATACCGGGAAATAAGTAGAAATATTGGAACAGATTTTGTAACCATAAATTTTTCCTTCTGTCTAGCTGCTGATAGCCCTCGTAGACAGATTTATTACAATCTCTGACATCTAATGCTGTTCGTCAGACAGAAACCACGGGGCTTTTTATATAGCAGATCAAGAGAATGAGTGACTTGTAGCATTATCACTTTATCTATATGGGCAGGTTGTTAATGGCTAGAGAAACAGGTTAGTAAGTAAATAACCTGAAAGATTTTCCTGATTATTAAGGTCTAAACAAAATGAAGTATAGAGGTTCACTTGCATAAAGTATCCCGACAGCTGCAGACAGTTTTAGGATCTTAATATAAGTAATTTGAAGATTTAATAACACCTCTTATTTTGCGACTTATTTTACATGTTATACCTCAGTATTGTAGTGATTATCATCATCATCATCATTAGCCGTTTGAGTATCCACTGCAGGACCGGCCTATCCCGATCAAAGTCGGGACGATACAGCCAATGTATCTCTACCAAGTGGCTTAGGCTGTCTGGTAGAGACTGTATGTAGGGTGAGAAGTGCTTGTAAGTGTAATTGTAGTGTTGGAGTGGCTTTGGATGTGTGTGTGGTCTGTGAACCAAGTGTAATCTGCCCGCGCAAGCCGACTGAGTGCAAGCAAACTTTATAGTAAGCGACACTGGTTCAACCACAGCACCCCTTGTGTCCGCCAATGCAGTACGTGGCTGGGTGAACACTCCCAAAGTTTATTACCCTGGCGGGGGGCGAACCCTTGTTTACCCGTGTACGAAACGCACACTCTACCACTATACCACAGAGGTTCCATTATCTATATCTATCTATCTATCTTTCTATCTATCTCTATACAGTACTACTGACGAAAACTGTATCGATATTAAAATGATATACATAATATACAGAAGAATATCAAGGTGTAATTTGCAAATTAAATATATAACAAGGAGTAGCCACGAAGCCCCCTATGGAGCTTTGAATACTACGGTACTGAAGCAGCAGCAACAACAGCAACAACAACAACATCAACAACAAAAGTTCTAGTAGTAGTAGTAGTAGTAGTAGTAGCAGCAGCAGTAGTAGTAGTAGTGGTAGTAGTAGTGGTAGTAGTAGTACTTGTTGTTGTTGTTGTAGTGGTGGTGATGGAGGTGGCGGTAGCTGCACCCCTAGGTTCACGGGGATGTGTGCCAGGTGGACTGGAAGTTTCACATGCCTGCCTACTACAGTTTGCCATCATCCTTTCTGGAGACAGGAAGTAAAAGAAGCAACGTTTCCTTTACCTGGCAGTGATGCCGTTCACCTATGTGAGTGACACCATGTGCAGGCGTCCCTCTCCAGCACACTCTTGTGGCAACAGTTAAGATACACTAAAAACGGAAATCATTGCAGTGAAGGGGTTAGTCGGCACTTGCTTCACTTACTTACCAGTTTCTCACATCTCTGTTGGTGCTGGAGAGGGATGCCTTCTCGTGGTAACACCAGTAATACCGACCAGCTCCTCTGCCCGGTTAAAATAAAGTCCCTTAACTCCCATCATATCATCGGAAAGGATGATGGTGGACTGTTGGAAAAGGGTAACTTCAGCTGACAGACCACCGGGTGCACGCCTAAGATGACCCTAGGTTTATTACTACTGCTACTACTACTGTCATAAAGACTTTGTAGTTACTTGTAGAGAAGTTATATATATTAGACTTGTGGACGAGCGGTTGTTATACTTGAGTAGCTTTGTAAGTAGATAATCTTCTTTCCCATTTGCCGTGCAATGACAGGAGAGGTAAAGAATAGTATGGGACTATATTTATTTGTCTTGGAAATATTAACAAGTCTCTCACTCACGAGTGAGTATGAGTAGAGTCCCTGTCTCCCTCTCTCTGTCTCTCTCTCAAGTTGCTAAGCCCTTCTCCCTGCGACCTGTCTGTTCTATGGCTAGCTTCCTTCTGAGCTCTCTTTCCTAAATTCTGGTGAAACAGGAGAGGTATCACGTGTGTTCCCTGTGGTTGGAAAGTACTAGAAGCCTGTGTGTGAGTATGTGTGTATGTGTGTGTATGGTCACTAGTCGCTGTTGTGTGCCTATAAAGCATTCCTTGAGTTAAGAGTGTGTAAGCATGTTTAGCATTGCTCGATTCTTGCAGACACAGTACCTTCTCATCATCCGACTTCCTGCTTCTATCTGTCTCTCTATCTATCTATTTAACTATCTATCTATTATGATTTGTAATTATAATATGGAGTCCCAACATATGCTCGGTCACGCGAAAATGGCGTACCATCGACAGTTAATAGTCATAACATATTAATACATATTATATACACATTATAATGAACTTATAAGCTAATTAAGTGAAATACATAATATTGTAAAAGTAACATAAATGTATGAATATTGTGTACATATAATATTCATAGTAAATAGCAATTATCCAGTAATATTACATTTTAAACAAGTTGTATACATTTTGTGAGATGTGTATGTATAACAGACATATGCATATAATTGTGCAATGGTAATACTGCTAGGTTATACATTACATATTGAGTTATCACTTTAGTAATGTCTAATATTTCACCTAACTTGTATGATGATACTGGTAATACAGAATTATGCTATAGTTGAATGACTTGTAATATTGTACTAAGATTGTGGTAATACATAATTGTAACATTTTATGAATTGTTACAAAATATTGTGGTAATGCATAATTGTGTTGGCCTTATAATTGTAGTTACATTTTGTTAATGCAACTGTTACATAAGTGTCTTGGCCTTATAATTGTAGTTAAAGTTACATAAAAGTTACATCTTGTTAATGCAACTGTTACATAAATGGTACATATTGTTTGTAGTTACATAATTGTAGTTAAAGTTACATAAAAGTTACATCTTGTTAATGCAACTGTTATATAAATTGGTACATATTGTTTGTAGTTACATAATTGTAGCAAGTGTAACATAATGCAATCGTTTGTCGTTACATAATTGTTACATATCGTTTGTAGTTACTTAATTGTAGTTAAAGTTACATAAAAGTTACATCTTGTTAATGCAACTGTTACATAAATGGTACATATTGTTTGTAGTTACATAATTGTAGCAAGTGTAACATAATGCAGTCTTTTGTCGTTACATAATTGTTACATATCGTTTGTAGTTACATAATTGTAGTTAAAGTTACATAAAAGTTACATCTTGTTAATGCAACTGTTACATAAATGGTACATATTGTTTGTAGTTACATAATTGTAGCAAGTGTAACATAATGCAATCGTTTGTCGTTACATAATTGTTACATATCGTTTGTAGTTACATAATTGTAGCAAGTGTAACATAATGCAATCGTTTGTCGTTACATAATTGTAATAATTGCAGTCCTGACATATGAATCAGGTCATGCTGCGGTCGATGATAGTGATGATGTGTCATGCCACTTGCTTGTGGAGACAACAATTTGCTTTTTTGTTTGTAGTTTATGTGGTATTTTGGCATTTGTAGTAACACTTACACTTATTTTCATTTGTTTGTTATGTGATCTTACTCTATTTCTCTCTGATTTCTTTCTTACTTTTTCTTTCTTTCTTTTTTTTTTTTTTTGTATGTATTGATTTTCTATCATTTGTTTTTCTTCGTTTGTCTACGTTTTTTCGGTGTTACTCGAGGTTGCATAATTGCTGGCTAATTTCCTTGGGACCCTTTTTTAAGGTTTAGTTTATATTGCACAGATATTACTGAAAATGATATTGTATAGTCCCATATTTTGTTATTTTATATAAAAAAAATATATATACACTATATACAGTATTAACTATATACACTGACTTGTTGTTCACTTGTACCTATCGTGGGTAATATGTGTGTCAGCACTGTGTGGAAATCATTGTCTTCACGATTGTGTTGAAGATGTTCACTCTTGCTAACGTCATTTGTGTTGGCCATTTTTGTTTTTCTGGTTTTCCTTGTAACTTAATTTATCTGTTTCCACTAGGTAGCTTTAATTAATAAATGTTTAATACAGTTCTTTTAATCGCTCACTGAGTAACTGTGATGGTATATTTTCTTTATCACTTTGTAGATGTAATAATGTATAGCTGTATGTATGAAACACGTATTTTATGTAGGTATAAATGGTAACACTCGTTGGTAGTAAATAAATGTTATAATAATGAATGAATATATACAGTGTAGAATATTTATTGTTGGTGATTATTTAGTGTTTGAGTTATGCAGATAACTGATGTAAGTATGTGTATTTAAGCTGTAACTATACAGCACGTTTTATATGTTTGTGAAGAAGCTTATTGTCTATCACTGTGTATTGTATAAATGAAGTAACTATGTAACTCACTAATTTTTACCGTGGTGGGAATGGTGTTAGTGATGGTGCAGGTGGTGAGTTGACTGACGTGGCGTCTATTCAGCAAGCACGCATGATGACATCGACTTCCCACACTGGTAGCTGTGGTGAGTGAATGAGTAGCGATGAGTAACTTGAATGAAGACGAGTGAGTAAGATGAGCTGTGAATATGGACTTGGTATTTGCTTCGTCGTCTTGACCTCTTCACTCCTGCTTGAGCGGTGGGGGTTGGGTGGATGTAGCAGAGAGAGGAGGGTGAGGTCTGGTGGTTATGAGTTATGAGTCGTGTCTCACTCTTCGTTTGTTTGTTTTGTTTTTTTTTGTCGATGTTTTCTCGGTCCCTTTCTCTTGTGATTTACTCGTTGTGGGATGAAGACTGCTGCTACTTGTAGGTGCGTGTAGAAGATTATACAGACGACTCGTAGAGTTGTTACTTGTAGTTGATTGTAGATGGTTGTAGTTCGTTGGTTCGTCGTAGAAATTTCAAGATTGTTTGTATCAGTTTTGTTAAACTACTTGCAAGGCATCCTGTGACCTCTTCACCTCTACATCAGCGTGATGATCGGGGAGACGGAGGGGGCTGGTTGGAGAGAACTGTCAGGAGCTGGTTGAGTTGTTGGTTGTGAGAGATTTTTTTTTTTTTTTTTTCAATCTTGATATTTTGTAGGAATTCACTGTTGATTCGCAGACGAGGTTCGTATACGTTCGCTGCTACCAAATGTCATAAAAGACTTTATAGTTACTTGTAGAGAAGTTATATATATTAGACTTGTGGACGAGCGGTTGTTATACCTGAGTAGCTTTGTAAGTAGATAATCTTCTTTCCCATTTGCTGTGCAATGACAGGAGAGGTAAAGAATAGTATGGGACTATATTTATTTGTCTTGGAAATATTAACAAGTCTCTCACTCACGAGTGAGTATGAGTAGAGTCCCTGTCTCCCTGTCTTGCTCTCTCTGCCTCTCTCTCAAGTTGCTAAGCCCTTCTCCCTGCGACCTGTCTGTTCTATGGCTAGCTTCCTTCTGAGCTCTCTTTCCTAAATTCTGGTGAAACAGGAGACGTATCACGTGTGTTCCCTGTGGTTGGAACGTTCTAGAAGCCTGTGTGTGAGTATGTGTGTATGTGTGTGTATGGTCACTAGGCGCTGTCGTGTGCCTATAAAGCATTCCTTGAGTTAAGAGTGTGTAAGCATGTTTAGCATTGCTCGATTCTTGCAGACACAGTACCTTCTCATCATCCGACTTCCTGCTTCTATCTGTCTCTCTATCTATCTATTTAACTATCTATCTATTATGATTTGTAATTATAATATGGACCTAACACTCCTACTACTGCTAGTCTGCTACTACTACTACTACTGCTACTACTACTACTGCTGCTGCTGCTGCTGCTGCTGCTGCTTATCAGTTTATCTCATCTCTGTTCCTATAACACTCATCTCAGCAATTTTATTTTGGTTATCGTTGCATTTATCTTAATATATTTTTCTATTACCTTATTCTATTAGACCATTTAGGGAGAATTCATTATGGCATCAAATTTATTATAGTACGTCGTGGAAAAAATGATTAAGTACAATCGTTACATTTACGTTAATATAATTTTCTATTACTTTATTCCCTTAGACCGTTTAGCGAGGATTCATTGTGGGAGTAAACTGATTTTGGTAAGTCGTGGAAAAGATAAATGAATATAGATCGGACAAGTAGAGAAAAAAAAGAACTAATGCCTGTCGTCTGCACGAGGGTCATTAAGGCAGACAGTTAACTATCGCCAAGTCACAGCCTTTCCTTAGAATACAAGACGTAACAATAATCCAGGTCTCAAACTGTGCTGCTGGATGAACAGGAACACTGTTGAAACAACGCTTGTCCAAGAGTGCCGGACTGCGAAAAGAAAGAGGGAGAACAAAGAGAGGGAAGGTAGGATAGGGAAGGAAATTGCTATAACGTTTCATATTTTGCACAGAAAAAAGTATAAGGAAAAAAAATGACAGAAAAAAAGTGTTAGTGAATGGACGACTCGCTGCAGGTAGAAAGAGGCTGATGAGTTCAGGTATGTATGAGAAAAGAAAAAATACCTGACGGTTAAAGCTCATTACGCGAACCCTATGTTAGTGGCCTTGTGGTTATAACGTCTCAGAGTCAGTGATGGCCATGCATAGTTTCGATCCTTAGGAGGTGATTGGAAGTTTTTCGATTATGAAATGTCATCAAGCCAAGTATGCTGGTCGTCTACCCCTACATGTACTGGACGGTGGTTGCCTAGCCCTCGGCCTCTGGACCTCGAAGGGGGTAACATGTGACTGGCTGTTACCGTTAACGTTTACACTGATACAAAAATGTTTCACCTTAACATTCCCGCGAAGGAGGATGGCATCCTTTTCGAAGACTCACCCTATACTGCTGCGCGAGATTCAGCATATCTATGTGTCTATCTGTATGTTTGTGCCTTATCGTCTGATCGGCTGTGACCGATTTGAATGAAACTTCCTGAGTGTTTTCGTTTGGCTGCTCCGGAGATATTTTACCATATACAGTTTTCCAACCATGATTATTTTCAGAAATAGTGAAAGGAGGTCAGATATGGCTGTGATATCTCAGCACGTGTTGTACAATGTACTCTCATCCGTAATGTGATATATGGGGGGCGTGACCCCCAATGATTATTGGTGGGTCAGCCCCCTCCTAAAAATTAAAACGATCAGAAATAGGAGAAATTGAGATGACGGATTTCAAAGAGACTTCTGAGACAAGTTCGTCTCGTTCCTTGATAGTCTCCCTATATAAAATTTTTCACCATTTTTTGGTGGGTCCAGCCCCCTCCAAAACATTTAAAGAATGCAAAATATTGGAAGCAGGACAGATATCGTTTTGAGAGTACATGCTGTATTATGGGATCCCACCAGCTAACAACTACTGGTACTACCACCATTACTACTGTTGCTACTACTACTACTACTACTACTACTACTACTACTACTAGTACTACTACTACTACTACTTCTACTACTACTACTACTACCACCACCACCACCACCACCACCACTACTACTATTACTACTACTGCTACTACTACTACTATTACTATTAATACTACTGCTACTTCTACTACTACTACTACTACTACCACCACTACTACTACTACTACCACGCCTACTACTACTACTACCACGACTACTACTACTACTACTACTGCCACTACTACTACAGTTACTATTACTACTACTACTACTGCTACCACTACTATTACTACTACTACTAGTACACACACTGAGTATATCCTTGGATATCATCCTTTCATAAATTCCACCATTGCCATCATGTAACTTTTACATCGGGAAACTGGCTTATTTTTGAAGTGAGAAATATTATATTGTAGTTCTTTCAACTCGACATGCATATTGCAGGACTGGGTATGCAGTGCTTTCTCTAACTGCACAGGAAGATACTGCACAGGAAGATACTGCACATCTACTATTTTATCGTTATGAATACTGTAACAGAGGAAAGTGTGTAATGGTAGGACAGCAGCAGGATAAGAAAGTCACGCAAAATCATAAGCATATCATTCGCATAAATAAAACACAAAAATTACATCCCACAGGATGGTACATGTTCCAGGGGCCATTTTTACAAAAGATTCTAACCAATGTAAAAGTCTCTAAAACAGTTAACTGTTATCACAGATGGTTTTGCTGTACGTTTTCTGTCACTTTAAACTCAGTGTAATTTGATTGTCAAGTATTTGGTAGCTGTAAGAGTGATAATAAGCATATATACATGAAATCTCAATTACAGCTGCTTAGTATAGTTTATACGTACGGAAGCAGATTAAAATATGCAATTTCCCTTTGAACTCGGTCCGCCAGTCATTTTCTGTCAATTATAGGTATGACCACTGTTAGGAATATTTAATTACGAAGTACTGATTACGGAGAATGGCGGAACCGGCAGGCAATACCTGGGATCGTGTTTATAAAGTCTCCAAAGCTTAAGATGTGTATCAGATTGCCTGTATATACTGGACGTTGGTGGTCACTCATCCAGCTACCATGCGCGTAACAACCAATCCAGAGTGAGTATTACAGTGAAAACACAACCAAGCAAAATGACTATCATAATTAACTAGCAGGGAGACCTGCTTATTGTAGAACATGGTTAAGATTCTTTACAAGTACGATGCCTGAAGTACTTACAGGTGTGCGTGTTGGGAGGGGAGGTTCACTTCCCAACACCGACCAAATGGTGGTGAGGGCAACTGTGTTACCGCCTCTACCCGAGCTACACCAGCTGATGCCTCCAGTTTTTATCATCCTGGACCTGTGCTGGCATTAATCTGGAGGCTCCCTATCATCTTTTTCCTACCAAGTTCTTTTTGCATTGAGTACATTAATATTATTCTGTATCTTTCCTATTTGTTAAATCTGCAAACATTATCGATATTATAACGATAAAACCAAAACAAAATAATACTGAGGTGTAATCTAATTAAAACGCTAAGAAACTGTGACGGCATGCCTCCTAAGCTCATGGGAATTGGGAAACTGGAGTCCTTTGGCTGTATAGGGAGGGTCGTGTGCATGAAATGTGACCTAAGTTGCTCTTCACATTAATAAACTATACAATTAAACATTACCAAAACTGAGGTCAGACTTTTGTTAGACTGGCAATAAGTTAGAAAAGGAGCTTATTCGCGTAGCCAAATTTCTTACCCCTGTACGATCAAAAAAAAAAAAAAAAAGTAGAAGACTTATTTACATGGCATTATAATACGTATAATCAGAAAATAAAGAACCATGGACTTTATATGAATAGTTCACATTCTAATGTCACATGCAGGTACTAAATATTCCATGTATGCATAATCATTTTTTAAAATTACAAAGCAACTTTTATACATATATAAGGCACCATCACCCCAAAAAAGTAAAATATATATATATATATATATATATATATATATATATATTAATATATATATATATATATATATATATATATATATATATATATATATATATATATATAATTTCTTCCTTACTTTGGCAAAGACATAATTATGTACATTAAATTTTTCCCTAGCCACTGCAAGTGCATACTCATTATATAAATACTTAAAAGACTTACTTATGGCATTTTAATAGCAATATCTAGCAAAAAAAAAAAAAAAATGGACTGACTTTAAGTAGTTAAGTAGTTCACATGCTAGTATAACATTCAAAGAAGGGCGGACCTTATGTAGCTAAGTACCGTAGTTCACGTGCTTGTATAACATGCAGGTACTAAATATGCCTTTCATAATCATATTGAACTATAATGTAACCATTCCCTTTTAAAAAGTAAGGCAAACTCACCTCAGTTAAAAAATATATATATATATTCTCTCGTCCATTCTATGGTAATGACATCTGTATATTCAAAAGATTTTTTTCATAACTAATTTCTCACCTCTTCACCACTGAGGAGGGTGGCACTGTTCAATGAAACTGTCTTGATAATATATTTCTCCTCTACCAGTGTGGGTTTTGTGAACAAAATTCTCTGAGTTCATTGACAGAAGTAACGAATCTCTTTGTAAAGGAAATAATATAATCTTTCATCATACCTGTCTAAGTAAGACATCTATATTTTTTACATACACCCCAATGGATAACTGCAACCTGTGCCAGAATCAAGCGTTTCCTTTTGACATTTGCAAAACTTACAGCATGGTTTCTCTTTCCATCTACAGGTGCACCTAATATTTACATATTTTAAACAATTGCAACACAGCATACTCTTTCAATATATGTCTGAGCCCTACTACAGGCATTAAGAGTTCATCAACCACCTCAAATCCAAAATGAGTGGGATCTAATGGCTGTGGTTGACTAAACAGAAGAGACACATCATCTGATAAGTTGCATAATATGCTCTCAAAATATGATGTGTTATGGCATTGCTAGTTGGAAGTAGCTCCGCTATTATTCAGCCCTTTACTATGATGGTACATATGATTTCTTAGTTGATTCATGGTTTTGCATTTGGTTCCATTTTTCAGCACCTGTGTGATGTATTCCTCACTCATTTCAAATATCTTTTCAAGATTGGAATCGACAGTGCTTAGTCCAAAACCCTTCAAGAAGTAGTCCGGGTGTGCCCTCAATGCTGAACATTTAGTTCCCACTTTATTTGTGTAATCACAATCTGTTAAAGTGCAAACAGTAGGCAATACTTTTCAGAAGTCTAGTCCTACAACAGAAGCCAAAACGTGTATAGGTATATAGCTTACTGAATCACCATGACCCCTCTTTACCCAAAGCTCTGAAAGCCCATATTTAAGCTCATCCCAGTGGTACATTAGCATTACAAAATCATCAGTGTCAGGGGACAAAACTATGATTTTGGAAGTTCCTCTCTGAACAGCATACATCACATGAGGAATTATATGCTGATTAGCTTCTTCAGTGTCAACATTTAGCTCAGGGATAATTGTTCAAGAGTCTTCAAACACATCTTGGCAAAGCATTGCCCTCTCACCTGATCTGTGACTTATTACCAAGCATACAAATGGAAATTTTTCATTAGCTGTAGTTGCAGCTTGGTCATGAAGTAAGCACTGAAGATTTTGTTTTTAATGAAGCCCCAGAATTGTTGGTTTCTAATGGTAATGGCGTCTCTTCTCAGTTCAGTGGGAGAAGTGATCTGACGTCTTCTTTCAGAATCTTTGATTGACTTATAAGTGTATGAGTCAGAGACTATAAATAAATTTTGTTGGCATACTTGGCTGACATTTTGACATAGTTCAGTGCAGTGTCAGTCTCCAAAAATGCTGAGCTGTTTTGTTTTCATCTTCCGTACAGCAGCCATCATGTCCAATATATATATATATTGTATGTAAGCAATCCTTTGTTTGTGGGTTTTGGATATTCTTCTCAGGAAGCTTTTCTTTTAGTTCACTGACAAGAGACCTTTTTGCAGATTTCTTCATCATACCCACACTATCAAAAAGATATGAGGATGATAAAGTCATACTGCAAAAACTCCTCCACTGGGATCCCCCTAGCTCGAGCAACGTCAATGACACATTGCTGACAGCACTTATCTTTTGTTTTAGACAACTTTCCGGAACCTTTTCCACATTTCATTGGCTTGTGTATACTCTGGAATGTTCTCAGATTAGTTCTGTGGATAGGTTCACTGATTTTGATCGATTTCTCAACAAGAGGCTCTTTTCAAAGCTTCACATATGCTGCACGCCCAATGTCAATCACTCCTAAGAGCTGATTACAAATATCTTCTGGCATGACTGCATTGGTGATAATATTATGAAGCCCTGGCTCTACAGCTGATGCAACAGGATTCTCATGTGTTCCAATGAATGTCAGAATAGCCTGGACATTTCTCTCTTCCACTGCTGTCTCTGAATGACTTAATATATGGTTAACAATGTTTTCATAGCTATTTGTTTTAAAACCACTTAGTTCTCTTTGTACGTTGCAAATTGCCAGCATTTCATGGTAGATCAGTTCCCATTTGGGAACGAATTTTTTGTTTGTTTTTTACGAGAGCAACTAATTATTACAGAGCTACTTTTTTAGGATTTGTTGATTTTTTGTTCCAAAGCCATGTCTGCTCCAACAGCTTTAAAATGTCCATTTGTACGTTTGACTGCAAACTTTCCTTACTCAAAGGCCGTATGCATCTATGGAGCAAATTGACTTGGCTTCCGCATGTCCTCCAGATAAAGTGAACACCAGCGTTGGTAGTTTGCTGAATCAAAGGCAGCAAATACAGGTAACAGTTCTTGAACCTTTTGTAAGTGTAAGAACCAATTTCCTTCACGATCACTCCGAAGTAAATTTTCTGCAAGAGTTACAAGATATATGAAAATATATCAGTATTTGAAGGTTTCATTTTGGGTTGTTGCCTTTGTGACTATAGGCTAATGGGTTATCAGAATGTTTAATGTTTTTAAAGGCTTAATTTTTCATCAGTTTTGAGATCGTACAAACACATTTAATATTATTATTGCTGATTTGCTCACTATGACTTGTTCACTGTATTTCCTACTCTAGTATTACCTATTACTCCTGTATGTAATACATCATACAAATGCCTCTGTATTTCATAACATAGAGTGTAACCTTTTTTTTTTTCCCAAAAGATATGTGGCTACACCAAAAAAAAAAAAAAAGTGTGACCGCACCCATGAATGTCCAAGTACAAACTGTGTGGCTGAAGAAGGTATGTGGCAATGTCAGGACTCCATATTATAATAATACAACTCTTAGACAGATAGATAGATTGATAGATAGAAGCACCAGCCAGGGTGTGAGAATAGAAAATGTGTCAGCGAGAATCGACCAAAGGAAATGAGTTCAGCAAGACTTAATCAACAGTATGCCAGTGGGCACCGGAAGCACTACATACACACAGATATACAGGGGGCTAGAATCAACTATATATATGACTCTTTGGTCTTGTAATATGTAAATCTTGAGATTTGGTTATTGTGCTAGTCGAAGGCAGAAGTTAAAGATGAATACAAGGAGTTGATCTTGATTTATTATCTTCAAGGAAAGTCTAAGTTGAGCAGTGTACTGTATGTATTACACAGGAACGTAATTTACTAAGTCTCGTCAGATCCCTCGTCTATTTCCTCTCTCCATGACCTTTCGCTTCTATGGCTAGCCCCTTTCTGATGGCTAATCCCTGCATTCTTGCTTAGCAAGGGTCGTGTCACGTGGACTACACTGTTGTTGGAAGATTCTAGAACCCTGTATGTGTGTATGTAGTGCTTCTGGTGCTCACTGGCATACTGTTAAGTCTTGCTGAACTCATTTCCTTTGGTCGATTCTCACTGACACTTCCTATTCTCATACCCTGGCTGGTGCTTCTGTCTTTCTATCTATGAGGTGTATTATTATAATATTGAGTTCGGACAGCAAGACCTACCACCTTCTTTTGTTGTATTAGCACTCTTTACCTTTTACAACAATAAACATTTTCATGCATTCCATGCATTTATGTATTTTCTATTATTATTATTTTTTTACATTTTATTATAGTTTCCGGTCTATATTACGTCTTTATTTTCTGTCACAAATAATGACCCATTTTCGTGCCCTTTATATATAACTATTTTATCTATAAATACCAACCTTATTATGCTATTTAATAGTTGATTGGCATGATTCAGGGTGGCTACCCTAACTTTTATGCTACTTAAATGGTCTAGTTTGTGAATTTTAACAGAAAATTCGGGCACATTTCATTGCCCACAAAAACCCTCTCAGCCAATGGACTATCTCGCATTAAGAACGCACTACCCAAAGAGCTACTTTTCCAGTGACTATTATCATTTTTCATTTTATTTTACTTATAGTATGTTACTGAAGCACTCTATGTTGATGCAATACGTACATATACGGAAGAAAAAAAATTAGTGCAGTATGTATGACAAACCCAAAAATTGGATAAAAGTTTTCTGTGCAACTTGGTTGATCGGATTCCATGGCTATACAGAGGGAGGGCACAGTCTAAGTAATATACAGTCGTCTCACGCGTAGGTGGATTATGTCATGAGGATGACGTCAAATGGCCTTCCATAGAAAACGAAAAGTAAAGGGATAACTCAAGTGTGATAAGTATACATCGTTCACTCAGCTCCACTGGCTAGAGCCAAGAAACGTTTGAATTAGGGCTGCTCATTGGTTTATGCAACACTGAGGAGTGTGGTAAATCTACAGCTCTTCTTATTTCAATGCATATATTTGAAATCCGCTTGCAATATAAGCAGCCAGTTTAAATATGGAATAATTTCCAAAACTAAAGAGGTCAAAGTTAGCTTTAAAAGTTTACCATTATCAAAGAAAATTAAATTTGATTATAAAGTTTAATAAAACGATGAGTGACATTTGAAGTAAATGCAGACACGTATTATATCACAACATGCGGACGTACGTGTACACAGTGGTTGGACAATAATCTTCAAACGTCACTCATCGTCGTATAAAACTTCATAATCTTTAATTTTCTTTGATAAAGGTAACCTTTTGAATCTAATATTGACCTCTTTAGCTTCAGAAATTATTCCACATTTAAACTGGCATGCTTTCAAATGCTGAACGTCTGAAATTCCCGCACGAGTGACAAGAGACTGAGAGGAGACACATCCCCACTGCTGCCCCAAGCCAACTGACGGGCCGGCTGCGGGACCCCGTGACGTCATCCACGGACTGCTCCAAAATTTGAACCAAGCGTGAGACGACTGTATATTACTTAGACTGTGAGGGAGGGGGTCATTATACTGTAAAACGTATCCCAGTTCTCATGCGTTGTGGGGACGGTGCAGGCAGGGTTATCAGTGTCGATCTATATTCTATTTATTGCGCATCAATTGACTGCACAGTAGTAGTAGTCATTTTACTAAACAGTCAAAGCACTAGCATCGGTGCCCTTCGCACTCTGCAAAACACAAGCCCGATGGGCGCAATATACACCATTCTGTACACTGACTTTCACTAAGCAGACATAATATCTTTCTACGTTTTCAACCCAGAAGTCAAGCAACACCATGGGCACCAGATGACCACACACATTCACAGGCCACCTCATAGGCACCAAGTCCCACCACCTGTTCTGTGACCCATGCTGAGACCAAGACTGGTGTGATGGTGTTAACGAGGATGTGTTTGGGACATACAGGTGGGTCAACGACTCTTTCAGTTAACTTTGTTCACTTTTGTTCTCTGCACCAGACTGGGGTTGCTCTAGCGTCCCTCCTGGCAACAGTCCACTCCCGCAGATTACCTCCACCACCTCCAGTAAAGGCATCAGGAATCACTGACTGCAACTGTGCGTCAATTCGGACTACCATCAGAACACCACGACCATACTGTACGTGATAATACAGCCAACGTAAAAGACGATAAAAGTAAGGACTATAAAATAAAAATGCACTTCGTTGCATTGCTTGAGAGAGAGAGAGAGAGAGAGAGAGAGAGAGAGAGAGAGAGAGAGAGAGAGAGAGGATCTGTTGTTAGTTTAGTGATAAAATATTTCTTGAGAAAATGGTTACTCAGCTTCTGTCAGGGACAAGCCAAATGGTTTCCTGTACACCAGAAAACCATTTACTACACTGGGTGGTAACCATATAACCAAATTTTGGCGCCTGGTGGTTTAGTGGGTAATTATTGTGCTCCAATCGGATTGAGCCGTTGAAGGTTTATATCCAAGGGGTGATTGGGGTTTATTGCTCACATAATGCCACTCAGGGATGAGTGAGGTTGGTCACTCTCATCTTAAATGTCAGGACCAACTGCCTAACTCCGGGCTCCTACGCTCCTCATAGGGCAATGTAGGATTGGATGATGGATGGATGGAATATTTCTTGAGAAAATGGTCACTCAACTTCTGTCAAGAGTTCAATGTACAGCACAATATTCTGAATAGCTTTACAGGTAGTACATCATGCATATATATATATATATATATATATATATATATATATATATATATATATATATATATATATATATATATATATATATATATATATATTTATATATATATATATATATTGGATTCTTGACATGGAATGGGGAGAATGTTTCCTGAAGCTGAACAACATTCTTAGCCAGCGGCGTCATACACCATGTTATTGTAATCAGATCTGTTTTATTCAGAACCAGTGTGGTGGTATGAACTATGAATGATACGAACGAGAATGCTTTTTCATCATGTTAGTGGGTCTTGTGGGAGATAACTAGAGACTTTTCCGACAAAATTTGAAGTCCCATATTGTTCCTTAACTCAAGTTGGTATCAATATAATGTCATTCTGAGATGGAGTCCACGTCTCTAATGTTTTAACACCCCCTGACTGAGAATGGTACACTGATACAGTTGACACTTTAAGAATAGCAGTGCAGACACATATGGATGACTCTTTTATCTCGACGACTGAGACGAGGCTATGTATTCTAGAGTTATTCCCGACCATGACTGACAAATTTCCTCATTACATTGTAATTATGCCGATGACAGTAATTTCGAGTGATCACAGGGAAAGGGGAGGAAAATACGAGGAGGGGTGAGGCAAAGAAGGGAAAGAGAAGGTGAACGGAAGAGGCTGAGTAGAAATGGTGGGTGATGAAAATTGATGTGAAACAGCAGGATGGAGTAACGAGTAAGGACTGAAATGAAAAAGATGTATAGGAGGAAGGAAAACGAAAACTGAGAATAACTCCTTCATTACGATGGCGTATTGCTTTAGCATTGTTACCTCCAAACTAGTGTATTCAGTTTAACATGGATCCATTGCATGATGGGATTAATCAGCTTTGCCACGATATTATGTCTTAGGCCCCGCTTCTTTCCTGCACTTCTTATTGCTTTTCTTTCCTTTACAGATGGCTTTACAGCGAGTGACAAGCCAAATGGTTTCCTGTAAGCCAAGAAACCATTTACAACGCTGGGTGGTAACCATATAACCAAACCATACGTGCTCCCTACGTGTCAGTAAGTGGGTTGGTGGAGTGTTACTGCCCCTCCCCGTAAAACAAATAACTCAAAGTCAAATGGCCACCCCTTACGGGATTATGGCGTCTGGCAATAGATAGATAGATAGATTGTTCTTCTGTGTTCTTACTCTCTTATTGTAAAAATTATGGAAAAAAAGACTGTATGGAATTGCAGAAAATCTGGAATAATAACTGACATCTCTAAGACAAACAAGTGACTACATTCTGGGCAACTAAGGTCGAAGATCAGTCATAAAAGAAACATAAGGAAATCACTAAATAATGCATACCTCACAAGTGAAAAATTAAACAAAAACTAAGGCCATGATTTTCCCGAATGAAATACCTTCCTTTTTTTTTATAATATAGTTTTGACGTATTTGCTTCAGCTTTTATCAAAAAGATACTGCCTTAGGGAGGGAATGCGTTCTAGTGCACTTGTGAGGTATCGGACTTGTATCTGACTTTTCCTGCTGGCCAGCTGCATGCTGCCCTTATTGTTAGTTGAGTTTTCTTTCTTCAAGTCTTGTTTAATTGTGGTGGGCATTTCTAACTTTAGAATTAGCCGATTCCGACCAAACATGGACACCATCATCAGCCTATGGCCTAGTTGTGTCTGGAGGGTTTCGGTTGCCAGGCAACTATACTCATAGCCTAGCAGCGGTTGAAAAAAGGCCTGTTTTCTTGTTTGATTGTGGCAAACACTTCTACCGTTTGGAATCAATCGATTCCAACCAAACCTGGAGACAATGACCAGCCTTTGACCTGGTTGTATCCTCATGGTTTTGATTGCTAGGTAACTACTCGTTGCCTAGCAAAGGCTGAAAAACCGCCTTTTTCGTACTTTTCACGTTTTGAGCTGCAGAAGTATTACTAATGGGCATAGAAAGCTCTGACTTCTTCAGGCGTAGTCTTTACATCATTCCCTATTGGAAGTGTTCCATCCATTTTTCCCCTCTCTCCTCTAGTTTTCGAGTGGCAACCCTGCGAAGATTGGCCTCAGCATCCTTAGCAGTCTTGTTTAATTGT